>NW_006399960.1:3420290-3506411 GCF_000299155.1 Elephantulus edwardii | reverse complement strand
TATCTCCTCTTCCTTGGCTCTGGTTGTTGGTGCATATATTTGAATGATAGTGGTATTCACTGGACTTCCTTGTATGCGTATAGATATTATCCTGCGGTGAGATGAGATGGACTGGCATGGGGCATTTTGAGTCGGATGACTATATGATATATTAGTCTGGAGATGAAAAAGTGAGGAAAAATGGAGTTGTTTTCATAGTTAAAAACATCAGGCACTAGGGATATTATAGTTAATGTTAGATGGATCTTAGCTGAAAGAAGGGAATACCAGAGGAATGTCTATTTGTATTTCATTGACTACGCAAATGTGTTCGACTGTGTGGACCACAACAAACTGTGGCTGACTCTGAGAAGAACGGGAATCCCAGAACACTTGCTCGTGCTTATGTGACACCTATACTTGGACCAGGAGGTAGTCATCAGAACAGAGCAAGGGAACTCTGCATGGTTCAAAATTGGGAAGGGTGTATGCCAGGGATGTGTTCTATCTCCATACCCTTTCAATCTATATGCAGAACAGATTATTCAGGAGTCTGGGCTCTATGAGGAGAAATGCGGCATCAAGATTGGAGGAAGACTCATCAACAATCTGCGTTATGCAGATGACACAATCCTGCTTGCTGAAACTGAGGAGAACCCAAAGCTCTTGCTGCAGAAGGTCAAGGACTCCAGCTTTCAATATGAATTGAAACTCAATATCCGGAAAACAAAGATTCTCACTACTGGGACGATTGACAGCATCATGATGGATCATGAAGAGACTGAGGTCGTAAATAGCTTTAGTTTGTTTGGCTCCACAAGCAATACTGTTGGCACCAGTAGACAGGAAATTAAAAGACATTTTGTACTCGAAAATTCTGCTGTCAGAGACCTTTCCAGAGTACTGAAGAGCAATGATGTCAGTCTGGAGATTAAGGTGCGCCTGATCCAGGCCATGGTCTTTGTAATCACTTACTATGCATTAGAGAGCTGGACAGTGAGTAGGGATGATGTGATAGAAGGAGAACTGATGCCTTTGGGCTGTGGTGCTGGAGAACAGCATTGAATATACCATGGACTGCTAAGAGAACAAACTGATTTGTCCTAGAGAGGGTTATACCAAGCTGCTCCTTGGAGGCAAGGATTCTGAAGCTTCATCTGACATATTTTGGACATCAGTCCTTGGAGACGAACATTATGCTTAGGAGGGTAAAAGGACAGCACAGGAGAGGAAGACCCTCGATGAAATGGATTGGTTCAAAATGACTAGAGTAACGGGGGTAGGTGTGTCAGAGACAGTAAGATTGGTACAGGATAGAGTAGGGTTTAGGGCTGTTGTACATAGAGTCGCTATGAATCACAGGTGACTCGAAGGCACATAACAACAACAACAATAAGCTCCACTCATGCCATAGTGACAGTTCTCGTATTCTTGGCAAATAATAGAGTCTCACGTGTATGTATATTGCAAATATATGTATGTTGCAAATGTATGCATATTTCAAATTCATGTATGTATACTTGGAGCCAAATAGGTCCTGGTTTGAATCTTACTTCCACCTCTTTGTGACCTTGGACAAATGGCTTAATCTCTGAGCCTTGTTCTCTGGGAAATAAAACAATAATGTCATCTTCCAGCGCTGTTGCGAGAATCAAAAGAAATGATGTTGGCAAAAACAGTCAGCTTATTTATAAAGCACAACAGAACACTAATTAGAATTCTTCCTTAATGTTCTGGTATACTCAGATCATTTATTCATTTGCCAAGTGTATTATTGAGTTTCAGTTGTAAGAGTTTCCTAACCAGTTGAATCTTCAGCCATTGAGACGATTTTGATCGATGGCGACACCCAGTGTGCATAGTAGAACTGACCTGTTAGCTTCCCAAGGTTGTGACCTTTCAGGCGGAGATTGCAAAGTTTTTCTTTGAGGGGTCTCTGGGTGAATCTGAATAGCCAACCTTATCCCAATAACTTCAGTTAGCAGCCAGTGTCTTATGACCTAGGGTTTCTCTAATGAACTATCACAAATGGAAGGGTTTAAAGACAATTTGGAATTTATTCTCTTAAAGTTCTGGAGGGCAGAAGTCTGAAATCAAGGTGTCTGCAGGGCCAGGCTCCTTCTAGGAAAAGATCCTTCCTTATCAGACTCTAAGCATTCCTTGATCTGTGGCCACATAATAACTCAATGTCTGCCTTCGTCATCCTATGGTCTTCTCTTCTCTGTTCTCTTCTGTCTGTCACAAAGGCAAACTTGTCTTCGGATTTAAGGACCACTCTGATCACTCAGATAGTGTAGGTTGATTGCATTTTAGGTTCTTAATTAGATCTGTAATATTGTTTTTTCAAATAAGGTCACAGTCACAGGTTTTGGGGATTATGAGATGGATGTATATTTTATTTTACTTTTTTTTTTTAGAGACCACCACACTTACCTGTCAGTTTGGTGTACTGAGATAACTTGGGGTTGCCGTGATTCTGAACACAAATGCCATAATGGTCACCCATGGTGGACAGGATTTAGTAGAGCTGCCAGATTAAGACAGATTTAGAAGCAGTATTGGCATCCACTTCTTAAATAACAGGCCTTTGGAAACTCTATGAACATTAGAGAAATGACGATAGTTCTAGACCAGGGTTCAGATCTTTTGTTCATAGGGCCGTACTAGACTCCATGGAAATAAACAACAAAATGAACAACCATTTAACCTACCACATATGCTGGAGAGGAGTGAGCCAGGCAGAGACTGCTGGGAGTTAGGATGGAGATTTCAAAAGATCCTGGGCCCTTTCTGTGCAGAAGGCAGGCCTCCCCAGATTCCAACCTCCTCCCCTTTTGCCAGTTACCTGGTCCCCACCAGCCATTCACTTTCAAAAGTTCTTCTTTGGAGACAACTTTATCAGGACAACAATTAATAAATGTTGGAGAAGATGTGGTGAGATAGGAACTCTTACACATTGTTGCTGGGATTGTAAAATGGTACAACCACTATGGAAGGCAGTTTGGCACTTCCTCAAAAAGCTGGACATAGAAAGTCCATATGATCCAGCTATTCCACTGCTTGGAATATACCCAGAGAGAATGAGAACTGAGGCACAAATGGAGACTTGTACACCAATGCTCATAGCAATGTTCACCATCGCTAGAACATGGAAACAGCTGAGATGTCCATCCACAAACAAATGAATTGAGAAGTTGTGGTATAGTCATACAATGGAATACTACACTTCACACAGGAACAATGATTTTGTAAATTACTACCTAACTTGAGAGGGACTGGAGAGCATTATGCTGAGTGAACTAATTCAGTAGCTCAAGGACAAATAGTGCATAAAACCATTACTGTAGAATGAGTATGAGGATCCAAGGGGGCAAAAAAGGTGAAAGCAGAGGGGTGAAGATGGGCAGGGGGGTTGGGTGTTAATCATAGGGATGCACAATTTGATGAGGAGGGGTGAAGGAAATGGGAAGGATCTTTTGTGAAAAACAATGTATTCAAACTCTGTAAATAAATCAGTACAAATTTTTTTAAAGTTTTGCCTTCTCAACACCTTCCTGGACTGGCAGATGTGAGCCAAGGAAGGACCAGGACTTCTCTGGCTGTAGACAGAACCTTTATCTCTGCCAATCCTAGGTCTGATAAAGAGGATGTTATGGATCTGATTGTTTCCCTTTAAAATAGGTGCTAGAATCCTAACCTCTCTGCTTGTGGACGTGATTCTGTTTGGAAACAGATCTTTCTATGAAGTCATACCTATGAGGGTGGCTTAGGGCCCACCCTCTAATCACCTCTGACTTCTAAAAAGAGCAGAATGAGCGCAGATACATGTGTATGGTGAGGAATGGGGAGAAAGACCCTGCATGAAGATTAACCGTAAGCCAAGGAACCAAGGGACACCCAGGATTGTTCATAAGGAAGAGGTTGCTCTGCATGAGACCTTAATTTGAACTTGTGCAGTCCTGAACTGTGTCAAAATAAATTTCTGTTTGCTAAAGCTAACCACTTGTATTTCTGTTGTAACAGCACTGGAAAAACTAAGACAAATGGGAATAGCATCTTTCAGTTTGGTCAAGGGCAAGGTCAAAAGTACATCTAGCACAGCTTTTTTGGCTCCTGCTGTCACTTTGGGGGGTGGGATGTTCTCCACCCCCACCAACCCAGCCCTGGGCACAGACACTAAGGAAATTCCTATGCTAATGATTACATACCAGGTCATTACCATTTACAAGGGACACCAATGGTGCAGCAGTTAATACATTAGGCTGCTAACCAAAAAGTCAGCAGGTCAAACCTACCAGTTTGCTCCAAGGGAGAAAGATGTGGCATTATCCTTCTGTAAAGATTTATAGTTTCTCCTTGGAGGCTAGGATTTTGAAGCTCTGTCTCACATATTTGGGCACGTGGCCAGGACGGACCAGTTCTTGGAGAAGGACATCATGCTCAGAAGGAGGGAGGGACAGCACAGGAGAGCAAGAGCCCAGATGAGATAGATTGATACAGTACCTTGGGACAATGGGGGTTGGTGTGTCAGAGCCAATAAGACTAGATCAGGACAGGGCAGGCTTCCGAGCTGCTTGCTGTACCTGGGGTTGCTATGGGTTGCAGACCACTTGATGGTGCCTAACAACAACATCAGCAGTCTGTATTACAGGGAGCTCTGGTGGCCTAGTGGTAAGGAGTTATACACTGGTAACCCAAAGGTACGCTGCTCCATGGGAGAAAGATGGGCGATCTCCTCTAGTGTGCTTAACTGTCTCTGAAAATCTACTAGATGGTCAGCTATGGGTTGGTTCCAACTTGATGGTAAAAAACAATAACATTCTTTCTGTCTTACAACATTGCTATGAGTTGTAATTGACTTATGACTGTGGATTTAGTTTGGTTTTACCATTTGGTCTCAGTGAGCTTTGTAGTACCTGGGAGGAGGTGGGGGGGAAGCACATATAACTAACTACATTACTACTACCTGGAGGATAAGCTGCATTGGGAAAGCCTGCTGTCAAGGACCTCGGCAAGTGCTAAAAATATGAATGATATTATTTTAAAGACAAAGGAGCATCTGATTCCTCCCATGGTATTTTTAATTGATTCATATCTATCTGAAAATTAGACAGTGGATAAGCATGAGCTGTAGCGTTGGCAAAGAGTGCTGAATATCCCATGGAATGCCAAAAGAACAAATTAATTGATCTTGAAGGAAGTGTAACCAGAGCGTTCCTTCAAGGCAAGGATGGTGAAACTTCTCTCACATTCTTTAGGTACGTTATTGGGAGAGGCCAGTCCTTGGGAAAAGACATCATGCTGAGAAAATCGGAGGCTCAGAGAAAGAGAGGAAGACCCTCAAGGGAATGGAGTGGCACAGGGCTGTAACAATGGACTCTCGTGTGGCAGAGATGGTGAGGATGGGGCAGACAGGGCAGGGTTCAGCTCTGTCATCCACAGAGTCACTGTGAGTTGCAGTCAGCTCCATGGCACCTAATAACACTACCCAGAAAAGATGCTCTTTGTTTCTGGTCCCCATCCCTCTAACCTGCTGGAGTTTACAGGAAGCTGAGGTGTAGATTGTTTTTGGTACTTTTCTTCTTCTTCCTCCTCCTCCTCCTCCTCCTCCTCCTCTTCTTCTTCTTCTGCTTCTTTAAAATTTATTATTAATTTCAATGAAAATTTACGGAGACTTTGGATTTCCATTCATTCATTGTTGCACTTTTCTCCCTCCCAACCTCCCCTCCCCCAGTACACTACCCTCTTGGAAAAGTAAAAGAAAAATTCTTTCATTGTTTTACAATCCCTCCCCCCAGATCCACTCCACTATGGAGCCTTCACTCTGGACTCCCATCATGACAATAATACCTAATCACATATCCCTTTTAAACAGTTTTCTCCCTCATCTGTTTCAATGTAGTATACATTATTGAAACCATCTTTCTCAGTCTCCCCCCAACCCCAATGTCAGTCCTGTTTCACAACAGTGGCACCTTGCAGTATTTGTTCTTTTGTGACTGAGATACTTCACTCAGCATAATGTCCTCTAGGGTCACCCATTTTGAATAATATCGCACCAATTCCTTGTTTTTCAGTACAGCGTAGTATTCCATTGTGCAAATATACCACAGCTTCTCTATCCATTTGTTTCTTGATGGTCACTTAGGTTTTTTCCATCTCCTTGCTATTATGATCAAAGCCATGATAAACATGGGTGTGCATATATCTGCTTGGATGTCAGCTATGGTCTCTTCAGGGTATATTCCCAGTAGTGGAATTGCTGGGTCAAATGGTATCTCTATTTGCAACTTTTTGAGAAAGCGCCATACCGCCTTCCACAGTGGTTGCACCATTTTGCACTCCCACCAACAGTGAATAAGGGTTCCAGTTTCTCCACAACCTTGCCAGCATCTGTTGCTTGCTATTCTGTTAAATTTTGCTATTCTGACTGGGATGAGATGATATCTCATAGTTGCTTGTTTTTGGTACTTTAACTGATCACCACGTTAAGGACCTAGATCCTCAGTTTCTCTGCTAGAGGGCTTTGTGGGGCTCTAAGGTAGCTTTGCGCTAGCAACTTGGAAAGATGTTAAAGGAAAACTGTTGACCAAGAGGGGTGGAGTTGGCAGATAAATACCTCCCTGGCCTTCAAGTGTTGTTCCTAAGGCATACACCACCTGGTCTCTCAGAAGCTTCCCAGAGGCACGGAACCTCAATATCCTCTGCATTAAAGTCTGTTTTTATGGAGCCAGTTTTGACTATGGCAACCCTCTCTGCTTCATAGGATTTTCAATGTCCACAATCTTCCAAATTTTACAAAACTTGCCAGAACTTACAAAACTTTTGTAATCTTACAAAATTTGCCAGAACTTTTTTCCCCCCCATTGTCCTTGGGTAGATTTGAATTGCCCGCCTTTGGGTTAGTTGTGTACCATAGAGTCAGAGCCAACTCAAAGCAGACCCTACAGTGGATTTTCAAAGGAAATAAATCACATCGGAAGAGACGGAATATTTTTTCTCTTACAGAGAAGCTGATGGATTTGAACCATCTGCCTCTGGGTTGACAGGGCAACTCCTTACCATTAAGCTACCAGCTTAGTTTTGATTAGTGGCAGAGCACAGACTATTTGTAGTACCCACGGACACCCCCATTGTTGACTTTCCTTCCTTTTCTGTCTCACTCCTCCCTTACTTCCCTATGTGCGTCCTGCATTCTTCTGCACCCAAAACTTTGTCTCCAGCTCTGCTTTGTTGTTGTTATTGTGTATGGTAGAGTCAGGACAAACCCATAGCTGACCCTCTGACAGGTTTTCAGAGGTAGTTAATTGCATGGCAGGGGATTGCCCATCCTCCTCCCATTGAGCAGATGGTGGTTTCGAACAACATATCTTCAGGGCTGCAGCGCAGCTTCTTACCACTAGGCCACCGGTTTTCAAACTAGCTAAGGGATAATGAAAGATGGAAATCTATGCAAAGATCTTGGAAAACTTTTTGGAGGAGGTATAATTTTTATTTTTTTATTACACTATTTTATTTACAAAATTTGAATACAGTGTTTTCCAGAATAGATTCTTCCATTTCCCTCACACACACACCCCCCCCTTTAAATTGTACAACTCATTTGATCTGGGTTTTGAAGGAAGTGTACGAGTTTGCTAGGCAGGAAGGACAGAAAGGGCACTCAACAAGAGCTGATAATCGGAACAAACAGACGTGGGAGAATGCAGGATGAATTTATTCCTGGTGAGGGATAACTAAACAGGGAGGAGGGAGTACAGCTGTAGAAATTAGCTTGGAAAAGCAAGTATAGGCTAAATTGTAGGAGCTCTGGTAGCTTAGTAGTAAGGAAGTACACTGCCAACACAAAAGTAACAGGTTCCAATCCCTAAGCTGCTCGGTGGAAGAAAGATGGGCAATCTCCTCCCATGCAATTTGCTACCTCTGGAAACCTGCTGGAGGGTCATCTATGAGTCGCTTCCTACTGCACGATACACATTTTCCCTCCCACATATCAAGGTGAGGAGTGTTCCTTTTATTCAGCCAATGTACTTCATTGTTTTGAAAATCTACAGACCTCAGGCCCCAGTAGCGACAGTGGAGCAGGCAGGCAGGAGCGGGATATAGCCTACTACTCCCCAACTGTCAGCGGGTACATTCGCAAAGAGGAACAGAGAAAAGTCCATGTCTTCTCTCTGACACAGTGCTTCCATTTGCACCATTTCTTCTTCTGTCACTGTCTCTGTCAGACAGCTTGGCTCCCTGAAGTAGGGTAAGGCTCTGTTGGGTGAAATGGTGAAGAAAACTAGGCTTATGTTTGGGGATACTTTTCACTTCCTGTTTCTTCTATTTTAAAAATTTCATAAAATGTTTTTTGGTTAATTTTAATGAAGGTTTACCGAAAAAAAAATTTCTTTTTTAAAATAAAATGACTCATAAAATGATAAAATGTACACATCACCCAGAAGCCCATGGATCAAGGTAGAGTCTGTTATTCTTTGGGGCAAGGTGGGAGGCAGAGCACTGAGTGGAAGAAGAGTTCAGGAGGAACAGGAAGAGGGGACTCAGCTTTCCCCCACCACCAAACAGGTACACATTACCCAGAAGCCCATGGGTCAAGGTGGAGTCTGCAGTTCTTTGGAAAACAACACTATATATCAGATCTACAGGACACATCACCCTCCCTTGGGAAACATTACGACTACAGTGTGCTGCAAATGGAAGAGAAGAGGCCCTAAACCACAAGAAGTCAAACCTGGAGCAGAAATTCAAGGGAAAGGATTTGCCGTTGGATCCATCTGAGATAGGAAGCCTTCCCTAACATTAATACCTTGTATTTGGACTTACAGATCCCTAAACTCAAGAGACACTAGCCACAGCTTGAAGCATTTGGAATCACAGAAACCCATAGAGCTTGAGATATAAGCTATCAGATTAAGGGCTGGATAGCAGGAGATAGGTGTGGAAGGCAGTGGGTGGGAGTGGAAGGGAATGCTGGTGAAGGAGGAAAATGGGTGAGTCAACACACGTGTTAAAGGTGAGACAGCACTGAAACTATTGGTTATTTCTACAATTGATGAAATATCTTTAATCTGCTCTTTTCTCTTGTCTATCAGATACCATTCTAAATTTGAGCATTCAGATTAAGACAGACTAGGAAGAAGGACTGGCCATCCACTTCTGAAAGGGCAACTGAGGTGGAACCCTCAAGTATGGAAACACAAAGGAGGAGGAACAGTAAGTAGACACTAGTGATTGGAACATGGAATGTGAGAACCATGAATGTAGGAAGATTGGATATTGTAAAGACAGAAATGGAATGCATAAATATTGACATACTAGGTATTGGCAAGATGGACTACTGTGGGACATATTGAGTAAGAAGATCATATGTTCTACTATGCTGGAGATGAAAAGGTGAGGAAAAATGGGGTTGCATTCATCATTTTAAAAAAAGTCATTTCTAGATACATCTTGAAATACAATATTGGGAGTGACAGGATAATAGCCATACACATACAAGGAAGTACAGTGAATACCACTAGCAGATATATGCATCAACAATGAGAGCCAAGAGGAGGAAATAGAAGATTTCTACCAACTTTTGCAATTAGAAATCGATCGAACATGCAATCAAGATGCATTAATAATAATGGGCGACTGGAATGCAAAAGTTGGGAACAGAGAAGAAGGATCAGTAGTTGGAAAACATGGACTTGGTGACAAAAATGAAGCTGGAGATGGAATGACAGAATTTTGCACAATCAATGATTTATTCATTGCAAATAAATTTTAAAGAAACGTAAATGCAGGTTATACATATGGATTTCACCTGATAGTATGCGTGGGAATCAGATTCATTACATCTGTGAAGAACTGCTGGAGAAGCTCAATATCAGCTGTGAAAACTAGGCCAGGTGCTGACTGTGAAACAGACCACCAACTACTCAGATGCAAGTTCAAGCTGAAGCTAAGGAAAATTAAATCAAAACCACAGGAGCCAAAATATGACCTTGAGTCTATCCCACCTGAATTTCAAAAGCATCTCAGGAACAGGTTTGAGGCCTTGGACAACTGATGAGTGAAGACCAGATGAGCTGTGGGAGGATATCAAGGAAGAATGCAAAGACATGACAAATGTCATTACAAAGACAGAGGAGGAAGAAAAGACCGAAATGGATGTCAGAGGAGACTCTGAGTATTGCACAAGAGTGCCAAGAAGACAAAGCAGAGGGAAGAAATTAAGATATTAAGGAACTGAACATAAGATTTCAAAGGGCAGTACAGGAAGACAAAGTAAAGTATTATAATGAAATGTGAAAAGAGCTGGAGTCACAAAATCAAAGGGGCCAAACTAATTCAGCATTTCCTTAGCTCAAGGAACTGAAGAACAAATTCAAGTCTCAAGTTGCAATACCTAAGGAAGCTTTGGGCAGACTATTAAATGATCCAGGAACTATTAAAAGAAGATGGAAAGAGTATACAGAGTCATTGTACCAAAAGGAATTGGAAGACACCAAAGAATTTCATGAAACAACATAAGAGCAAGAGCCTGTGATGATGAATGAAGAAGTTCAAGCTGCTCTGAAAGAACTGGCAAAAAACAAGGCCCCAGGAATTGACGATATAGCAATTGATATATTTCAACAAACAGTCGCAGCCCTAGATGTGCTCACCAAGTTGTGCCAAGAAATCTAGAGGACAACCAACTGGCCAACTGACTGGAAGAAATCTATGTTTGTCCCCATTCCAAAGAAAGATGGTCTGACAAAGTGTGGAAATTATTGAACAACATCACCGATATCACATTCAAGCAAGATTCTACTGAAGATTATCCAAAAACAACTGCAACAGCACATCAACAGAGAACTGCCAGAAGTGCAGGCTGGGTTTAGAAGGGGTTGTGATACTAGGGATATTATAACTAATGTTAGATGGATCTTGACTAAAAGCAGAGAATACCAGAGGAAAGTCTATCTGCGCTTCATTGATCTGTGTGGATCATAATGAACTATGGCTAACTCTGAGAAGAATGGGAATCGCAGAACACTTAATCATGCTAATAGGAAACCTGAGTCTCAATGTCAAGAAGACAAAGATTCTCACCACTGGACCAATTGGCAGCATCAGGATTGAAGGCGAAGAGACTGAGATTGTTCACAGCTTCAGTTTGCCCGGCTCCATGGTCAACACTCTTGGCACCAGCAGCCAGGAAATAAAAAAAAAACGAAATGCGATGGGAAAGTCTGCTGTTAGGGATCTCTCTAAAGTACTCAAGAGCAACAGTGTGTCTCTGGAGACTAAGGTGCATCTGATACAATGGTCTTTGCAACCACTTGTTATGCATCAGAGAGTTGGACAATGACTAGGGAGGATAGGAGAATTTATGCCTTTGAGCTGTGGTGCTGGAGAAGAGTATTGAATGTACCAAGGACTGCCAAGAAAACAAACAGATTCATCCTGGAGAGGGTTAAATGAGGCTACTCCTTGGAGGCAAGTATTCTGGCACTTCGTCTGACATACTTTGGACATGTTGTAAGGAGGAACCAGTCCTTGGAAAGGGACATCATGCTTGGGAGGGTGGAGGGACAGTGCAGGAGGGGAAGGCCCTCTATGAGGTGGATTGATTCAGTGACTGGGGTAATCAGGATGGGTGTGTCAGAGGCAGTGCGATTGGCACAGGATAGAGCAGGGTTTAGGGCTGTTGTCCATAGGGTCACTATGAGTCGCAAGTGACTCGATGGCACATAACAACAACAACATCTTGGACCAGGAGGCAGTAATCATAACAGACCCAGGAAACACTGCATGGTTCAAGATTGGGAAGGGTGTATGCCAGGGATGTGTCCTATCTCCATACCTTTTCAATCTTTATGCAGACCAGATTATCTGGGAGGGTGGACTCTATGAGGAGAAATGTAGCATCGGGATTGGAGGAGGACTCATCAACAATCTATGTTATGTAGATGATACAACCCTGCTTGCTGAAATTGAGGAGGACCTGAAGTGCTTGCTGCAGAAGATCAAGGACTGTAGCCTTCGATATGGATTGAAGCTCAATGTATATTCACACAATGGAATACTATGCTGCATTGAAAAACAAGGAACTCATGAAATATTCTACAAAATGGGTGACCTTCAGGACATTATGCTGAATGAAATATGTCAGTCATAAAAGGACAAATATTGCCTGGTGCCACTGTTATAAAATGGGACTAGTATTAGGGTTGAGGGGAGACAGAGAAAGATGGGTTAAACAATGTCTATTGCATTGAAACAGATGAGGGAGGAAACTGTTTAAAAGGAATATATGATTAGGTATTATTGTTATGACAGGAGTCCAGAATAAAGGCTGCGCAGTGGAGTGGACTTGCAGGGAGGGATTGAATAACAGTGGAAGAATTTTTCTTTTACTTTTCAAAGAGAAGAGTGAATTGGAGAGGAGGGGTGGGCAGGGAGAAAACTGCAACAATGTGTGGATGGAAATCCAAAGTCTCTGTAAACTTTCATTAAAAATAATTAAAAAAGCTTACTACATAACTTGAGAGGGACTGGAGAGCATAATGCTGAGTGAACTCAGTCTCATAAGAATGTATAATGTATATGACCATTATTGTAGAAATAGAAAGATAACTAGTAAAATGTATATGAGGATCCAATGGGTGAAAGGTAGGAAAAGAGGGATGAAGATGGGCAGGGGGGAGGATCATAGGACCGCACAATTTGATGGGTGGGGGGAGGGGTGGGTAAAGGAAATGAGAAAGATCCGGTGGGGATCTTAAACGACAGGGCAAGGTGGACATAGTTCAATGTTGATTCATTTTATAAAATATAATGACGGAATATGAAACACAATGTGAACAAAGGGTAGTATCAAACAATGTATACTAACTTTGTAAGCAAGACAATATAAAACAAAAATATCTTTTTTCATTTAAAAAGAAAAGAAGGATTCTCACCACTGGACTGATTGGCAGCATCAGTATGGATGGAGAAGAGATTGAGATTGTTGACAGCTTTCGTTTGCTTGGCTCCACAATCAACACTCTTGGCACCAGCAGCCAGGAAATGAAAAGTCATATTGCGTTGGGAAAGTCTGCTGTTGGGGACCTCTTCAGAGTACTGAAGAGCAGTGGTGTCACTCTGGAGACTAAAGTGTGCCTGATACAGGCCATGGTCTTTGCAATCACTTGCTATGTGTCAGAGATCTGGACAATGACTAGGGATAATAGAAGGAGAGTTCATGCCTTTGAGCTGTGGTGCTGGAGAAGAGTATTGAATATATGATGGACTGCTAGGAGAAAGAACAAGCAGGTTCACCCTGGAGAGGGTGACGTCAGGCTGCTCCTTGGAGGCTAGGATTCTGAAGTTTCGTCTGACATACTTTGGATATGTTGCAAGGAGGGACCAGTCCTTGGAGAGGGATATCATGCTTGGGAGGGTGAAGGGACAGCACAGGAGAGGAAGACCTTCGATGAGATGGATTGATTCAGTGACTGGGGTATTGGGGGTAGTTGTGTCAGAGAAAATAACATTGGCACAGGATAGAGCAGGGTTAAGGCTGTTGTACATAGGGTCACTATGAGTTGCAGGCGACTCAATGGCACATAACAACAACAACAGGAACAACGTAAAATATTACACAAAATAAGTGGCCCTGGAGGACATTATGCTGAGTGAAATACCTCAGTCCCAAAAGGACGGATACTGCATAATGTCACTTATAAAATAGGACTGACATGGAGGATGGGGAGAAACTCAGAAAAGAGGGGATAAATAACGTATACTGCACTGAAACAGAAGAGGGAAAGAATGGTTTAAAAGGCATAAATGATTACGTATTATGTGCATGACAACAGTTCGGAATAAGAGCTGCATAACAAAGTGGCCTGGAAGAGGGGGAGAAATTTGTGCAACAATGAAAGAATTTTTTTTTCAAAGAGAAAAAGGAACTGGAGGGGTAGGTAGGGAGGAAAATGTGCAACAAGAATGAATGAAAATTAAAAAATGAAAGAAATTATTCAACATTAAAAAAATTTTATTTAATTTTTTTTCCTGATTCTCCTTGTAAACCTCAAAGTCTATCCTGACTAACTCGTCCCTACCCCTGTCAGCCTCTTTGTTCTTTCTCTCCCTCCTCCATGGTACAATATACACTCAGGACGAATGGTAATTTACTCACTTACACTAAAGTGTAAATGACTGATTAGAAATGAAGGTATTAATGTGCATCTGGGAAAGACAAGATTATAGTCTAAGAGGAGACCAGGCCTCTGTGTGGCTTGAATCACAAGAATGACTCTAACTGTAGCGCTTACCTATGGAGTGAGCTGCGTAAGAGATAGTGGTGTTCAGTCTTTCCTGCCTCCACCAATTTAGGAAGAGCCTGTGCCCTTTCTGCCTCCAGGCAGGACTGGGGCCAGTGCTTCTTTCCCTGCCAGGCAGGTCCTTGTATATTTGACGTGGGGACTGGCCTCTTCCTGCAGGGACTGGAAATGTCTTCACTGATCTCCCTCGCTGCTGATCTCATTGCAGGAACGTATTGCTGCTGTGAGATAAAAACCAGAGTTTGATTTTGTTCATCAGCTGTTCCGTCTTCCCCGTTTTTCTGTGTGACTGAGGTGGACCTCGCCCTGTTTTAGGGGCCGGAAGAGCCAGGGACCAGAACTGAGTCCTCTGGGCTTCCCCAGCCACAACGCAGTCCTGCTTTCTTGCTGAGGAGCGATTGGCCTTGGCAGCTGCATAGGTTGAGGAAAGAATGGGGGAAAAAAAAAAGAAAGAAAGTAAAAGAGATAAATTAAGGGAGGGGGAAAGGCGGCAACTCTTGCCTTGAGTCTGAAATTACCCGCAAAGTCACCTTTTTCCGTGCTCACAGACACACAACGCGCTCTGCCTCCGCTCTCAGCAAACCATATGCTGCCACTGCTGCCGGCCGCGTCCTGGGGGATGGCTTTTTTCCCCTTCAGCAAGCCTCCAGAAATGTCATAGAAATTTATATGCTTATTCACAGAGCCGATAAAGCAGAAAACCGGCGTTTCAGCTCTTTTTGTTTTGCTTTGCAGATGGAGAGTAAGAGGCATAAATCTCTCCCTCGTTGGACTCTGTGACCCCCCCCCACACACACACACACGGTTTGGCATCAGACACTACTTAGCCCATGGGAATGGTTCTCTGGGGCTTGGGATACACCCTTACCAGGCCATCACCCACTGAGAAGAACCGCTGAAGAAAGGATTCAGATCTAAGCGATGGTTACTGTTCCCTGATGGCTGCTGAGGGTTATTTTGGAAGAAAAGCAACCCATGGTAGCATGCAACCATTTTTTTGACATCTGCCTTTTATTGCAGGAGAGTGGCATGGCCAGTTGGAGCCTCCCTACAGAATCCTCGTCTCAAATACCTCACCTCCGTTCCATGGGTTCAAACTCATAGTGACCCTAGGCCAGGTTTCCAAAGACATATATCTTTTTACAAGAGGAAGTGGCCTCAACTTTCTCCTCTGGTGGATTCAAACTGCTGACCTTTTTTGGTTAGAAGCCTGACACATTATGCATCCTCAGCTGTTGTTGCTTTGTGCCATTGAGCTGACTAGACTCATAGAGACCTTATGAGCCTTGCCCTATCTGTCCTTCGCCATCCCTGCAATCTCCAACATGCTCGTTTCAGCCCCTGTGTCCATCCATCTTGTTGAGGGACTACCTCTCTTTCTCTGATCCTCCTCTGCTTTCCCCAGAATGATATATTTTGCCAAGGACTAGCCCCTCCGGACAACAGGTTCCAGATAGGTCTTTTGATTAATATCGCTGGGCAACAACTCACTCTAAACTCCATGGCTTTACTTTGCTTATGATTTCATGGGCAAGGATCAGAACAGGTTTGGGCAAACAGTTCCCACCTAGGATCTCTCCTGTGGTTGCCGTCAGATGGTGGCTGGGCTGGAATCTACTACTGGCTCCACATTTCCAAGATGGCGTGCTCACTGGGCTGGCAGTTAGGTGGCAACCACTCCAGTGGCACTGTCAGTATAAGCACCTCTATGTGGCCTCCACAGGGTCGTAGTCTGAGGGGGACTGCACTCCTTACAGGGCCTTGTCATCCCCCATAACCCTCACTCCAAACGAGGCTGGCTCTGCGTGGCCTCCTCTGATCTCCAGCCTCAGAAGTCATGCAGTGTCATTTCCATATTCTACAGGTCATGAAGACTGGCCCAGGATGGCATAGCAAGGATCGTGTGGACATGTTTTCAAACCACCATGATGGGGAAGCATCTTCTGTGGTCAGGCTGGTTAAGCTGGCAAAAAAGCCAACGGGCCTGCTATAGTCAATGGGGAGGAGACAAGTGCCATGAGAGTCTCTGCCCTTTTCACTAACAGCCAGAACCATCGCCAGTGAGAGCAGACACTTCTGCTTCATCAGTGACATTCACATTTGTCATTGCTGACAGGGTGAGCCTTTTGGGATCAATAAATTCCCACCCTGCTTAGGGTCCTGAAAATGACTTTAAGATGCAATGTTTCCATTTGAAGGAGCCCTGGTGACACAGCCTGAAAAATTGGCAATTGCAACCCACACAACATGCTGAGGAAGAGAGGCCTGGTCACCTACTTTCATAAAGATTACAGCCAAGAAAATGCTATGAGGTAGTTCTGTTGGGTGACATGGGATTGCGGTGAGTTGAGAGTCAGTATAATAGGAAGACAAAAGGCGAAATCCAGTGTCTCCCTCCTCGTCCCTGGAACATTCTTGCCTGTTGTTTCCACCCTCAAAACATACACAGAAAGTGACTACTTCTCTGCTGGCCAGAGTCAACCTCAGCTCTCACCCAGATCATTGCCATTGCCTCCTAACTGATCCCGCTGCCTCCCTCCTCCCCACTCTGGTCCACACACAGCAGAAAGATGAGTCTTGAAATCAGTCAGATGTGTCCCTTCTCTGCTCAGCGAGCCACTTTGACACCCTGTATCTGTGATAGTATAAGCTGGGGTTCTAACAATGTCCCCTGTGATCTAGGGACTGACTTGGCCTGACCTCCTGTTCTCCCCCTGCCTCTTTTAGCTCCAGTCACACCCACTTCATGCATATACTAATATATGTAAATAAATGGACGTGGTTGTATGCCAATCACATTTTCTTTACAACAACAGGCAGCTTTGACTTGGCCCATGGGCTGTACTTTACCAGTCCCTGGTTTAATGACAAAAATGTCCTCTAAAATCAAATTTGTCGTTTCCATTTACTGGTTCAAACAGTGGAGGGAAAAACCTCCAGAGATGGTAAGTGGCGGGACTGATGTTACACAGTATGCCAGAGACAAAGATGAGTAGTGAACCCAGGTTTTCTGACTTCTGCTGAGGGTTCAGTTTAGCTAGCTTGCCTCTCTGGGGACCACTTAGGGAAGGCCAGAGGAACCTTAGCTCAGAGCTCAGCTGAGAGGCTTCTATTAGCATCACAGAGAGCTCATATTAAGTGCTAATTGCATGAGATGCTAATTGCACCCAGTGTTAGGTGTTGGTGTTACTGGCTCTAAATTGCTATTAGAGGATGGAGAGGGAGAGGCTGAAAGATTGGGACAGAGTCCAGAAGTCAAGTCATCAGAGGTTGTCTGTCAGGAGCTGAGCTCTTGAGGAAGCAGACTCTGAGATAGAGTTTAAAGTACGGGATAATTAAATTAAGAAGAACTTAAGGAATCAATACCTGGCAAAGGGAGGGAGATGATGCAGGGGGTGAGGGGAGAAGGAGCAATTGAGCTGTGATGGTCCAGGGATAGTTTTAGCTGACCCCCTAGGAGCCCCTCAGTCTGGTCCTGACTTGAGTGAGATGGCCAGGGATCCTTACTCAACATCTTCCAGTCATTGATGTGGGCTACTATGAGGGGAGCCCTTTTCAATTGCCTCATGTGCGTGTGAAAGTTGGACAATCAATAAGGAAGGCTGAAGAGGAATTGATGCCTTTGAATTGTGTTGGTGAAGAAAAATACTGAATACTGCCAGAAGAGTGAACAAATCTGCCTTGGAAAAAGTGCAGCCAGAATGCTCCTTGGAAGTTAGAAAGGACATAATAATTCCACACACTTTAGACATGTTAGCAGAAAGGGCCAGCCCCTGGGCACAGACATCCTGTGTGGTAAAGAGGGTCAGTGAAAAAGGAAAGCCCTTCAACTAGATGGAATGACATAGTGACTGCAACAATGGGCTCAAGGACAACAGTGACTGACTGTGAGGATGGCCCAGCATCAGACCATGGTTCCTTCTGTTGTACACAGGATGACTATGAGTCAGAACTGACTTGACAGCACTTAGCAGTGTATTGAGAAGCACTAGAACCGTGAACCTGCAGCCATAGCACCACCCCCGTCAAGGGGCTGAAAGCCAAGGCTGCTTGTCGACGCCATGCCCAGTAGTTGGAGCAGCCTTTCCGAGGATGGGTCAGTACACCACGGCATCCATTCCAACGGCTACTCATTGTCACAGGACCGAGTCCAACTCATAGTGATGCTATAGGATAGAGTATAACCACATAGCATTTCCAAGGCTTGTAATCTTTACAGGTGCAGATGCCACATCTTTTGCCCACGGAATACTACCCTACTGCCTTGCAGTTCATTCTGACTCCCGTCAACCCTCCACTGGTTTTCAGGGCTGTTCATTTTTATGGGAGGAGCCTGTTTGCCTTTCTTTTATTAATTGACTGGTGGATTCAAGTTGCCAACCTTTAAGTTAGCAGTCTGGCATGCACGTCACACACTACATGTTACTCACTACCTTCATGGAGGGCTCCTTTATGGTGTACTCAAAACTGAGTGTGGTCAAATCAGTTCTAATTCATACTGATCCTCCAGTGGCCTCCCAAGATTGTAAATCTTTTTGGGAGGAGACTGCTCGTTTTCTTCCTGAAGAGTGGCTGGTAGATTTGAACCGCCCTTTTGATTAGCAGCACAATACCAGAGTGGCTCATGGAGTATGGATGTTATTGTGTACTGTTGAGTCAAAACTGACTCATAGCTAATTCTCCAGTGGGTTTTCAAAGGCTTTAATTTTCACCACAGAGCGGCTGGTGGATTTGAACCATGTGCCTTAGGGTTGACAGTATAACTTCAGAACTGAGCCATAGCTGAGTGTCCCGTGGGTTTACAGAAGTAGCAAATTGCATGGGAGAAGACTGCCCAAGCTTCTCCCTCAGGGCAGCTGGTGGATTCGAATCATGTGATTTAGAGTTGTAGCACAGCTTCTTCCCACTCGCCACCAGTACTCCCTAGTGCTTAACTGCTGTCCCACCAGGGCTTCCATCACAGGAATTAAAAGAGATTAAAAGAGTCTGATGAGCTAATGGAAAGTTGGGTGGAAAATAAAAGGTCACCACAAAATTGAAAATGAGTGCACCTCCTCTGTGTTTAGAATAGGACAGCCCTGCCCTCACTTTACCTATTAGAGACAGACTTAGCATCAAGTAACAGAAAATCTCAGTGGTGTTAAAAAAATAGAAGGAGCCCTGGTGACACATAGCAGGCTAAGTGTTGAGCTGCCAGCTGAAAGATTGGCAGTTCAAACTCACCAACTGTTCTTCAGGACAAAGATAAGGCAGTCTCTTTCCGTTACGATTTATAATCCTGGGCAAATGGTGTTCTTTTGACCCCTATGTGGTTGGTTAGTCTAAGCAGTGAGTGCTTCTCTGCTATAATTGTTCACGTTATGTTGTTGTTATGTGCCATCGAGTTGACTATGACTTATAATGACCCTATGAACAAGAAATATCTCTGAATCCTGCCCTATTTTGAGCCAATGTTATCTAACACATTCACTGTATCTAACACATCTGTCATTGTGTCAGTCCATCTCGTCTGGGGTCTTCCTTTCCTGTGCTGACTCTCCACTCTTCCAAGCATGATGTCCTTTAACAAGGATTGGTCCTTCCTGGCAACACTCCCAAAGTATGTGAGACGACCCTTGAAAATCCTTGCCTCCATGGAACAACCTGGTTTCACCCTCTCCAAGACAAACTTGTTGTCCTCTTGGTGGTCCATGGTATGTTCCGTTCTCTTCTCCAGCACCACAGCTAAAAGGCACTGATTTTTCTTCAGTCATCCTTAGTTATTATCCCGTTCTCAGGTGCATAGAAGGCAACTGAGAAGACCATGGTCTGGATCAGGAGCATGTTGTTGTTGTGTACCGTTGAGTCAGAACTGACTCACAGTTAACAGTCCAGTGGGCTTTCGGAGGCAGTAAATTGCATGGGAGAAGATTGTCCATCTTTCTCCATGAAATAGCTGGTGGATTTGAACCACATGCTTTTGGGAATGCAGTGAAGCTTTTTACCACTAGGCCATGAGAGCTCCCTATGTCTGTCTTATTGAGTGAAGGTTGAGTGGAAAGGATGAACATTTGCTAAGGATAAGGCTCAGAAGGCAGGAAGGAGAAGGATAAATAGATTAATGGAAATAAGAATTGCAGGAGGAAGTGGGAAAAGTGTGATTATGTTGTGAATAATGTAATTGATGCCCTAAAACAATATGTGTGCGAAAGGTGGACTGAAAAACTAATTTACTTTGTAAACTTTCACTCAAAACACAATGAAATTGAAAAAGAATTTTTTTAAGAAAAACAAAGTTATTTACAGTCTTGAAAACTCAATGGTGTGTCACCACATGTTGGCATTAACTCAGACGGCAATGGAGTCTTAGTGGCATGGTGTCCATTATGTTGCGGATCCCACCAAATGGTTGATGGTTCAAATTAATTAGCTACTATGAGGGAGAAAGATAGGCAGTCTCCTCCTGTAAAGAGTTATAACCTTGATGGAGGGTTGTTATAAGTTAGAATCAGTTTGATGGCAATGGGTTTTTTTTTTGGTGGAGTGTTTTTTTTTGTTGTTGTTGTTGTTGTTTTAGTGGATTCATTGGTTTTGGTGTAAACAAAATAGTACTATGTTTCTTTATAAATGAAGTTGGCGTTATGCAGCTCAAGATGATTCAAGAAGCTTCAGAGAGTCATCAAAGATGCAGGTTTCTTCCATCTTGTTGCTCTCCCATCTTCAGCATAGGGCTGGCTGTACGTCATGGTCTAGTTCAAGCTCTCCCCCTCCGCAACTCAGCCAGCAGAAATGAAGGGAGGATGATTAGTGGCATGACTGAAAATCACACAAGACACCTTCATTCCACTAAGCAGCAAGTTTAGTTACTTGACTACATCTAGCTGCAAAGGAGTTCGGGAAATGCAGTTTTTATTCTAAGTGTCCTTTTATCCAATTAGAAATCAAGAAGAAAGGAGGACCAGATATTGTTATCGGCTTGACTATAACTGGTAGTGACCCTATGAACAACAGCTCTAAACCTTGCCCTATCCTGAGCTACCCTCACATCTCTGACAAATTTGCCTCCATTGCCCCAGTCACTGTGTCAATCCATCTCATCCAGGGTCTTCCTCTCCTGCACTGGTCCTTCACCCTACTGAGCCTGTTGTCATTCTTCAAGGCCTGACCCCTCTCAGCAACATACTCAAGTTATGAGACAGTTTCAGAATCCTTGCCTCTAAGGAGCAGCCTGGTTTCACCCTCTCCAGGACAGACTTGCTTGCTCTCTTGGTAGTCCATGGTGTGTAATACTCTTCTCTAACACCATATTTATTCATTGTCCAGCTCTCTGATGCATAGCAAGTGATTGAGAAGACAATATCCTCGATTGGGTACACTATAGTCTCTGGATTGACATTGCTGTTTTTTAACAGTCTAGACAGATCCTTAACAAGTTTCTAGTAAGACCAAAATCTCTGGGAAAAGTTCAAGTTCTTTCTCATACCACTACCGCTGACCAGCTGGTGCCTTTACTCTCTAATTCCCCAGCACTGTTACTGATGTGTGTTTGGTTCTGTATCCAGCTTTGCCATTGGACTGTGATCCCCTTGAAGACAGGAACCTCGTGCTTTTCACCTTTCTACCACGAGCTCTCCAACGTGCAGCCACTTGGTGCAGAAATCATACAAGAACCTTAGGAATATGATGACTTTTCATATTACTCCTTTTTATCCAATAAGTTTACTTTTCAAAGAATTAGATAACAATTTTCACTGAGCTTGATTTATCACTAAGGTTCCTTTTCATCCTGAAGAAAATGACAATTGATGGGAAGATGCTTATGGGTGATTTTTTTTTTAATCACAGCTCAGTTAAGTGTAGAATGTGGTGAAGAGCTGTCAAATCAGTTCTGACTCACAGTGACCCTTAATCGGGTTTCTGAGATCAAAATCTATGAAAGGAGACTTCCTGTTTTCCTACTGCTGAGCAGCTGGTGGATTCAAACTTATGACTTTTCTGTTACCAGCACAACACAATGCACCATGCCACAAGGGCTCATAGATGGAGGGTCTGGGTCTTAATTATCTTGCTCTCTGTTCTTGAACCATAATGCCATTGTCATCTGTGGAAGAGAAGGGATTGAGTCAATCTGCTCCCAAGCAGCCCTCAACAGAAGATCCCAGGCATCCATTTTTCTGACTGTAAGAGTTGGAGTCACTTTCAAGAGAGAATAGAAGGGGGGTTGTGTGCTTAGATTGTGTCTTGTGTGAGTCTGTAGTGCTAAAACCAGGACAAGTCTGGGAAAACTAGGCAGAGGAAATAAATTTTTTTAATGCATTTGTTATCGATGGACGCCTTGTCCAGATCCCTTTTACTTGACTGATACCCTATTGATAGCTCACAGTAGCCTCCTACTCAGAAGATTCTCCTTGTCAACAGAATCCACGTTCCCCAAGATACCTATTATACATGCCTCTTACCACCTATCTATCAGTCTGCCATATAGTGGTGGATTCCACCACTGTAATGCTAGATAGAAGTTGTGCCTCTAATATTCCAAATACCAGCAAAATCATCCATGATGGACACGATTCAGTTGTGCTTGTAGATGAAGATGAACTAGGAACAAAGACTTGGTGACCTACTTCCAAAAACTGGTCAGTGAAAAATAACAGAGTATTGTCTAATCAAGTACTGAAGATGAGAACTCCCTAGGTTGGTTCTTGTTGTGTGCCATTAGGTCAATTCCAACTTAAAATCTGCACCAAAGCCAAATGACAAGTAGGCCTTTCTTCTGAGGAATCACATGGTGGGTTTCCATAGCCAACCTTTCGGTTACCAGCCAAGAGCTTAACTTCTGTGCCACGCAGTGCCTGCAACAATGGGCTGGAGCATACCAAATAGCATGAAGGTGACACCGGACCAGGAAAGGATTCCTTCTGTTGTAAACGGGAGGGAGGAGGTCACAACAACAGTATATACCTGGGGACAAGGTGGAGGAGGCCACAGCCCAAAACCAGGGGGTCAAAAGCCTGGACTCTTTGTTTCTATGGGAGGGGAATTCTATGGTGACTTTGTTGTTCTAGAACTCCCTGTGGGAACATGCCAAGGTAGGGGACCAACTTACTGCAGTTTTCTGGACTTGTCCTTGACAAGACCTCACCTGCCATAGAATGGGACATGTGTTGCTTAATATTGACTATCAGTGCGATCATGATTATCACGATAATATAACTATTCTATGTGTTGTAAATGTATGTCTACAACATCAGTGAAGCAGGATCAGAGGCGATTTTGTAAAGATATGATCAGTGTGTTTCCATAATGGAGAAGTCTCCTCAGAGGTGTGCCCTATATTTGAATATATGTTTGGACACTCTGGCAAAAAGCCAGAGAGTTGTTTTTGTTTGTTTCTTTCATTTTTTTCTTGCTGTGTACCCTTGAGTGGGATCCGACTGGCACAGGAGGAGATTGTGCCTCCTCCAGCGGAGCACCTGGTGGATTCAAACTGGCCAGAGAGCTTTTTATCTGATCTATATCTGGCTATCTGGTTTGCAGCCTCCACACTTAAGCCAGAGGCCTGCTATACTTAACGAATTTGGATTCATCAGCTCCAAAGCCAGCAGCCTGAAACTCTGCCTGTCTACCTACTGACAACTTGGGCTAATTAGCCTTCCCAAATGCTTCTCTCTTGAGGTCTGACCTACAGCCCTGGGACATGCCAGCCTCTACAAGCACTTGAAACATTTCCTTAAGATACCTCTTTCTCTCAGCTTCATTGGTTTTACTTCTCTAGAGCTAAGGAGGATAGTCTTCATTTCTGTGATTTTTGAAATGCCTGGGGCAGGGCTGCTAGGGAGAAGTACCCCTGTGTTTCTTTTACATCAACACCCTGCACACTGCTAGCACACATGGCCCAGAGAATTTCCAAGGCCTGGGTGTCACCTTATTGAGCTCAGCATTTCCAATTAGAGAACGAAGTTGGATGGCGCTTGCAAAGTCCTCAGGATCGTCTTCAGATCAAGTTCAGGGTCTTAAGAGAGGGGCCCATGTACGGGGTGGGAAAATGTGCCCTCAATTGTCAGGAATTAGGTAATAAGCAAGGCAGTTACTAATTTATGATGAACAAGTCCACGTGGTTTGCCCATCCGCACCCCATGGCAGAGATTCTGTGTCTAAGCCTGGCTGGCTTTCTATCTGCCCCAAACCCACAGTACTTCCCTACAGAAACAGCCTCTTTTCACATGTACAGTCATAGGACAGTGTACCCAGTAGGCAAGGTGAGCACAGGTTTGCTTACTGGGCACTCTGCTCCAGTGAGGTCCTGAGGGGCTGAGGGAGGAATGGAGGGCTAATTTGGAGCAGATGAGCTGCCATGCTGCAGCCACCTCAGGGAACATGTCAGAAGCACAGATGGGTTAAACGCAGGGTTAACAGAGCAACTGAGTCACCACTTCTTCACCCTCCCCTAAGAGAAGTCTCTGTCTGCCACCTCAGCCATGGGGGAAAGCCATTTTGATGGCTGGATAGCAGCCATGCCGCATATCAGCAGCTGGCCTGGGAGACACATTGAGGCTGAGTGCGGCTGTCAGTCCTCCAGGGGTAGGGATGTGATAATAGATGGCTGTCTGCAGGCGCGTCAGCAACTCTCTCTGCCTGCAGCCAAGCGTTAGGATCTGTTGGGGTTGCAGAAAGGGTTTGGGGCCCTGACTCCTTTGCTGAGCTTTCCTCCCTTGTCTGGAGGGTGACAGCTGAACGCCAGACAAAGCTCTATTAATGGCTAGGCAGGTTGATTCTGGCCTGAGATGGCTTTTCCCAGGACCCTCTGCCCTCCTCTCAGGGAGCAAGTCGTGGGTAGCCTTTTCTCTGGGCATTGCTTGGTCACTCCTGGGCCAGGCTGATGTGTTTCCAGCTTCAGGGGAAACATATCTCATAGAATACACTGTGAATGGTTCACCCTGGAATTGTGCAACATAGCAGCCACAGTCCTTTGAAGAACATTTTCTGCATAAGAGAGATATCACTATCCTCTTTGAGCTATTTGGGTTTCCTGCCCAAGGTGTGGTTATATAGAACTACGAAACAGGAGGAAGTTCCAACTTTTCCCCCTCCTAGTCTTGTGACTTAGTGGTGAGAGCCTGAACTACAATCCCGAAAGCACACAGCATGGGAGAAGGATGGACAATCTCCTTCCGTGCGATTAACTGCCTCTGAAAACCCACTGGAGGGTCAGTAATAGGTCAGTTTTGACTCGATAGTACTCAACAACAACAAGAAGTCAGTCTTGACTCTGGTAGAAGAGTTCACCTGGTTTCTGATAGAAGTCTCACTGTATACTACATAAATATGACAACAGTTCAAAGAGATACCTGTAGAAACAGAACAGCCTAACTTCTGGAATACATGTACTACATAATGAACAGAAGAGTAAATGTATATATCATGTCCACAAAAATCAACAGTCTCTTCACTAGATCATTACCTTCTAGTCTTCCCAGAGAAGTTTTGAGAGGTGTCTTGTCCCATTTTAGAGATTAAAAAGGGTTGAGGTTGATTGAGGATGTATGTCAGGGCTTGGCAGGGAGATGGAGGCCCAAGTGCAGTGTATTTGACATTCCCATCTCACGAAGTTGTGTCTTTCTAGATTCAGGCACTTGCAGTTGGTGTCTAGCAAACTCTGTTCTCTGAAGGATTGAATGGATGAGCTTTTTGTTTTAGCTGCCCAGCTAACCTGGACACTCAGTCCATGTCTGTGTTCCAGTCTGTGGTCTATCCACTGCTGTAGACCAAAGAGCAATAGTTTAATTTCCTTTGGGATGGGATGAGGCATTTTTTGATGGGGTCTGGACTGAGAATGGACCTTCCATTGGGCAGACGCAGCAATGCAATACTACTTCCTCTGAAACACCATTAGCAGAGCCCCCTTCCCCCACTCCATTACTGCAGCAGCTGAGAGGCTATTCAAGGTCGATAATTTCATGTCCAATATTGAGTATGCTACAACAGTGGTGATCAATAGATTAATTTGAGCTGAGAAATTAATGGCTGACAATGGCCTTCATGTGGTAGCTCGGTCAGAGAGCATTATGTTGAATGTGCCTTCACTTTTGAGTTTTGGAGGGGGGAAAATAGCATAAATTTTATTCAAACATAACATCCTGATGAACGCTGTTCAAGTTGTCAAGTGTACAGCTTGATAAATTTCACAAACTGAACCCACTCTTGTAACCACACTTGGAATAAGAAACAGGGACCCCACAAGTTCCCCTCCACTCACTATCACTCTCAGGGGTAAGCACTAAACTGACTTCAAACACTAGAAATGAATGTCCTTAGTTTTGAACTTCACGTAAATGGAACCACTCAAGAGCGTAGACTCTCAAGTGTCTGGAGGCTTTGGAGTAGTATAATGTGGGTGAGCTTTGTTCAGGCTGTAGTGCAGTGTTGGAGCTCGCCCTGTAAAATGGACTCTACCATTTATTAATGCCATCTACTGTTGACAAGCATTCTGAGTGTTTTTCCAACTTAGGACAATTGTAAAGAGTTCTGAGTTGAACATTCTTGTTCATGTCTTTTGGTGAGCTCATGGAGACAGTCCATTGAGTGGATGCTTATGCTGATGGTCAGCCTCAAAGTTTTCAAAACCATTAAAAACTTTATTTAAAATGAGGGATAATTCTAAAACTAGAGGGAAGGAGTTGCTCTACCAACCCAAAGGCACTTGGTTATAATCTACCAGCTACTGTGAGGAAGAAAGATGGGCAGTCTTCTCCCATGTGCTTTACTGCTTCTGAAAACCACTGGAGCATCAGCTACGCATTTGTCCTAACTCAACGATATAGAACAGTAACAGTATGAAACACTCATGAGCTTACCGCAGAGATTAGACAAATGTTAACATTTTGCCACATTCCCTTCATCCCTCTTTCATAATTCTAAAAAATTGGAGATTTCCAGATACAGATTTAGCCTTGTCTCTGCCTTCCTCTAGTTTTGCCCCTCTTTCCTCTATTGAAGGTCAATGCCTAGGTGGGTGCGTCATCAGTAGCAAATGTAAGACTTGGGCCACATATGCGTATACTTGAGAGCCATAGCCACTTTTGAGCCATAGCCTCTACTGTTTGGAATATTCTTAACTTTTACAAAGGTAGGGTATCCTGTCCATACCCTTTTGGAATTTATTCTTGTTCGTGGAACATTATTTTCTTGTGATAGCAAATTAGTGGGAACCACATCAATGTCCTGCAAGAGAAGCTTTAGTCCAGTGGCTGGAGGGAATTGGGATGTATCAACATGTATGAGTACAAAAGTCATAATGTTCTTATATGAGAGAGATAGACAGAGAAAAATATGTACGTGTGTATTTATACTCTGTCTGTGTGATTGTATCACTACATCTCACATCCCAGGACCTTCTCTCAGTTATCACTGCCCACTCGTGGGCCAGGCTGTTGTGTGCACCCGTGTGTGTGTTATTATACATGGTAGTGGTAGTGTGTGAGTTTGTGTGTGTGCGCGCACGCATGTGCACCCATGTGTATTCTTCCACCTGAGGTGAATGTGTTTCAGGCTGCCCTGTGGAGTTCTCCTGTCCCTAGAAACCTGAAATGCCCAATGTCTTAGTGATATCTCCTCATCAGGCACCAATACCCATACAGATCTGTTCAAATTTGAAGTCAGGTTTGTCGTGAGATCCAGAAAAGCTCATGGCAAGCTCAGAGCCTTAGCATAAGTAGAGAGGCTTGCATTCACATGTGCTCTTCTCTGCGTTGCTGTGGCTCAGTGGCACCCCACATCTGTGCTTCTTTCTGGTCAGATACGTGGGACTGAGGCTGGGGACTTTCTGCCTCAATGAAAGCCCTGTTGGTTGCCACGGGCAAAGCAGAGTGATTTGTCAGGCTGCCGCAGGCACAGGGGCCAAAGTGCAGTTAGGCTTCTAGGTACTGGGCCTGGAAGGCACAGATCACAGGACATTCAGCCTCTAAGAGCAGCATGGGCCCGCCCAGCTGGCTAGCTTCTCATAGGCCTGGCTCCTTGGCTTCTGACTCCTACTTGCACATGTTCTCAGCACAGTAGCAGCTGTGAGGCTGCAGGCCCTGATAGGACCTACCATTTACTGCCAGGAAGTGAAAAATTCTGAAATGAGGCTCTCTAATTGGTTGTTCATCCACCAATGGATTAGCCACCTTGGATCACAACCTCCGCCTTAAGCAAGGTGGCAAGTGTCATGGGGTCTTGTTTACATGGACAGGGCTCTTGACAATTGTGTCTACCTATTTCCAGCAGCCACCAATATGGGGTTGGAGGGAGATCAGATTCCCAAGAACATGAGTCCTTCACATGTCAGGTGGTAATAGAAATAAAGCCTGGTGGCATAGCGGGTAATGTGTTGGGTTGCTAACAAAAGGTCAACAGTTTGAATCAACCAACCGCTCTGTGGGAGTAAGACAATCTCATTCTGTACAAATTCATAGCCTCAAAAACCCAGTGGAGATTGCTGTGACTCTGTGGCTGTGGTTTGGTTTTTTGGGGTGTGTGTGTGTGTGTGTGTGTGTGTGTGTGTGTGTGTGTGTGTGTTGCTTAATAATTACCCTGTGTGTGCACATTGCAGGTGCCCCTTCCGGAACCACTTTGGTTCCTTCTACCAGGTCTGATGGTCCAACTCCCAGCTGCCACACACCTTGCTGAGAACACTGCCAACCATTTAAAGGTCCAGAAGGCAACTTTCACAGACCCTGGGGTACTGCCGCTTCCTGAAAGGTGTTTGAGGAGAGCGGGAAAGGCCCCATACATTCTATATCCTCCTCCCTACTTTCAAGGTGCCCTGTGGTGCAGTGGTTAAGTGCCTGGCTCCGAACCGAAAAGTCAGCAAATTGAACTCATTAATTGATTCCTGAGAGAGCTCTGGTGGTGTAGTCCACAGGGAGTTGCACTGCTAACCCAAAGACAGAACCTCTCTGCTGGTTCGAATCCACCAGCAGCTCAACGGGTGGATGGTGGACAACCCCCTTCAGTGACGTCTCCTCCCATTCTATTCACAGCTTCAGAAACCCAATGGAGATGAGTCAGTTCCATATTGACAGCAATATGTGTGTGGGGGGTGAGGGTGGGGGGAGGCTGGGGAGGAAAAGAGAGAGTGAGAGAGAGAAGGCAGGAGAGAGAGAGTTCTCTGCAGGAGGGGTGATCTCTGCAGAGAAAGTTGAGGCCGCCTCCTTTACTAAAGGTTGGGAAGCCCTGTGGGGCAGTTCTACTCTGTCCCATAGGGTCAATATGAGTTGGAAAAGACTCAAGGGCAGTGGGTTTGGTTTGGGGGCTCCTGCCTTGCAGTACCAGTACCATGACAGCGAAGGCCCTGGTGGGTAAAGTACTCAGTTGCTGACTAAAAGATTGGAAGCCCAAGTCCACCCAGAAGCACCATGGGAGAAAGACCTGGCAATCTTCTTAACAAAAAATGGGCTCTTGCAAACCGTGTGAGGCACTCTCCTCTGCCACACATGGAGGGAGTGGCCAGGAGTCAGGTGATGACGGCTTGCCTGGAGGCAGAACAAACTCTGGAGTGCAACTCCCACTGGCGTTCCCCTGGAGGAT
Organism: Elephantulus edwardii; assembly: GCF_000299155.1. Taxonomy (NCBI): domain Eukaryota; kingdom Metazoa; phylum Chordata; class Mammalia; order Macroscelidea; family Macroscelididae; genus Elephantulus; species Elephantulus edwardii. The sequence continues at coordinate 3,476,580 of NW_006399960.1, read as the reverse complement.
CAGGTTGATACTGGGCCTTGGGTTTGCGATTTGCATGGCTTCCTCTCCCTTCCCTCTTGCTCCCCTCACTCCTTTACTCATTTCTCCTGGGAACGCAGCTTCATCAATCACTTACACCTGATTCCTTGGCTTAGCGCACCTTCTGGGAGAACCTGATTTACAAGGCCAAGGTCTGGCTTCACCTGCTTCGGAGGAAAAATGCTAACCTCTGAACGCCACACCTGGGCTCCATTCTCTTCCACCTGCAAGCTTTTGTGGGGCTTCTTTAGCACTCCCAGCTTCAGTATCTTATCCTGAAACTGGGGGACACTAAAAAGAGCACATATCCGAGGGCTTGGTGAGGATTTAATGGGGTAATGTATCGAAAGCACTTAGCTGACACATAGTAATCACTTCAGTGATTGCTCGCGGGCTTGTAATGAGAATTAAGAATATAATGTGTGTCAGATGAGTCTGGCACTTAGAAGATGCTCAGTATCTTTTCACACCTTCCCTCTCTCCTGCTCTCTCTTCCACGGCACCCAGCACAGGTACTTATGGTTAATTTTTTATGCGGTGAGCAGTCAACATTGCAGGACTGATCGGGACGCAGCCATGCAAACAGCAAAAGACTCAAAAGACGAATGACAGAGAAATGCAAGGTGGTGACCCTCCACTTAACTCCTTCTTGTTGGATTTTCCCCTCTTCTGATTTGCATGTTTCCCCCCAATAAATGTTTTAATTACAAAAAAAGATCTAGACCCTGGGGACCTGGGATAAATCTGAGTGCAGCGCTCCTTGGAGGAAATGCCTTGGCTAAATATACAGAACCGATTATTATTATTTATTATTATTTCCATTCCAAGAAACAGTGAACATTCTTCTGCACTTTTCTTCATGATTTGTGGCTTCTGCAACTCTGGTCCTGGCTGGAGGGAGGGGAGAGTGATGTCTTTTAGCTTTTAGAGATGCTCGGGGTTCGTGCTAATGGACGGGGAAGCAGGCATGCTCTGCACAGCTGTCTCGGCTCCTCATTTATTACTGCAGCGCTTTACCTCTCTGGGGCCTCTTCCTTTTCCAAACCAAATAATTCAGCCCCCGTTGTTTACCTCTGTAGAAGGATCAAGGTTACACCCACATTAAAATGGAGAAAAGTGCCCCAGAAGCAGGGGCCCCCAAGTCTCCCCCGACTTAGGATTGCTTGCCAAGTTCTTTGCAGCCTGGGAATTCTCTTTGATGCCTGGGACCACCAAGCCTCAGCTGCGTCACTCTCAGCGGTGGAGTGATGGATGTGCCCAGGAGGCGGGGCTCCTCCTCCTTTCCGGTGACCTGAGTCTCCTTCCACTCTGGCCAAGTTGAAGCCCCACGCACTGAGGAAACAAGAGGGGGAATTGAGGCGGAAAGTGGGGGTCTGGGGAGGAAGAAGGGGGAGAAAGAGAGAGAAACACACACACACACACACACACACAGATACAGCGAGAGAGATGGAGAGAGACAGAAACACAGAGAAAGAGAGAGAGAGAGAGAGAGGAAGAGAGGAAGAAAGACAGAGATAGAGACACGTGGAGAGAGACAGAGACAGAGACAGAGAAAGATAGCGAGAGATAAAGATAGACAAGAGAGAGACTCCATCTCTCTCCGAGACACAGAGAGTGAGAGACAGATAGAGACAGAGAGCTAGAGAGACAGAGAGAAAGACATAGAGATAGAGAAGAGAAACACACACACACACACACACACACAGAGTTGTTGATTTGCCCAGACTCATAGAGACCCCTGTGCACAAGGGAACGATTTCCCACCCAATCCTATGCCATCCTTAGGATGGTTTACGTTCTAACCATTGTAATCCATAAGATTTTTTCCATTGGTTGTTTTTTTCAGAAGTAGGTAGCCAGGCCTTTCTTCCTAGTTTGTCTTGCTCTAGAAGGTGTGCTGAGATGTACTCCGCATCACAGCAATCAGCCTGTCCTGGGGCAGATGGCTGCGTATGAAGGACGTTGGCTACAAGTCAAACCCAGGTCTCCTGACACACAGAATCACTTCAGGTGACTTCTGCCGCTGAACTCTGAATGCCTCAAGACAAGAGAGGCTCTTTCGATCGGGGCAAATGGGAGGCAGTGAAGAAGACGGTTCACTAAGAGAGAAGAATAACTCAACAGGGTGTTTTCAGGTCGGCCTCTGCAAGACATCGCTCTTCAATCACACGCCTACTTCTCTTTGTTAGGCACACACACTGCCTCCTCCATTGTGCCCATGTCTCAGCATCTCAGAGTGAGCTCCCAGAAGCAGAGCATAGACACAGGTTTGGGAACAAATAGCATGTTTGGAAGGTCCGAGGAAAAACCAGGAGGAGAGTGAGGAATTGAGAGAGGGAAGGAAGTTAATAAAGGACATGTCAGCAAATCAGCTCCCAAGGTGGGCAACAGGAGCTCAACCCGACTGAGGATCTCTGGGAGGGATTGCAGAGCGTGCAGCCTTGCAGTAGGAGCTCCTATCACTGCTTGGCATCTGCTCCAGCGGAGGGGATAGTTCGATTTCTTGAAATTCCTGCCTGTCACAGACATGGGCACAGTGGACTCCAATGTCCAGGAAATTCTCAGGCAGGTATGTAAGTGCTGCCAATTGGAAGTCAGGGCTAATGTATATTGACGTGCTGAGTACTGCGGGGCGGTGGGGGGGGGGTGTAGGCAGGATACAGTGGCTTCTGCGGCACCTCTCAGCTCAGAGGAGTCTTTCTTGTCTTGGTGCTTACAGAATGAACAGCTTCTTATTTTAACACTTCAAAGAAAGGGAGGAAGACTCCCAACAAGGTGGATTGACACAATGACTATAACAATGAGCTCGGGCCCATCAGAGACAGTGAGGTGAGGACAGTTCAGGATAGGGCAGGGTCTGGTGTTCAGTGTTGCCGAGAGTCGCCGACAACTCAACAGCACATAAAACCAAGTTTCTCCAAAGAGTTCTCTGAAGAACCCTGACTCTTGGAAATAAGGATTGTGCGATCAAAAGTTTTGGGGCAATTCTACTTTCTAGGCCACCTTTTGGAGAGTCACAAAGGAAAGGGCCTTCTTAAAGGCTTTGCAAGATCTTTCAGTAATCTGTTGGGCTTTGCTTATGGAACTCATTTTGGCGCCACCGTGTTGCAAAGTAGAACTGCTCCCTAATCTTGGCTGTGATCTTTAGAGATACAGATTGCCAGATAACACCATAGGATGGATTCAAACTGCCAACCTTTGGGTCCGTATTATTGTTATTGAGCACTGCAGAGTCAATTCTGACTCCTAGCAACCCCAATGTGGTAAAGAAGACCCACCCTAATGGGCTTTCTGCACTGTAATATTTATGGAAGCAGATTGTCAGCTCTTTCTTCTGTAGAACTAACTGGTGGGGAATTCAAATGCCAATCTTTGGCGTAGTAATCCAGTATCTAATCAGAGCACCACTAAGCTTCTTTATAGCTTGGCAACTCAAAATCATTGCCATCAAGTTGGAACTGACCCTCCAGCAGGTTTTCAGGGGCAGTGACCTGACAAAAGGCAATTGTCCATCTTTCTCCCACAGAGCAGCTGATTGATGCATTTGAACTGTGTGCATTTGAATTGGCAGCGTAACTCCCTACCCACTAGATCACCGAGTGTAAATCTGATGTGTTAACAGAATTTCTCAAATGCAGTAACCAGAGAATTTTCTTTTCTTGGAGTATGTACTGTATGGACACTCTGCAGGACCAGTGAGTGTGTCAGAGAACACTCTAGAAAGCACAGGCTGAGCAAATTGGTCAACACTGAGTCTTGACCATAGCCGTAGAAGAAAGGGGCTTTGCATGGAGAATTGGCACCTGGAGACAGATGGTGAGGACTCATCTGAGGAACAATCCAGGGAACTTGAATGTTTGGCCTCCGAGACGAGAAAGCTCAGGGGAGATAGGACAGCTGCGTGCAAATGTTCCAAGAGGCCAAGCGTCACAGGAAGATCAGTTTCAGTTCAAAGTCAGAGAAGAATTTTTCTTCACAGAAATAAACTGTCACACACTCCCCCCACATCCCCACACACATGGTCAGCCCCTGAGTCCCTGTTCCTGGACTTCCTGTGACAGAGGCTGGTGAGCATCGTGAAGAATGCAGCAGGGAGACTTTCCACCTTGGGGACAAGTTGACCTAAGGCTCCCCAGTGACCTCTAGGGAGCTCTGGTGGCCTAATGGTTAATTACTTGTGCTGCCAACCCAGAGGAACATGGTTTGAAGCTACAAGCTGCTCCTTGGGAGAAAGATGGGCAATCTCCTTCTGTGCCATTTATTGCTTCCAAAAACCCACTGGAGAGTCAGCTACGAGTTGGTTCCAATTCAACTGTACACACCAACAAACAACAACAGTGGCCTCTAGCCTTGAGCTCATTGCTTCACAGCTACAGCAAGATCTTCTTGTGAGGTGAATTGTTTTTTATGTTTCCTGTGTCTGAAATATTTCTGGGCTCAGGGTAAGTCACCCAGGGAATATGACTGGATGGATGGCTGAATGAGTGAATGAATAAATGACTGATAGATTTCTAGGACCCAGTGGCAAGGCTGCACCTTGGCAGGGCTGATGTGAGATGTTTGGAACACCATTGCTGTTAAGGCAGGCTGTGCTTGTGTAGATTTAACGTGCTGTTCAACACCAAGAGACATATGATAATGACCACGAACTTCACAGGATTTTGATGTGCCAGCTGCAGCAGAAATGTTCCCCCATTCAGTCTTCCTGTGATACGATTACCATTTTCTAGGTGGAAAGACTGAGGCCCAGGCTGGACAGTAATGAGGCTGTATTTTATTCAAGTCTGCCTGATGCCAAAGGCCCAGACCACCCTCTTTGCATTTTCCTGACACTAAGGCTCAGACCACCCTCTTAGCTTTCCTGGAGTCTGATAGTCATCACCACTCCTGAAGCACTGGAAATATCCACTCCTTCAGGGTCCCACAGGGTGTCATCTCCTCAGCAGGAGCTGAGGAGGATTTTACACCTGTCACTACAAGTGAAGATACCAAAACCCTGAGAAAGGGAGAGGGGGAGAAGAAGATAGAGGGAGGAGAGAGAGAGTGGAGAGAATAGAAAGAGAAAATGAAGAGAGAATAGGAGAGAGGGAAGATAGAACGGGAGGGAGTGAGGGTGAGAGAGTGGGAAAGAAAGAGAATGGGAGAGAGAAAGAGAAGAGATAGAATGGGAGACAGAAGAGAGTGGGAGAATGGGGCGAGGGAAAGAGAGAAGAAGAGGGAGAGAGAGAGAGAGAGAGAGAGAGAGAGAGAGAGAGAGAGAGAGAGAGAAGAGTGCTTGGAAGAGGGTAGGAAAGGAGAGAAAGCAAGAGAGAACTAGTGGGGAAAAGAATGTGGGGGGAGGAGGAGGTTGGGGGAGGGAGCGGGGGGAGAGAGAGAGAGAGAGACAGGCAGAGCCTTATTTGCTTAGTGCAGACAGGAGACAGAGGAAGACAGGAACCCAGAGCAGGAAGCCTAGCCAATCCCATGCCTCAGCCCCTGGGCTGTGGGGACGGGATTTCTCCTGCTCGCTCAAGAGGAAGGAGGAGGAGCAGCCTCAGCCGAAGCAGCAGGGAGGAGAAGTGCCGTCACACGATGCAGCATGGCCATCTGGTTATCATTTCTGGTGCATGGAGGTGTCTGGGCCATCTGCCTGTGCCCACCTGCTTTCCCTGTGAGGCCCCTGGAAGTGGTTAAGGCTACGGCTCTTCACGACACACAGAGTGCACACCAAACAAGTCTCCAATTTAGCGGCGATAATTGCTGTACTAATCATGGTCTGGGAATGAACCTCAGGAGGTCGCTTGATCCCAGATCCCCATGCCAGTCCAGAAGCTTCCCTGCCTCTCTCTCTCAGCCTCCCTGGAACCCTGAGCGTGAACTCACAGTGAAGTAGCACATCTTTTCAATGTTTGAAGTCAGTATTTTAAATAGAGGAAACACTGGTCGCCTTCCTCCTTTGTCTCTCCCCCAACTCCATAAAGTGAAAACGGCTAATGCTCATATTTTGCTAGATTTTTCAGTGACCCCTGTGTTACACTGCAGAACTGTTTCCAATTTCTCATCGCTCTCGCTAGCCATGCCAAATGCCTTGTGACTTTGTCACGCCTTTCAGTAGAGCTAGAGTCTATTTCTCATTTCATAGATGTTGGACTTGGCCATGAACTTGCTGTGGTCAATGGAACGTGGATAGAGATGACAGCATGTCCTTTCATGCCTAGGCCTTAAGTGGCATTGCATGTTTCCACTTGCGGTCTTGTATTTAGGCCATCATCATGCAAGGGCATGGCAGGCAGCTGAAGTGGGAGGTGTGAGGACACATGGGCGATGTTTGGAGTCTGGTCTAGTCTGGATTAGCTGACCTGCAGGCATGCCCTCACTGCACCTCAGAACTGTGAGCATGAGAGGAAATTCAATGGGTTTGGTTACCTAGTGATTGTCACCCTGTACTAGCTACCTGATACTAGCCATACCCCCTGAGATCTGCTTCCCTCTTCAACACCTTGGCAATGGCATCTGTCACACATATCCATGACCTACACAGGAAGCCATCCTAAAATACAAGGGCTGCAAAAGAGACAAAGTTACAGGCCAGAAGCGCTCAGCCTCTACTTGGCTTAACGACTTGTTTCTGCTGATTGCACCTGGCTGTCTGTCTACGAATATTCATTTACAAGCAAATGTTGGTGGCAAGATTCTGGGTGGTGTAAATAAATGGTTTGTGCTCTTCTACTAACGCAAAGCTTGGTAGTTCAAACCCACTTAGAGGCACTCCAGAAGAAAAGGCTGACAATCTGCTTCCTTAGAGATTATTGTTATTGTTATGTGCCATCGAGTCTCTTGCTACTCATAGTCACCCTATGTACAATAGTCCTAAACACTGCTCTCTCCAATGCCAACTTTATTGTCTCTGACACACCTACTCCCATTACCCCAGTCACTGAATCAATCCACCTCATCGAGCATCTGCCTCTCCTTCACTGTCCCTCCTCCCTTTTAAGCATGATGTTCCTCTCCAAGGATTGGTCTCTCCTTGCAACATGCCCAAAGTATGTCAGATGAAGCTTCAAAATCCTTACCTCCAAGGAGCAGCCTGGTTTAACCCTCTCCAGGATAAACCTGTTTCTTCTCCTAGCAGTCCATTGCATATTCAACACTCTTCTCCAGCACCACAGCTCAAAGGCATCATCAATTCTCCATTTATCATCCCTACTCATTGTCCAGCTTTCAGATGCATAGCAAGTAATTGCAAAGACTATGGCTTGGATCAGGTGCCCCTTAGTCTACAGCCTGATATCATTGCTCTTCAGCACTCATTTCCTCTGCTGGTACCACCAGTGTTGATTGTGGAGGCAAGCAAACTGAAGCTGTTAACAATCTCAATCTCTTCACCGACTATCATAATATTGTCAGGAAGGGTGTCCGCCAGGCATGTGTCCTATTACCATACCTTTTCAATCTATATGTATAACAGAACATCTTGGAGGCTAGGCTTCATGAAGAGGAATGCAGTATCAGGATTTGATGAAGACTCCATGGAGATTATCACCTAGAAAATTCTGTGGAGCACTTCTGCTCAACACACATGGGGTCAGAATTGACTCCAGGGCAACCACATTGGTTTGGAGCTGGTAACTAACACTGTCCCAGGAGGGGCATGTATGTAGAACAGTGCAGGAGTCAGGCACCAGAAACTGTAATCATACCATATTGGAATGGATTCCAGTTCTACTACTTACTTCTTGGCCACCTTGGGCAAAGTGGCTTGTTCTTACTAAGTGTCCATTTTCTCATCTGACAAATGGGTAGGTACCATTCTCATAACCCTTCTGTAAGATTTATTGGGATAAAAAGCATGCAGTGTGCTGAGTGCAGCGCCTGACTGGTTGGAAGGATTCGCTAAACAAGTTAGCGAGAGTTATTTTTGTGTCCCGTCACAGCAAAAGCATAGAGTGATAATTTAACGAGCTATGACTCATCCTCTTTCTCCCAAATTTCTGTCCAATTTTTGCTAGCTTTCACTATTCTGCCATCGCCAAGGAAATTTCCCCAAGTGAGAATTATTGTGCAGAGGAAAATGGTGCAGGAAGCCACGACCCCTGAGTTGTGGCTTTGGTTCTGCCTTTAGCTCACTGTGTGACCTTGGGCTAGCCTCCTCAAGTCTCTGGGCCTGTGCCCTTTCACAGCAAAAGGTCGGCATTGACCTCATTTTGAAGGACCCTTAAGTCCATCATTTTGCAAGTTTTTTCTGGAAAATATTTTTGAGAGTTAAAGAGAGCTTTCACAAAGGTACCAATTATGGTTCTAGTATAATAAGGGAAGCACTTTTCTTCACAGAGAGGGTCATGCATGGAATTGGAGATTCACAGACCATCTGACCCAGAAGGACCTTAGAAAACTTCCAGTCCAATGATCATTCTTTACAGAAGAGACAGCTAAATCCCAGGGCTCCTAAATGGTTCACCCAAGGACATTCTTCTAGTCAGTATTTGTTGAGCATGTCAGTGCAGAGGTCCTGGGCTTCGTACTGGGGACCAGAGCTCAAAGGAGATTCTTGTGGAGAAAGAGAATAATAATAATAATAATAATAATAATAAAAGACAATTGTGTTGTAGACGATTCCATTCAAAGAACTATGCTGGATACTAAAGAACACTCGGGAAGAGCACCGATTCTAATCTTAATGGTGTTCAGAAATAATAATGATCAATGGCCTAGTGGTAAGAAGCTAAGCTGCTATACTAAAGGCACGTGGTTTGAATCCACCAGCTGCTCTGCAGGAGGAGGATAGACAATCTCCTCCTTTGCTGTTTTACTGCCTCTGAAAGCCTGCTGGAAGGTCAGCTATGGGTTGGTTTCAATTTGATGGCAAGCAACAACAGCCATTACTAAGGAGCTCTAGCGGCACAGTCCTCATCGTACCACTAAAGGTGGAGCTTCTCTGGAGGTTGGAATCCACCAGAGACTCTGTGGGATAAAGATGACCAATCTCTTCCTATGTGATTTACAGCCTCTGGGAATCCACTGGAAGGTCTGTTTAGAGTCAATATCAACTTGATGGCAAGTTTTGAGGCTTTAAAAAAAGATCTTTACTATGTGTCCAGCACTGTTCTAAGTACATTACATGTATTAGCCAATACTTCTCACAACAGCTCTGCACGGTGGTGGTGTTGTTATGTGCCGTCAAGTTGCCTGTGACTCATAGCAACCCCTATGTACAGCAGCTCTGAGACAGTCTCACTGACCCTGACACACCAAGCCCCATTGCCCTAGTTACTGTATCAATCCGTCTCATCCAGGGTCTTCCTCTCCTGCGCAGTTCCTCCAGCCTTTGGAGCATGATGTCCTCCTGGTCACATGTCCAATGTATGTGAGATGTAGTTTCAGAATCCTAGCCTCCAAGGAGAAACTTGATTTCATCCTCTCTAAGATTCTTCATGGTAGGTGTGTTTATTTGCACCATTGCAGCTTACTGGAGAGACAGGAAAAGGTTAAGTAACTTGCGTGGGGTTACACAGCTAGTGAGTTGCCAAGCCAAAATGTGAGTTCGAGCAGCATGGCTTGACTCTGTGGACATATTTTGTCATCTGACACATTGTGGAGGACACTGTCAGAGCTGTGACTTGAGGAATTGGTGGGAGTTGTTTGAGAGAGAACTGCATGACTGAAGGAATGGCATTTGCAAAATTGCAAAATCCTGGAGGTGAATATGAGTTTGGCATATCTATGAAACTTTACATGTTAGTAGTGCTTGCACACATTTGTATATATGTAACTGTATGTGGATGGGTCCACACAGTCAAATACCTTTGCATAGTCAATGAAACACAACAAACTGTGGGAATCCCAGAACGCTTGATTGTGCTCATGTGAAATCTATACTTGGACCAGGAAGAAGTCATCAGAACAGAGCAGGGAAATACTGCATGGTTCAAAATCAGGAGAGAAGTGTGCCAGAAAAGTGTCCTATCTCCATACTTTTCAATCTATGTGCAGAACATATAATTTGAGAGGCTGGACTTTATGAAGAGGAATGTGGCATCAGAATTGGAAGAAGACTCATCAACAACCTATGTTAAAAAGATGAAATAAACTTGCTTGCTGAAACTCAGGAGGACCTGAAGCACTTGCTGCAGAAGGTCAAGCACTGTAGTCTTCAATATGGATTGAAGCTCAACATCAAGAAGAAAGATTCTCAACACTGAGCCAATTGAGAGCTCTGTGGTAGATGGAGAAAAGATTGCGGTTGTTAACAATTTCAGCTCCACAATCAACATTCTTGGCACCAGCAGTCAGGAAATCAAAAGACAAATTGCGTTAGAAAAATCTGTTGTCAAGCATCTCTTCAGAGTGCTGAAGAGCAATGATGTCAGTCTATAGACTAAGATGCACCTGCTCCGGGCTATGGTCTTCACAATTACTTGTTATGCACGAGAGAGCTTGGCAGTGACTAAGCATGACAAAAGAAGAATTGATGTCTTTGAGTTGTGGTGCCTGAGAAAAGTGTGGAACCACCAAAAGAACAAGTCTGTGCTAGTGCTGGTGAAACCAAGTTGCTCTTTGGAAGGAAGAATTTTGAAGCTTCATCTCACATACTTTGGGCATGTGTCCACAGGGGACCAGTCCTTGGAGAAGGATATCATGCTTAGAAGGGTAAAGGGACAGCACGGCAGAGGAAAACCCTGGATGAGATGGACTGACAGAGTAACTGGGTTAATGGGTAGGTCTGTTGGAGACCATTGAGATCAGCTCAGGACAGGGTAGATAGAGTTCAGAGCTATTGTACCTGGTGTCCCTATGAGTTGCAGTTGACATGACAGCATACAACAACAACATGTAGATGTGTGTCTGTGTGAAACTCTGGTTATTTGGGGTGCATATCTGTGTTTGTGTGTCTGAATCTGTGCGTATTTATATGTATTTTCATACATCTTTGTGTATATGTGTGGATGTGTGTGTCTTTGTGCATTCACATGTCTGTATGTTTGTGTGCCTCTGTGTGTGTCCACATATTTGTTTCATGTGTGCCCTTGATTGTGTATATACTTGTGTATCTGTGAGTTGCTGTGTATGTGTATGTGTCTTTTTGTGGCTCTGACTATATGTGAGTGTGTGAGTTACTGGGTCTATTGAATGGGAGGGGGCCTAGAGCTATGCAGTAGCCCGATCATGACAGGTTGAATAAAACTTTACTCTTAGGGAAAAGGGGAAGTCACGGAATTAACTAGTGAGTCAGGCTGACATTTTGGAATGGCCATCTACTATGGCCAATATTCTATAAATATTTATTGGGCATGCGCTATGCGGTGTCAGATTTGATTTCAGATGCTGAGGATGAGGAAGTCAGCAAGAACCAAGGGCTTATCCTTTGGAGGCTTACAATTTAGTGAGAGGAGAGGAATAACAAACATATAGATATGTAATATAACATCAGGATCTGCAACCTAACAAAAGGGAAATGATGCAAACTAAAGGGATAGATGATGCAGGGTGTTATTTGAGTAGAGGCCTGACTATATGAGTGAGGCCTGAAATATGTGGGGAAAAGAGCATTTGAGGCAGAGGGAACAATCAGTGGAAAAGTTCTGAGGCAAATGTGGGTTTGGATGTTCAACTGGGGAATAGTAAAGAGGTCAGGAGGCATGGGTGAAAGGAGAGAGGGGAGTGTGGTGGTGCTTCTGCTTCAAGTAATTCTGAGTGGATTCCTTCATCATTAATTACCTCATGATTGAGACGAACAGAACGGATTTGTTTAGGCCTTTTTGTGTTGGTAAATCAGAGGGAGCCTTCATTGGTCCACCTAGCCTCCTCTAGTACTACCTTAGAACCTTTGTCTCAACTCCATCCCATTCTTGAGTAACCAACTCAAAGAAGAGTGGAAAGAGAGCATAATCAGTACACTCCTATGTCACTGTCCCTCCCTGCTACCATCTCAAGAGCCAAGCAGAAGGTTTACTTTCTGATGGTGTACAAAATTCACATTTGTTGTGGTGGTTGTTATGTGCTATTGAGTTGCCTGTAATAGCTCTGACCCTATGTACAATAGCTCTGAGCCCTACCCTATCTTCAGCCAATCTCCCTGTCTTTGACTCACCTACTCCCATTATCTCAGTTTCTGTATAAAACCATCTCATCCAGGGTCTTCCTCTCCTGTGCTGTCCCTCTATCCTTGATGGTGTCCTTCTCTAAGGACTGTTGTCTCCTGGCCACATGCCCAAAATATATGACATGGAGTTTAAAAATCTTAGCCTCCAAGGTGCAGCTTGGCTTCACTCTCTCCAGGACAGATCTGTTTATTCTTTTGGCAGTCCATGGGATTATATTCTGTGCTCTTCTCCAGCACCACATCTCAAAGACATCAATTTTTCTGTCATCCTTAGTCATTGTCCGACTTTCTAATACATAACAAGTAATTGCAAAGACCATGGTTTACATCAGGTGCACCTTAGACTAACGTCATCACTCTTTAGCACTCTTAACAGCAGCTTGTCCTAATGCAATTCATTTGTTGTTTGATGTGGTGTTGGGGTTTTTTGTTGTTGTTTTTGTTTGTTCTAAAATAACTGTTCTTACATATTCTTTTACTGTTTCTAATGATTTTACATAACTGTTTTCTTTTCCATGAAAATGGATAATCTTAGTGTTTCTCCCTGAAATATGATGTCTGCTGCCTACTTCTGTAAGGACTCTTTGTCAATTTTAGAAAAGTTTTAGTTTTAACTAGCAGTAGGTGTTGAATTTCATTGAGCATCAATTACTAGTAGGTTAAGTATTTGGGCTCATCACTGAAAGCTCACGGGAGAAAGATGAGGCCCTCTCTTCTTTTTTATAAATTTTATTTTATACTTATTTGCTTACAAAGTTTGTATACATCATGTTTCACACTATTCTCCCTTCACCTTTTGTTTCATATAATCATGCCCATTCATTAAATTTGATAAAGTCAATCACCATTACACTATGCCCCCCATTACCCTCTTTTCAGTTCTCTGCTGGATCTTTCCAATTTCCTTTACCCCTTCCCTCTACCCACCGAACTGTGAAACCCTGTGATTTCTCCTCTACCTATCCTCACCCTTCTGCTGCCATCCCCTTTGATCCCCATACATGGTTTACTAGTTATTCTATTTTTACTATACAGTATTTTTCATCATAAGCTTGAGTTAGATCACTCAACACAATGCTCTCCAGTCTCTCCCAAGTTATGTAGTAGTTTTCGAAATTATTGCTCCTGAGTGCTGCAGAGTATTTCATTGTGTGAATTACCACAATTTCCCAATCCATTAGGTTGTGGTTGGACATTTGGGCTGTTTTAATGTTCTTGTGATGATGAATAACACTGCTATCAACACTGGGGTACAGCTCTCTATGTCTCAGTTCTAATTTCCTTGGGGGTATGGTTCTTAGAAATGGAAATAGGTGGGTCATATGGAATATCTATGTTCAGCTTTTTGAGGAAACACCAAACTGCTTTCCAGAGTGATTGTACCATTTTACAGTCGCACCAACAATGTATAAGAGTTCCTATCTCACCACATCCTCTCCAACATTTATTACTTGCTGCCCTGCTAAACTTTGCCACTGCTACTGGGGTGAGATGGTATCTCATTGTGGTTTTGATTTGTGTCTCTCTGATGCCAGTGATTTTGAGCATTTCTTTATGTGTCTCTTGGCCATCTGAATGTGAAAAGTCTTTCTGTGTCTTTTGCCATTTTGTAATTGTGTTATCAGGGCTTTTTGTGTGTGTGTGTGTATGGAGGCCCTTGTCTGATATGGTAATTCCAAATATATTTTTCCAAGTTGGTAGGTTTTCTTTTCATCCAATGGGAAAAAGTTTTTTATGTGCACAGAAATTTAATATTTAGCAGGTTTCATTCATCAATTTTATCCTCTCCAGATTAAGCATATCTGGCTGCATTTGTTGTCCTCTTAATACCATAGACTAGGCTTGATCCCAGTTTGTCTCTTATGAATGTTATGGTTTTGGGCTTTACTGCCAGGTCTCTGATCCACCTTGAATTGATTTTTGTGTATAGTGTGAGATGTGAATCCTGTTTCAGCTTTCTGCAGGCGGACATCCAGTTTTGCCAGCACCATTTGTTGAAGAGATTGTCATTTCCCCATTTGATAGATTTTGTTTCCTTATCAAATATCAGTTGATCATAGATAGATGGATTAATCTCTGGATTCTCAATTTTGTTCCATTGGTCTATGTGCTTGTCATTGTACCAGTACGATGCTGTTTGGGTTACTACTGCTGTGTAGTACATTTTTAGTTTAGGGAGTGCTATGCCTCCCACTTCATTTTTTTTTTTTTTCAGAAGCGCTTTGCTTATACAGTGTCTCTCTCCTCTCTAATACATTTGACAATTTCCCTTTTGATTTCCTTGAAAAATGAATTTGGTATTGGGATTGCATTGAACATGTAGATTGTTTTTGGTAGGACCATCAAGTATTCTATCCTCCTTAGTCATTGTTCAACTTTCTGATGCATAGCAAGTAATTGTGAAGACCATGGACTGGATCAGGCGCACCTTAGTCTCCAAACTGACATTGTTGCTTCTCAGTATTCAATATTGAATGGAAATTCTTTTTTATCATTTTTTTTTTAATTTCCTGACTGCTGGTGCCAAGGGTGTTTGTTGATTGTGGAACTGAGTAAGCTGAAATTCTTAACAGCCTCAATCTCTTCTCCATCTGTCATGGTGCTACCAATTGGCCCAGAGGTGAGAATCTGTTTTCTTGATGTTGAGCTTCAATCCATATTGACCTTCTGCAGCAAACACTTCAAGTCCTCCTCAGTTTAGCCAAGCAAGGTTATGTCATCTGCATACTGCAGGTTCATGTTACAAAGCATGGGGAATATCTGTTTTCAAGACTTTTTTTCAGTCCCAATTGATTATTCACGTGTTTCAAGGACTTGAAATGCAGTTAATGTTCATCACACTCAAATAATTTCTAGTTTCTTTGAGCCCAACTAGGCTTACGGTGACAGAAGTTTATTACAGGCTTCCAGACTGAATAATTGATAGTACACGTAAAGGTCTGTTGCTGTTTCTGGAACAGCGTGCGTGCTCCACAGACATGTCTTATCATCTCATTTAATTCATTCATGAATACCCTGAGGTTTGTGCTAGCCATATTTTATTCCTGAGGAAAATCAGACTTTGAGAATGTACATAATAGCCCAAAGTCACATAGCCAGTCAGTGCAAAAAACAATTGAAAAAGTGGTTTGGCATAGTAACACATGATCATAGGGTTTGGGCTCCTGGCTTTAGATTCTGAAAGAATGTTATAGAAGCGGGTTACGTTTAAGACTTGTGTCATCGTTACCATTAAAGCTCTTTGTCCACAGGGCTGGGCTGGATCGTGAAGTAAAAATTGTTACTTTGGGAATTGTTTCCAGCATGAGGGGGCTATGCAGGTAGGAATAGCAAAAGTGGAGATCTTAAACCATCTGAGCATGTCCTAGAGAGGCCCTGCTCACAGATGTGAGCAACTAAATAAGTCCAATTCCACAGCCACTTTCTCTCCTTCCCACACAGCTTTGCATCTGCAGCAGATACAAGACATTCTCAAAAACGTGTCAAGTCCGCGTATGAGCTATTAGAGAACCAGCAGGAGAAGTGGACACTGCCACCCTGGGTGGTATCATCCTGTGGTTGTTGTCAGAACTGAGGTAGATACGAGATGTGACTGTAAAGAGGGGCGGCGAATTAGCAGCATGGCCAGTAGTCCTGTTTTCATTAGATGCTGCTGCCTCCATCTTCTCCCGAGGGACATCAGTGCAGAAACACCACGCATGTTGTTTGCTGACTTGTAAGTCAAGGGACAGTGTCAGAAAGAGCATGGTGGAACTCCTACACAGAGGATACCTTCCTGAAGATGGCTTCCCAGGGACAGATAAATGTCAAAAAAGAAAATAAAATAAGACCTATATTAAGGGTCTTAATATAAGACCTATATAAGACTACTTTATATCATTGCTTTTATAAACAAAATTAGGAAACAAACTAGAAGTTCACCAAAGGGATAAATTAAGTAAATGAAACTCCAAGAGTACCAAAAGATAACTATATTAAAATTAGAATTGATGGCATAAAACTCTATTGACTTTGAAAGAAATGACATAGGTACATCGTAAGACAAAATATTTAGAAAGCAAAACTGTATTATGAGATGTGTTAGTTTTGGTGATGTTGGCCAGGGGTAAGGACCTGAGAGAGAAAATACTCCAATATGTTAATCTTGGTTATTAGACGCCACAACATTACAATGTAATGGAATGACAGGTGATCTTTGGTTTCTTTTTTATACTTCTCTGTGCTTTTGAATTTGTGATTTTAATTCTGTAAATAGAGCACATATTTCTTTTATGGTTTTACAGATTAAAAAAAAATCCCTGGTGTTTTGGGAAGTGTGATTTTTTGTTACTTTGAATGTGTAACAAATCGTTCTAAAACTGAGTGGTTTAAAACAATACTTTCTTGCACTTCTGTAGTCTGAGGGTCATGAATTTGGGTAGGTTGCGGTTAGAACAGCTTGTCTCTGCTCCACAAACTAGAAGGCTTGAAGCCTGGAGGCTGGAATCATCAAGATACTCACGTACTCACTTGAGGTTACTGTCTGGGGCCTCAGTTCTTTATCCCTTGTGGACTCCACCATGAACACAGGTTTGCGCTTCCTGACAAGCATGGTTGCTGGGTTCAGAGAAAGAGAGAACCAGATAGAAACTGTATCCTTTTAAATGTAACCTTGGAAGTCACATAGTATCATTTCTGCTGTAATCTGTTGTTCAGAACAGTCAGAAGCTTGGCCTCAGGAGGCAGAAACCTAGAACTTCACCTCTTGGTAGGATAAGTGTTCACTCCTGTGGTTAGACTAACACTTGAGGTGGGATATATATGTCTGTACTGCCATCTTTGGAAAATTGAATCTCCAGATTGAGAGGCTCGGAGGCGGGGGGGGGAGGGGGCTCTGTCTGGGCGAGTAGAGTGATAATAAATTCTTCTCCCAACTCCTCACCTGAGGAACCCAGGAATGGAATCTGACTCCAACCAAAAAAACCTCTCTCAGTGAAAGCAGGTCTTCTTCCCACCCACAAACTGATCCTGAGGCAGTGACAGAGAGAGGGCCAGGAAGCTGGAAGTGGCCAAGTTACGTGACATTTTCACAGTGACCTTTGCTAGAGGAATGATGGAAAAGTCCCAACTTCAAACAGAGGTCTGAAAAGGAATCACAGTGTGAATTCCACAAAGGCAGCTTGGTCTCCTGGAGCGTGTGGCCCTGGGGCTAGCCAAGGCTTTGTGTGGAAATAAGTGGAGTATTTGCACAGGACAGGCGTATTCTCTAAAACCTACACAATGAGTCCTATCTGTGTGAATGACTACAAAGTCCCTGCAGATTCACAGGTGCCAGCCAGTCTCCTCACCTAGAAAAGGAACCCATGTTCTGTTATTGGAATGTACCTAGCCTGGACTCGACTTCTGCGAGCTGGGAGCTCTAGTGACCTAGTGGTAAGAAGCTGCATTGCAATTTCAACGGCACATGGTTTGAGGCCACTAGCTGCCCTGTGGAGAGAAGGATGGGTAATCCCCTCTCATGGGATTAACTACCTCTGGAAACCCACCAGAGGGGCCAGCTATGAGTCGGTTCCAACTTGATGGTACACAACAACAGTGAATGTAAAAGGTGATCCTAGAAAGCACCCTGGGAGCGAGGGTGAGGACAAGGATGAGAAGGTAGAGATTTGAGATGTAAAGCAGGGAGTACCAGAGGAATGTCTATCTGCGTTTCATTGACTATGCAAAGGCGTTTGACTGTGTGGATCATAACAAACTGTGGCTGACTCTGAGAAGAATGGGAATCCCAGAACACTTGATCGTACTAATGAGAAACCTACACTTGACCCAAGAGGCAGTCTATAGAACAGAGCAAGGAAACACTGCATGACTCAAAATTGGTAAGGGCGTACGCCAGCGATGTGTCCTGTCTCATACCTTTTCAACCTGTATGCAGAACAGATTATCTGGGAGGCTGGGCTCTATGAGGAGAAATGTGGGGTCAAGATTGGTGGAAGATCTATCAACAATCTGCGATATGCAGATGACACAACCCTGTTTGCTGAAACTGAGGAGGACCTGAAGTGCTTGCTGCCGAGGGTCAAGGACTGCAGCCTCCAATATGGATTGAGGCTCAATGTCAAGAAGACAAAGATTCTCACCACTGGGCCAAATGGCAGCATCAGGATGGATGGTGAAGAGATTAAGATTGTTCATGGCTTTCGTTTGCTTGGCTCCACAGTCAACACTCTCGGCACCAGTAGCCAGGAAATTAAAAGATGTATTGCCATGGGAAAGTCTGCTGTTAAGGACATCTCCAAAGTACTGAAGAGCAATGGTGTCTCTCTGGAGACTAAGGTGCATCTGATACAGGCCATGGTCTTTGCTATCAGAGAGTTGGACAATGGCCAAGAATACAAGGAGAATTGATGCCTTTGAGCTGTGGTGCTGGAGAAGAGTATTGAGGGTACCATGGACTGCTCGGAAAACAAACAGATTCTCCTGGAGAGGGTTAAACCAGGCTGCTCCTTGGAGGCAGGGATTCTGAAGCTTCGTCTGACATACTTTGGACATGTTGTAAGGAGGGAAAGGTCCTTGGAGAGGGGCATCATGCTTGGGAGGGTGGAGGGATGGCGCAGAAGGGGAAGGCCCTCTATGAGGTGGATTGATTCAGTGACTGGGGTAATCAGGATGGGAGTGTCTGAGACAGTGAGATTGGCACAGGACAGAGCAGAGTTTAGGGCTGTTGTACATAGGGTCACTATGAGTCGCAAGCGACTTGACTGCACATAACAACAACAACAACATCTGAGGTTACCACTGTGGGCGACAGAGGCTCAATCCCACAGACAGACTCAGGCTTATTCTAGAATGCAGATCTTGCAGTTAGCCCATCCTAGGAGCAATGGAGCTGGAATATCTATCAACCATCTCTTTGTTGTTATGAGGTATCAATCGACTATGACTCATAGCGACCCTCTATAAACAACAGCTCTGAACTCTGCCTTTTCCTGAGGCAACCTCGCTGTCTCTGACACACCTGACCCCATTGCAAAAGTTACTGTATCGATTCATCTCATCCGGGGTCTTCCTCTCCTGTGCTGTCCCTCCACCCTTCCAAGCATGATGTCCCTTTCCAAGGACTGGCCTCTCTTGACAAACTGTCCAAAGTATGTGAGATAAAGCTTCAAAATCCTTGCTTCCAAGGAGCAGCTCTCAAGGGCAGACCTGTTTGTTCTTCTGGCAGTACATCTCCTATTAGTGACCAGTCAAAGGCTGCTCCCAAGTGGCATTAGTTTCCTGGCAATTGCTTGCTCAGCGAGTGGGCAGAACAGGCTTTGGTGACCTAAGAGATTCAGGTGCTGGCAGCTGAGAATTGGTTCAGCATGCAATGATGTAAAGGGCTTTAGGCTTGGTGTCCTCAGTGTCTGTTCAAAAACACCCCTTAGCAGAGTTCACCTCAGAATACTGCTCATTTGCTTTTCACACATCTCTGCAGCTGTCAAGAAATCCTTCTGCCTTTTATGGTGAACTACAATTCCATGTTTCACAAAGCCTCAGCAAGTTTTTCACGGTGGCATTCGAAGTCCTTTGGCATGTGGTCCAAAGGTTATTGCCACAGCAGAGGCAGTAGAACTAAAGGACTGAGTGAACACATTCTGGGTTTGAATCACACCCCTGCCATGCACTAGCTGTGTGACTGCTTCACCTCTCTGTGCTTCAGTATCGTCATCTGGAAATGGGAACAATAAGAGTGTGGTATGGTGAGGATGAAATGAATTAATTCAGCAGAACTATCTCAATCAATGACTCCTTCATAATAGGCACAATGTAAGTGGTAGTTTGAGTGCCAGGGTGGTGTAAATGGTACACGCTGTGTTGCTAATTGAAACACTGAAGGTTCAAGTCCACTCACAGGCACAGAGGAAGATAAGTCTGGCAAGCTGTTTTCAGAGTAGTTCTCTTGGGGAGCTCTCATGGCCGAAGGATAAGCAGTTGCATTGCCAACCCAAAGGCAAACAGTTTGAATCCATCTGTTGCTCTGTGGGAGAAAGATCTGAAATAATTAGCCATTGAAAATCTATGGAGCACAGTTCTACTCTGGCATCGATGGGGGTCAGAATTGGCTTGATGTCGATCAATTGTTAAGTTAGGTGCAGCTACTATTATTTCCACACTTACTCTGCTTTGAATGATGTCCACACAGACAATTTTCACTGGTCAAGTGCATTCTTGGTCAGCTATGGTCTGCAACTGTGTGCATGCTGGAAATAGCTTCTTTGTATTTACAGTGAATTTTCCACTCATTCAGGTTCTAGCCACATATTCCAGACATGCCATCTCCTGTCTCACCTCTGAGCCTATGAACTTACTAGTCCTTCTTTCTGGAAGGTTCTCCCCCACACTCCTTAGCCAACTAACTCCTTTTCAGCTGGCAGACATCTCTTCAGACAAACCTTCCTTGACCTCCAAGACTGTCTCATATTCCCACCACACTGCTTTCCACTTGTCACTTTTCCTAGTCATCCTCAGATGGCCAACTGGTAAAGGTTGAATCACCGGATGTTGATCACCTGCTGGAATGTAAGCTCCCTGAAGACAGGACGAGGTCTGTCTTGTCTATGCTCAGAGTGGACAAAAGCAGTGGATTGACTGATGCAACACATAGCTAGGATCCCAGAGATAATCTTGGATTCATTTCCTTGAGAGCAAGTCTTGTTCTGACTCATGTATAGAAAAGGAGGCATCCCATTGGGCATCCACCTTCCTGGGTGGGTTGTAGCAGGAAACCAGTCCAATAGCAGAGTAGTGGCTTTCTGACCACAGAAGTATCCCCATCACCCTAAAGCCTGCAGTTCCTTTGACAGCCTGGCCCTGCTATGTGTTGTTAGGAGTTAGATTTTCCAGCATCACTCAGTTCAGAGAAGGCATCCCAGATGAATGCAGGTGAGTGAATCAGCGTGATAGCCATTTTTTCAATGCTTTGAGTCTCCTGCTAGAACAGGAGCGGTATGAACACAATGTGATGTCTAGTACTGCCCTATTGGAATGTCAAGATTAAAGTTCAAAAACAAAATTTCAACTAGGTTGTGCATGCAAGGATCTAGGGGCAGCAAAGACCAAGGTGGAGCAGAGAGGATTGAAAGGCAGTGACCAGAAGTTCCTTGGCTACTCTAGGTTGAGTGGGTGAGTTGAGTTCCTTTGAAAGGAGACACCACCCTGCTCATGGGCAAGGGTTTGTCTCTTGGTGGGAAGCAGCTGCTGGAAGTGCTGGTGGCACACTTGGCACTTTCTTTGTAGGCAGCATGTTGAAGACATTCAACTTCTGGTAGGCCACAGCCTCTGACCACTTGGAATAGACACTGACATCTGGTTCGTGAGGAGCTTCCTGGGTCCTTGGGGATGGCCTGAGGCCTGAGTTGTCACGAGGGCACTGGGTGAGGGATTCAGACAGTCTGAAGATATGTCAAGAGTTGAAGACTACTTGTACTAGTGAATACTGAAGGAGTCTAGTATCTCTGAGCTGTTGCTTTTCTTCAAGGGATTTTTTTTTCCTGAGAAGAACTTGCTGGAAAATAGACCTGTATGAGATGTAGGGGGAAAGCGAGGGGTTAACTTTAGATTAACCACAGCCTGGCTGTGATGAATGGAGGCTGGGCCTCCAGGCTCAGACTTGGGCCTTAGCTTGTAATCAGCAGGAGATCAACTTGGCAAAATAGTGAGAATCATCTCCTCACCAGTTAGCAGGGATTCTGGAAAGTTCTTTCTGAGCTTCTACTTGAGCCTGGTAAGTTAAGCTTTATAGCTTTACCCTACTCTTGCCCTTAGGATTGTTGGTGTTGCTGTGTGCCATCGAGTCGACTACGACCCCTAGCGACCCTATGAACAAAGGCTCTGAACCTTGCCTTCTCCTGAGACAATCTCACCATCTCTGACACACCTGATTCCATTGCCACAGTCACTGCGTCAATCCATGATGGTGCCACTGTCTGTTCTTGTTTGAGATTTTGAGCTTCTGGATCGCACCATGCTCCTGAGTCTCTGCAGTTTGGACTTAAACTGGACTCCTTCACCAGCGTTGGGTCTGCTCTTTCTCATGACAGGTAGACCTGGCTCTCGTCCTCGCCCTGGGGCTGTCCGCATCTCACGCCCTCAGATCTGGATGCTCTTGAATACCGATGCTCAGAATTGCCCTGGCACTTTGCCATCCCTCTACTCTGTTTGCTGTGACTCACCAGAACTTCTCAGAGTAGGAACTGCTGTTCTGAGCTCGAAGTTTCCCTGGCCTCTATTCTCCGTCCCCAGGGGCACTCTGTGGCCAGGTATGACTTTCCACAAGCCACTTGAACGTTCGATTAGAGATGTTTTGAAATCCTAGTTTAGGGCGAGTTTAAGCAACTCCCCCAGTCTTCCTGATGGCTGGGCTCCTGCTGGTGGGAAGATTCTTGTGTAGAACACTTTGAGGACCTGCATGTCACATCCTTCAGGGACTTGGGACAAGGGAATAAGCCTTGTAAACAACCAAACATAAAAAGGTTTGGAAGCTCTTTCCAATATTTTTTGCCTAAACATACTCATATGTATTCTCAACTGTCAGTGCGGCCTTTGTCCCTGAGTCGAGGAGTCTTTGTCTCTGATTCTACCTTTTCTTCTCATGTTTCATGTTCCTGAAATTATGATGCCATCATTTGCATTTGATGGATTCCTTTAAGATGATAACCTCTCTTTCTTTTCTTAACTCAGTCAATGCCATGACTTAGCTGTGTATCATCATGGAAGCCCCTTTCTGCTCAGGATTTTGACCCCATTTCTCAGTTGATCTCAGCAGCCCAATGCTGACATTCAGAATCCCTGTTCTTTAAGAACCTACACCATACTTTCTACTTACTCTTACTTCCTTCATTGAAGAATGACTTTGTCCTTAGTTCTTTATGGAGGTTCCTGGCCTAGCTCCTAACACATAAATGGCACTCAAGAAATATGGGCATGATGAAGGAATGAGTGAGTGAATGAATACCTGGGAAAATTTGTTGCGAAGGACCTCTTTGAAGTGTTAAAGAGCAAGGATGACACTTTGAGGACTAAGGTGTCCCAATCCAAGCTATGGTGTTTTAATCACCTCATATGGATGTGAAAGCTGGAAGAACAAAGAAGAATTGATGACTCTGAATTACGGTGTTGGCAAAGATTATTGAATAGACCATGGACTACCAAGAAAAGAAACAAATCAATCTCAGAAGTAGTACAGCTAGAATGCCCCAGTGATGGCAAGACTTCTTCTCATATGCTTTGGATATATTATCAGAAGGGACACTTGGTAGAGGGTTGTATTGTTGTCATGCACTGTTGAGTCAGAACCAAGCTATAGCTGACCCTTGAGCTGGTGTTCAGAGGCAGTAAACCATACAGGAGCCTGCTCATCTTTCTCCCACGGATCAGCTGGTGGATTTGAACTGCATGCCTGTGGGCTGGCAGCTCAGCTCTCACTACTAAGCCATCAGAGTACCCTTGACTCATAAAACCCAGAAAATCCTCAATCAGATGGATCGACATAGTGACTGTAGCAACGAGCTCAAACAACAATGACTGTGAGAAGGGTTTGGTTCTGTTGTATTTAGGGTCCCTCTGAGTTGGAACTAGCTTGATGGCACCTAACAACAACAATGTTCCTACAGTGTTGCAGCTGCCAACCTGAAGATTAGAGCTTTGAGATTCCCCTGAGGTACCTCAGAAGAAAGGCCTAGTGATCTACTTCTGAAAAATCAGCCATTGCAAATCTCATGCAGCACAGTTCCACTCTGGCATATATGGGGCAGAATTGGCAACTGGTTAAAGTCTCTCTCCTATCTGGGGCTGGATTGGAATGGAAAAGACATTATTTAGATTCCCGGCAGTGGGGACCCTATTCTCAGAATGCCCAATACAGGCTTCCAGCACCACGAAGAGCAGTGCTATCAACCCATAGGCCATTGATTAGGCAGGTCTGTTCCATGGGTGTTCATTCAGGACCTAGAGCAAGGGACAACAGCCCCTTGGAGGAGACATTCCCAAAGAGAAGAGGGAGAGTGAAACCTTGCTATGCCTTGAGGATGGGCTGGGGAATGGGTGCCCTGTCACCCTGCCTTGTTCTACTGGCTAAAGCATGTGGTCACACCTATAGTCAAGAAGTGGGGAATTACACTTTGCCCTTTCAGTGAAAGGCGCTGCAAAACCTCACAGCTACAGAGAGGGGTGAAGAATTGAAGCCAATAATGCAATCTGCCACAGCAGGCCGATTTTACCAACAATTGCCTCCCTCACAAGATAAAAGCGAGAATGCCGGTGATGCAGAGGGAAGCGCACAGAGCACGTGGACAGAGCCAGCCCAGGGCTTGCTACACCACTCTCAGGGTATCAAATTGGAATTTGAATCCAGCACTTTTGGCTCCCAGGCCTAGGTCTTTTCTGACACACTGCCTTGTCACCGCTCTACAAGTTCATCACCTGCTGGGGCAGCTTGTCAAACTCAAACGAGTCCTGTGGCTATTTTTCATGCTGACTTTTCACTAGAGGGATGGCAGCCAAACAGAGCTGGTGTCACAGGGCCTGAAGGATGTCAAATCTCGTGTGTGAAGAACATCTGAGTTCTCTTCGCCTGCTCCCTCATCTCCCAAACACTTATCTCATTATGGAGGGGGGAGGGGGAGAGGCTGGGAGCTGGGAAGGGAGGGGGGAAGAGAGGGAGGCAGCAGAGAAGTGTTTATTCTCTTCAGCAGTGTGTCTTTTCCTCTCTCCTAATTAGTAGGCGATTCTGTGTGATGGAGCCCAGGTGGAGAATCAAGATGGAGGTCTGGAGTGGTGCTCCAGCCGCCCCTGATTACCCAAGTCCCCAGCTGGGGTGAGGACCCCTCATGTGGGGTGGGAAAGCAGGGGAGGGGGGGAAATATTAGTTTCTGATACTAGGAGAGACAAGAGAATAATTATACGAGGCCATGTAGAACAAGCCGAGGGAGAAAAGCTCTTTATGAGGGCAACAAGGAGAGAGGCTTTAAAATTTCATTTGCACAGCAGCAGGTCTTGCCAATTGGATTCTTTCCAGAAAGTAGTCTGCTAAGTCTGACAGTCGGAAGAAATGCCAGGCTACTGATTGAGAAAAGGCTGTGGGGTTTTGTGATTTTTTTTTTTAAAGGGTTTATTTTTTCATTCAAGCCTTTTTGTGAGCAATGGCTTTAAAATTTTTAAATTCCATTTTAAAAGAAAAAGACATGCAGCGATCCTCTTTGTGAGGCGGGAAAGGGCTTCCCTGACCATCTGGGCCTCAGAGGGACTTGGGGAGAGGCGGCCTTTGTGTTGGGGCATTCAATGCCCATGCGGCCGCCGTTTATCTTTGCTGCCACTCACACCAGGCTGGCCTCGCTGCCGGCTGGCCCAGGGCACACACAGTGGCTCAGAGCAGTCCTCAGGGTCCTTATCTGTGTCACGGACAGGAGGGCGAGGG
This sequence comes from Elephantulus edwardii, assembly GCF_000299155.1. NCBI lineage: Eukaryota > Metazoa > Chordata > Mammalia > Macroscelidea > Macroscelididae > Elephantulus > Elephantulus edwardii. The sequence goes on along the minus strand of NW_006399960.1, from coordinate 3,451,045 downwards.
AGGGAAGCAGGGGAAGGGATCGCTGAGGCCACCCAGAGGCCCATTGTGTTGGCAGCTCTGAGCGACGGATCAGACCTGCATACGTCTCTTTGGCCAGCCTTTCTTTAATGCATAGCTTGCTCCCCAGCTCTTTCTCTTAGGGTGGGCATGGATTCTTGGCTGAGACCAGTTGCTACACACACACACACACACACACACACACACACACACACACTCAGCCCCGCCTGGCAGCCTGGCTCTAAAGCCTGAACGGTCTTTTTATAGAAATGCTGAGGTGACGCTACTGTCTTGTGGTGGGTCCTTGCCTGAGCACTGGGGCTATTTTGTCTTCGGAAAATTGCACTCCAGCAACACTGGCCAAGGAAACGCAGGCACACTGCTCCCCAAGGGCACAGTGGGCTGGCTCAGGGCAGACTTGGTAGAGGGAGATGCAAACCTGCGCCTCCAGACACTCACTCCCTTGGTGTTTTAGCCATGCAGCGCTTGGGTGATTCCGGGGCCTCATTTGGGATGTCATCTTTACAGATTTTGTTTTCACACATGGCTTCATTTGATCTGAAGGATAACCTTGTGATATAGACAGAAGGCATGTCCGTCCCATTGCCTGGATGAGTAAGCTGAGGCACAGAGAGGTATCATGGTTTAATTTTCCCAATGCGGGGAAGCAGAATAAGAGAGAATTGATGTGAATTAAGCACACCTCAGTTATTTCTATCCAGACCATGAGATTTCAGGTGTGGGCACTTATATAATAGAAATGCTTATATTACCTGTGTGTGGGGATAGTTCAACGATGATAAATTTTATAAAACATAATGAATGGAAACACAATGTGAATGAGGGGTAGTGTGAAACACAATGTATATGAGCTCTGTAAGCAAAACAGTAAACATTTAAAAACAATAAGAAAACTGAGGTCACTAGGTGGAGGTCATCTCATCTTGTTGAGATGTCAAAAAGTCTTACATGGCAAAGCTGTCTCAAACACAAAAGAGGAGAAGGATTTGGTGACTTAGTGTTCCCAGAGGGCATGTGAAACTAAGCCACGTTAAGGTCGTGCTGTGGAGGTGGCCAAGGCTGGCAACTCGGAGCTGTGGTCATAGAAGCAAGACTGGCTTCACTGGGGAACTAGCCCTTCGTGGCAAGAACAATGCTTATATGAATATTGTTGTTGTTAGGTGCCATCGAGTCAGCTATGATTCATAGGGACCCAGTGAACTACAGATCTGAAGCCTGTCCTATCCTGTGCCATCCTTGCCATCTCTGACACCCTCAAGCTCATTGCTGCAGTCACCGTGTCAACCAACCCACCTGGTTGAGGGTCTTCCTCTTCTTCACCAGCGCTCCAGCTTTCCAAGCATCATGTCCCTTTCCAAGGACTAGCCTCTCCCAGCAACATGCCCAAAGTAGGTAAGACGAAGCTTCACTATCTTTGTCTCCAAGGAGTACTCCCCAGTTGCACCCTCTCTAAGACATAGCTGAGTATTTTGGCTCTCTATGGGATATTCATTACTCTTTGTGATGAGGAGAATGTGAAAAGGAAGAATTCCTGGGAAGTGTGCGTGTGGCATTTGTGCAGGTGGCTGGGAATATCTGTTGTTGGGACTATTGCGTTAGCCCTGATTCATGGCCACTTCATACACAACAGACCTAAACTCTGCCCAGTCCTGCTGCAGCCCTCGGGGTAGGAGAAGCTGTTGAAAACCAGACCATTGTGATCCATGGGGTTTTCATCGGCTAGGAGTCAATTGCCTGGTCTTTCTTCCTAGTCTGTTTTAGTCTGTAAGTTCCTCTGTAACATGGTCAGTACTGTAGCAACAGACATGCCTCCACTGACTGATGGGCTATGGCTGCAGACGAGAGGCATGGGCACGGAATTGAACGTGCATCTCCTACATGGATGGAGAGAATTCTACCACCACCACCCTCCACTATCCGGAAGCACTTGAACTTGAAAAATCCATTCATGGAGAAACAGGTTCTAAGCGTCTGCTTCATGTGAGTGTGGATCTGGGCTCACCTCAGAATTCAGAGCTCTCTCCATAAGTACAGGGCTGTGCATCTGGAAAGTTTGGGCTGGGGAGAGGGTGGTCCAGGACTGTACCGGACACCAAAGAATAGGGCTCTATGAACAGGCACAGGAGGATCCTTCTGGATTAGGGCTCCTTCCCACAGTCCTGCCGATGCTGAAATGTTGAAGTGCTTCTGCCGCAGTTGTCCTGAATGCCCCCTGGCTGCCCTAGACACAGCTAGACATCCAGGTCCCTGGCCCGGGGCTAACGCCAGCACTGGTTCTGAATAGCCAAGGCCCAGGCTGTATCCCTTGTTAAAGAATTTCAATGCCACCCCTGTGGAGCCTCATGGCTCACTCCCACACCCAGCAGGATTTTCCCCCTCCCTCCCATCCAAGGCCTCTGAGCTCAGAAATGCCAAAAGCTCAGCGAATTCGGGTTAAGCTGGCCTTGCTGCGTTCTGTGAGCTGTGCCGCCTGGAGAATAATAGCCTCTCCCAGGATGTCAGGAAAGCAGCCCCTGTTGATTTTGCAGCCCTTGAATAGCGGCTTCGTGGAAAACCTTTCTGATTTGTGCCGACTGTCCCCGCGCCCCCCCCCCCCCCCCCCCCACAAGAGGCCGGTGTAATGCTTCTTTTCATGTGGCAGGATCGGATGTGACCAGCGTGGGTTCCTTCTGTCAGATATTACGAGTGGTTATTATGGAGGTAGCGCAGCTGCCGCGCGGGGCTCGGCCCTGGCTCGGGGTCTGGCGAGGCGCCGTTGTCATATCTGAATTTCTTCATCTACAAGATCTGAATTCAATCTGGTTGCTGCACGCCTGTTTGTGTAGCAGAAGGGAGGGGGAGGCGAGGGAGACGAGGTGGGGAGAGGCCCACGTGAGGTCGCTCATCCTTCCGGGAGGCTTTGCTGGTTAATGAAATCTCTGACTTGTTGGCAGGAGGGAGCCCCCCTTGGGCTGACGTTGAGCATCGTTGTGTCAGGATGCCAAATGGTGACTGTTTGGACCCGCACCCGCGGAACAGGGTATTTTCTCTCCGGATCGCCCCTAGTTCGAATGAGAGTGGGCTTATTTGAATCAGGAAACAATCTCACAGCAAAGCGAAGGCAGCCTTTAGAGTAGCACGTGCCCATGTGGTGGTGGTGGTGGGCGGCTCCGACAATCCTGTTTCTGGGATTCTCTGGGATTCTCGGGGCTGCGAGCCTTTTAGCCTTTCCCTGAATCCCATGCTCTAACAAACTCGAACTCAAACTCATTCTGTTGGGTGGGAACCTACTCGTTGGATTTTCAAGGTTGTAAATCTCACGAGAGTTTGTCCATCTTTCCCCCCAGGAGCCACTAGTGGATTTGAACTGCCAGGGAGGCACCCTCCAGACTATGCTGCCAGAAGAACTCCCTAGATGATCTGTGAAGTTTAACATTGAGTCAGAACCGACTGCATTGCTGACCCTCCAGCAGGTTTTCAGAGGCAGTTAATCACAGGGGAAGAGATTGTCCATCCTTCTCCCACGGAGCAGCCGGGAGATTTGAACTACATGTCTTTGGAATTGCAGCACAGCTTCTTACCACTCGGCCAGGCAGATCAATTCTTTTTTTCCCCCCCCCACCCTTGTCCCTAGGGAGGGAGGCCCCAGGAGGCCGTGGTTGTTGTTGTTAGGTACCATCAAGTCAACTATGACTCAGTGATTTTATGAACATCGGATCTGAACCTTGCTGTATCCTCTGCTGTCTTCATGTCTGACACACTTGTGCCCACTGTTACAGTCACTGTGTCAATCCGTCTCATTGAGGGCCTTCCTCTTTTTCTCCGACCTTTGCGGCATGGTGATTTTTTTCCCAAGGACTCACCCCGCCTAACCAGAGTATTTAAGTCGAAGTTTCACTGTTCTTGCCTCTAAGCAGCACTCTGGTTTCTCTCTCCCAGGCTGGGAGGTGAAGTTTCTTTCATTCTCTGGGGGAGGTAATCTGGGAGGGCCTTTGACAAGTTCAGATTCCCTAAGCAGACACTTGTGTCTGAAAAATCCTTTCCACCTGAGTCTCTTTGACTGTTTCCGCCGTGGTCTGAAGAAGGAAGACAGCTCTGCCTCCCCCATACTCTTCCCTAGGCTGCCAGGGTGGACAGGGTTTGTGGCGAGGCTAGGACAGGCTCTCTATGGGGTTGTCCCTGGATTAACCATTCCCTGCTCTCTGCACCTCACCTCACACCAGAAAAAGAAAGCAAACTCAATGTTCTCTGGTCAATTGTGACTAATAGCAACCCCATAAGACAAAGTAGAACTACCTCACAGGGCTCCCACAGGGTTCCCAAGGTTGTAATCTTCACAGATTGGTGCCTTTGAGCCGTGGTGTTGGAGAAGAATGCTGAACATCACATGGACGGCCAAGAGAACAAACAAATATGTCTTGGAGAGGGTGCATCCGGAGTGCTCTCTGGAGACAAGAATGATGAGGCTTCACCTTACATACTTGGGGCATGTTGCTAGGTAAGGGGCTATTCCTTGGAGAAGAACAGGTGGATTGACATGGTGACTGCTGCTCTTGTGTGTCAGGAAGTGTGAGGATGGCACAGGACAGGACTGGATTCAGATCTTCATAGTGTTGCTGTGACTCAGTTGGCACAACAACAACAACAACAATCTTCACAGGAGCAAACTGCCACATCTTTCTCCCTCAAAGCAGCCAGTGGATTTGAATCACTCCTCTTTCATTTAAACCACTGATCTACCTGAGCTCCATCTTCTAAACATCTCTCCCACATACACTCAAATTGTGTGGGAGTAAGCTGATCAGTTGAAGTAATGTATTAGTTGATCTGAGGCAGCCTCTCCCTGAACTCAAAGCAGGGAGTGAGGGGAGCAGGCAAGAATGTCTGAGGTATCCCTTCTGTCTGTAGGGGTGAAGTGGGGGTGGCTGTTCCCTCCTGTCTTTTCTGAGGTGCCAGGAAAGCCTTTGCCTGGAGTGCCTCTAACTAAATGCAGGGAGGGGTGGTCGGAGGTAGGGAGGAAAGGTTTAATGAGGGCAACCTTTTGGCTCCATAAGGCTCCACAGCACAGGATCCCTGAGATCCAGTCAAGGTGCTTTGCTGATGGAACAGCTAGAATGTATTGCTTCTCTCCCAGCCCAGTTTTCCATAAACTCATCCTTGTCTGAAGTCTGCATCTCCGCTTGTGGAACCAGTACCGAGCAGCTGAATGGGGCATGGCCCTTCCCTCAAGCAGATCGGGATGGGCAACTGGATTGCAAGGATGGGAAGTTCTTATTCACTTGGGGGGTTAGCTAATGCCCAGATGCAGCCTAGCGAGGAACTGCTCCCAGCTTGTGCAGGGGGGCGTGCGTGTGGGTAAGGGAATCGCTTCACGAAGCCAGCTCTGGCACTGGGCCTTGAAGAATAGGGATTTCACAGTGGAAAATGCCATCCCAGGCGTTAAGCATGAAGGAATCGTTTCACGATGAAGAAGGAGACTCGCTTTAATTATAATTGACACACTGATTTAAACATTTATTCACTCCAACCACACAAATACACACGCACATGTGCACACTTGCAACACAGGCAGCGGGGCATGGGGGGGCATCCTGAGGCTTCTGGCTTCAGCTGCAGGTGGATGGAGTTGGTCCGCCGACAAGGTCTAGGCTTTTCTGGATCCAGAGCTGATGTCAGATCATGGGGCACCCTTGCAGGCTGTGCCCATCATGGGACGATGCTCAGGATCTCAGGATGGTCTCTGATTCAGGTGGTTGTGATGCCAGCTTCCAAGAAGTCCTGGCAGTGTAGTGGTTAAAGTGCTTGACTGCTAATGGAAAGGTTGCCAGTTCCAAATGCCCAGCTGCTTGCAGGGAGAAAGCTGCAGCAGTCTGCTTCTGGAAAGATTTACAGCCTTGGAGACCCTATGGGGCAGTTCGACTTTGTCCTACAGGCTCGCTGAGTCACAACTGGCTGCACGACACTGAATTTGGTTCTGGTGGATTTGGGTGGTAACTGCTGCTGAGTTGCCCTCGGTCAAGATGACCTCAGGCACAACACAACTAAATACTACCCCATCCTGCATCGCCCCCTACTGACTGGTTGTGGATCCACCCCTTGTAATCCATCCATTTCTCATTGACCCATTTGTAGAAAGAGCTTTTCTTCCTAATCTGTTTTAAATAGCAGCAGCACATAAACCTCCACTGACAGATAAGTGCAGCTCTTACGTGAGGAGTGTTGTTCAGGAATGAACCCCAAGTTCCTGGAATGAAGGAATTCTACCTTGGAACCACCTCTGCCCCCATGATACAAGTAAAGGAATTGCTTGTCTGATCTCTTTAACACCTAGAGAATGTTTCTGAAGAAGTGTTGTCCAAGATTGTGTCCCCCAGAAGGTTGACTCTGGCTAGGAGTTTATAGAAGAGTGTCCTCAGGAACAACACTTGAAGGGAATTGTTGTGATGTACCATCAAGTTGCCTGTGACCCACAGCGACACTATGTACAACAGCTCTGAAGCCTACCCTGTCCTGAGCCAGTTTCACTGACTCCAACATACCTACTCCCATTGCCCTAGTCACTGTGTCAGTTCATCTCATCTGGAGTCTTCCTCTCCTGTGCTGTCCCTCCACCCTTCTGAGCATGGTGATGTCCTTCTCCAAGGATTAGTCCCTCCTGGCCACATGCCTGAAGTATAACAGATGGAGCTTCAATGAGAAAATTGGTTTCAACCTCTATAAGATAGACTTATGTTTTCTTGGCAGTCCATGGTATGTTCAAGACTCTTCTCCAACATCACAACTCAAAGGCATTAATTCCTCTTCTATCCTCCTTAGTCCAGCTCTCTGATGCATAGCAAGTAATCGTGAAGACCATGAACTGAATCAGGTGCACCTTAGTCCCTAGACTAACATCGTTGCTTGAAGGGAGTACCCCCAGCCAAAACCTACTGCCAGCATATTGATTCTCCCAGTTTTCAGGGCTGTCAGTCTTAATGGGAGCAGATTGCTTCAACTTTTTATTCTCTTTTTGTTTGAAAAATTTTATTATTCATTCATGCTTCATCTTTTTCGTGTAGAGCAGGCATTGGATTTGAACCACCACTCTTTTGGCTAGCAGTCCAACACTATGCCCCCTGGGTTCCTAGGAAGAAAGTAGAGGTGGCAAGAGAGGACAGAGAAATCACAGTGTGATGCGACTGCACCACAGATTCCACAAATCCCTGGGAACCCACACTACGCTAGGCCCATAGTTGATTGACTCTGATTCAACAAAGCCCTTGTGTGGCAGAAGGAAATGAGGCCTACATCATTTTCATGATCTTGACTATGTCTGAATCTGTGCCTGTGGCTATGGTGCCAGTTCATCTCATTGAGGGGCTCCCTCGTTTGGGTTGATGCTCTACTTTCCAAATACAAGGTCCTTTTCTAGAGATTGCTCTTTCCTAACACGTCCAAAACAAGCAAACTGAAGTTTCGTCTTCTCTCTGGTGAGGAACATACTGGATCTATTTGTAGGTGAGGACTTTGTGGTAGCCTCTGCTCACTGGGGATTGTGACCTTGGGTGAAAACAATACTGTTGGTAAAGAGTAAGTACAAGAGCTGACACTCTGGTGGTTGGAGAATGAGTGGCTTAGGGTGGAAGGGCTTCCATCAATGTTCATTTTATGATGTCCTCATGAGGTCTGCTGTTTGAAGTTAAGGCTTGTTCACAGCTTCTCCATGGGAGAAGGATGAGGAATCTCCTCCCGTGCCTCGGATAACCTGTTAGAAGGTCAGTTCCAACTCTTCGGGACTCAACAGCAACAACATCTCCCTAGGTCTACAGCAGCCTGGGAAATGCTGGCTTCTGTTCTTGCCCCATACCCCAAAGTCACTTCCAGGTACCTTCACATAAGCACACACCGGTGAAGACAGATGCTGTTGAGGCTCGCCAGGAAACAAGGAACACATGAGTCACCAATAAGAAAGAGATTGGCATCACTGAGACTCCTAATTTTGACTTTGAATCTCTGTTGCTACTGTTGTGTACTGTTGAATCAGGACTGACCCGGAGCTGACCCTCCAGCGGGTTTTTAGAGGCAGTAAATTGCACGGAAGGAGATTGCCCATTTTCTCTCCTGCCGAGAAGCTGGTGAATTTGAACTTGGTTGCCTTCAGGCTGGCAGTGCAGCTCCTTGCCAATAGGCCACCAAAGTATCCAGAACTATTGGGGCGGGGGAGAGTTTCTGTTTGTTAAAGTAACTCACTTGTGCTATTTCCGTTACAGCAGCACTAGAAAACTAAGACACTGGCCTTCTAGGACACCAAATGCAGTGTCTACCTCCAGGGACTAATCTTTCCTGAGAAGTGTGTAAGGGAGCTCTGGTAGCAAATCCATAGGGAATTGTGCTAACCTAAAGGCTGTCAGTTCAAATCCACCAGTGGCTCCACCCACAGATGAAAGATGGACAATTTCCTCCCGTGCAATTTTCAGCCTCTGAGAACTAACTGGAAGGTTGGTTATTAATTGCATTGGTTCTGACACAACAGCAATGAGTTTGAGATGATGGATTGAAAGAAAAAAATTTTTCACTGATACTCTGTTGTGATCCACAGCATTTTCATTGGTTAACATTTAGAAGTGTCCAGTGGCAAGAAGCTGGGCTGCAATCCCAAAGGCATGCAGTTCAAAGCCACCAGCTGCTCCACTGGAGCAGGACGGGCAATCTCCTTCTGTGCGATTAACTGACTCTGAAAACCCGCCAAAGGAACAGCTATGCGTTGGTTCTGACTCAACAGTCCACAACAACAACAATATACAGAAGTAGACCATCAGACCTTTCTTCCTAGTCTTCATCTGGAAACCATTGAAACCTTGCACCAAAGTTGATCATGCATTTGAAATGCAGGTTCTCCTGCTTTTAGAAAGTTCTTTTTACACCAGTTGGTTTTTAGGAAAGACCTACATCAGTATCTATTTTTGCTACCCAGAAGAAATCTAAAGAGGATTGTCTCTTTTATTTAAAAAAAGGGGGGGAGCAAAAATGAAAACGAAATGTTCAGCCCTTGTTCCACAGTGAGCCCTTCAAGAAGCAGCGGCAGCCTTAGCCACAAGCAGCCATGGCTTCGAACTGTATCAGTGAAGACTGTGTGTCAGCCTTTTTTGGGTTTCATTTGTAACTTCATAAAATTCCATGGGTTATGTTCAGAATCTTGGAATACTGAAAACTATTTTCCCATATAAATGAGTGGCAATTGCTCCTTTGCTTTACAGCATTTCAGCTTGATAAAGTTTTCATGAGAACGCCCTCCTTTCAGACAGCGGGGGGAACCTGTACCTGTGGTCGAGCCTCCAGTCTCACAGCAAACACAAGCCCACAGAGTGACAAATTGAAGAATGAGCTGACGACATTCAACCAAGCCTATGAAGTCATCAGTGTCCCTTCACTTTTCCTTTAGACACTCCACTTTTCCTTGCTCTTTATGCCTCCATGCGAATTCAGATGCAAGAGTCTCCCTCTGCCCCCATTCCTTTTGATCCAAGCACCATCTTTATATTATGGAATAAAAGATTAGCCACCTGCTAAAAGATTCGTGGGCAAAACTGGGCAGACGAGAGTTTGGGATAGGATTTATCCCAAATCCCTTCAAAATCAGGAAATTCTCGGGGTGGGAACAGAGAGGTGAGGTTGGGTAGGGGTGAAATGACAGGGACGCAAAATTTGGTGTGTGGAGGGAGGGGGGTGAAGGAAATGGGAAAGATTTGGCCGGATCATGATGGGCATAGTCCAATGGTGATTAATTTTATAAAATGTGGGAATGATTGTATGGAACACAATGTGAATGAAGAATAGTGTGAAATGCAATGTATACAAACTTCGTAAGCAAACCAATATTTAAAAAAAAATCAGGAATTTCAACACTTCTCCAGAAGGCTAGGAGGAGTAAGGCAGAAAGAGGTGGGCACTGAGCTGCAGGAGCAGTTGGACTGGAATTCACAGGCAGGACTTTGAGCTGGTTTGTTCTGATTCCATTTCCCAGCTGAGAACTTGCATTTCCATCCCAGTTGTACTGAATCAAGATCAACTGGCAAGGAGATCCCCAGCTATTTCTTAAGACTCAGTGTATGTGGAGTGGAGATGCTTTTTTTTTTTTCAGGGAGTAGAAGCAGAATGAAGTGGTTCAAAGCCCTGCTCACAGGGCAACTGAAAGAGTAGAGAGAACCTCAAATGGTGCTTCTGATGCAGTAAGAAGGGTGGGATCCAGCTGTGCTGGTGGCCTGTCTGCATGGGGGCTTCCCAGAACAGATGTGGGAATGTACCTGCATGCTTAGCCTGCTTTTCATGTTCTTGGGCTTCTTGGACCTCAAACTCACCCTGCACCCAGCTAGAACAGACTCGTCCACTACCTTAGAGGTCTCGACTCCCCTGCCTGTTAATTCACCTTTCCCTTATTCTTCCTCAGGGTTCAGAAAGCCCTTCTTTAGTCCTTTCAGTTGCAATGGGCTGATCACATCCTCACTTCCAGGCAATAGAACTTGAGTATCTCCATGAGGGCCCTGACCTTTCATTCACAAAAGCCCCTCTACACACTGGCTTCAAGGAGGCCCATGTCAGTCTGGCAACTCCCCTCATTTTAGCCTTCAACATGAAGAACAACATCATCTGTTCTGATGGGACTTCATGTCTCAGAAGTGACTCTCACTCCCAAAGAGAGTCAGAGAGAGTCTGCTGTACTTTCCAAAACACAGTTGGTATGAAAAAAGCCCCCATACGGTTAACATTCAATAGGCTGTTGTGCTACAGCCTGACACAAGTTCTTGATTGCTAATGGAAAGCCTGGTAGTCTAAACCCACCCCGAGGTAGTAAGACCTGGTGATCTATTTGCTCCTGTAAAGTTCGCAGCCAAGAAAACCTTAAGGTGCAGTTCTACTCTGTCACAGGGGGTTGTTATCGGGCTGACTCAGTGGCACACAACAGCAAAAGTGCTATATGTGTGTAATGACAAGTCATGTTTTTGTTATAGTGTAATATTTCAGGAGAGACTGAAAGGAATGATTGTGCCTCCCAGTTGCTGTTTAGTGAAAGACTTGATGGCTCAGTTGTGAGGAGTGGGACTGAGGCTTTGGTGGTCAGTAACTGCGGGGATGGTTTAAATTGTAGGAATCCTAGCTATGTCCATTTCTGGCACAGCTCCTGTCCAGCAGTGAATCACTGTGAAGGGTAAAGGCCCGCACATTTCAACCCAATACCAGAAATTTTGGAGAGCCAATCCGGCATCAGAGTTGCATGTGAGCAACACAGTCTAGCTCTCTGACTAGAATTGGTGAGCCTCCCTTTTGCTAACAGGGCCCCGAGCCCCTTCTGGACCTTGTGATTGACTTACATATTCTATGTTTCTATTTCTCCTCTGAAGATAGGGGAGGCACCCATTCCTCATCTCCATTGCAAGGGAGCACTGGGCCAAGTGTCCCTTTGAAGTAAGGCTCTATGTCACGGACTTCTGGGTAATTCCAATGGAGTCACCACGTGCTGCAGCCCTACTTAGAGCACGTACCTGGTGGTCTTCCTGCTGTGCTGTCAGCAGGACTGTCCCCCTCTTCTTAGCACTCATTATTTCATGTGGGCACATTTGCTCTTCTCCTTCATTGACAGAGTACCTACAAGTGAGCCTGGAAAGAATGAACTCTTGATAACGGATCATCTCACAAATAACACAAATCATCAGATAATGACAACAATAGCAGTGATATCAAAGCGAATGTGCACAATTTACTGTAAATAGTTGTTTACCTTCCTATTCATAGTGCTTAAGGAGCCTGGGTTGTGCCATGGGTAAAATGCTCAGCTAATAGCCAAAAGTCTGCTGATTTGAACTCAACAGATGCTCCACAGGAGAAAGATAGGACAGTCGGCTTGCATACAAGCCTGGGAAACTCTGTGAGGTAACCTACCATGTCCTGCAAGGTTGCTATGAGATGGAATTGACTAGATATTATTGGGTTTAGTTTTGTGGGAGTCAGGACTACCAGCAAATAGGAAAACACACTGCTATGAGCTGTACCTCACATCTCTCCCTGTAAGAAGACCGAAATGGTCAATAAGCAGTCAGCCCAAGAGAGGACAAGGTGGGGAAGCAGAAAGGAAACCTGGTTAAACATGCACGAAATATCTGAAATCTGTCTTTGTTGAACTCCACTGTTTATCTTGTAACTGGTGGCTTTGGTGCTCTGCTGGCATAATCCATAGTCTGTTGGGAGTCGTGCCTCTTTAGAGGTTTGAATCCCTCAGAGGTTCAGAGGGAGAAAGATGAACAATCCTCTCTCATGTGATTGGCAACCTGTAAACCCAATGGAGGCTCTTGGCCTGTGAGTTCATTCTGACTCAGCAGCAATGAGGTTTGAGGTACTGCCTATAAGGGTTTTGCCTCTCCAGCATCCATTTCCTCTTTTATCTGATAATAACATTTTATGGTCCTTTTAGAAATAACCACTTTTTCATTTCAGCACATGGAGTTTGACTGAAGTAAACATTATACTCTTAGTTCAAAGGATAAGTACATGACCTAGGTTTGACCAATCAGCTGAGGCCAACCACCAGCCACACAGTGCTTAGTTCACAGATACTCATGTAACATAATCCTGGCCAATGGGGCTTAATTCTTGGACTATTTGGAGAGGGAGACTATTTCTGCTGTAATTTCCAAGGTAGAACGAGGTAGGTCTGGAGTTGTCATTAAGTAACCATTGCTGCCACTCACTTTAGAGATGCTTTCTTGACAGTTAAGCCAACATGGAAGAATTCCAATAAATTGAAGCCTGAAGAGAGAATGAATGTTAACAATACCATTTAAACACCTAGATCCAACCATGCCTTAAGCTGACTACCTCTGAACTGTTACTGTCGCTCTTTTTGACATAATGTGAGTTCTGTTGTGATCCCAGTGTGATCTCATGCCCTAGGATTTTTTGTGCAATGTCTGTGGTTGAATGGGCCAACCCCATTAGGGGAAAGGCACATGGGAAGATGGTGATGAAATGACTGGTTGCTTCCATGATATATCTTGGGAAGTTGATGCTGTATGAAGGATTTGCTGAGGAGTCTCTGAGAAGTTACACTCTTCATTGGAAGACCGTTGTGTTGGTGACTCCCAAGGAACCATGATCCTCATTATTCTCCTTTGACACTTTGATTCTACAAGCTTATTGATAGAACTTGCTTTGGCCAGAGTTACATTAAACATGATGGCAACAGAGGCTTAACAAGCATTTCCACATTGAGGCTGGCCCATTTATAATGATCCCTCTTGGAATCTAGTTAACCATGCTCTTAGGAAGCCTAAACCAGGCACAAGGAGTTATCACATGGAGAAAAACCATAGCACTCTTGCTAAAACTCATTCAGAGGCTAATAACTCTAAATGAGTTCACCTCAGACACTCTAGCCCCAGCTAAGCCTTCAGATAACGCACAGTTTCATGGGTGACCCTAACTTACAGACTAGCTGCCCACAGAATTCAGAATTATAAGTCATTGATGTTTTGAGTCAGTAAGTTTTAGGATGGTTTCTCATGCAGCAATAGAGAACTGAACCACACTCCAAACTGTTAGCAGAGAAGAAGTGAACCAAGATTCCTGTTGGGGTTGTTGATGTGTTCCTCTCCATAAAGGCTCAATGGTGGGGAAAGCTAGAGTTCTGGAGTACGTGTGCTGTGTACACTTTAAAACCAGGTTGAGCTGTGTAGTTTGACGAGGGGGTGGTCAAATGCTAGAACTCTGGAAAGGCTTCATGGAATTTGGTACCTTCCCCTTCAGGGTTTGTGCTTCCTCTGCTGTTTCTGGTGAGATGTGGGGCACAGAAGTGTTTTGGGTGCCTCAGAAAATGTCAGCAGCAGTAGTTCTTTGTTTTTTTCTGTTCAGAATGGAAAGGTGGTATTGTCTCTAAACTCCAGTAGAGGTGCAAGCTTAGGGGTATGGGAAACCACAAGGAAATCATGTAGCACCCAAGAAATTTCTCATCTCCTTATTTGGGTCACAGAAATGGCCCCTTAAAAGGCCAAGCCAGTATTTATGGTATTTTAAAACCACCTACTTTTTTTTTGCCACCAACATATTTTCAGTCCAAAATATAAATGAATGAACAAGCAAGATCTCATACATTGGAAAGGTGAAGCCTGTGTGAAAGGACATTAAAAATGAAAAGGAGGAACCTTCAGAACTGTAAACCTATCAGTTAATAATTCTAGTTTCTAGATATAGATTTAAGGTGTCAATCACCATGCTAAGTGCTTTAGGTATTTCATCCCATGAGGTTAGAATCCATCATATGCTTGGTAGTAGAAGGATGGGCAATCTCCTCCCATGTGATTAACTGCCTCTGAAAACCTGCCAGAGGGTCAGCTATGGGTCGGTTCTGACGCTACGGTACTCAATGACAACAATCCTCATTTAAAAATCCTATGTTATTTATCATTGACTGTCAGGTTTTGTGAGGCAGGAAATCATGAGAGAATGTTGTTTGTTAAGTGCAGCCGAGTCACAGGCGACTCATAACAACCCCATGAACGAAAGTCCTAAACACCTCCTGTATAACGTTCATTCTTTCTCCAGGTTCATAGGGTTTCCTGAGGCAAGCTATTGTGGAAGTGGATGTCACTCTTGCTTCCAAGCTTGTTTTAATCGGGGAGCTCCACCAAACAGTCTACCATGGGGAACCATTCTCGCATTTGACACATCAGTGTCACAGTACCCATTTTTCTTCCAAGGAACAAATGGTTGATTTGAACCATGTGCCTCCTGCTTGGCAACACAAGTGGCTTAGTGGTAAAGAGTTGCACTGGAAGGCCAACCGTGAGTTGGTTGTGACTGGACTGTACACAACCACAATAACAAGTAGCCACCAGAGCTCCTTGAGGAAGATGCTTATATTATCCTGAGCAAACCTTAAAGTTAAGCAACTCAGGTTGAATTGCAACCTCAATCCTGAGGCAGAGACAACTGAGTGAAGGGAAAGAGAGAATGACTGAGAGCACCTGGAAACATAGAGTACACCCCAGAGCCTTCATTCAAAGGGTAATGGAGCTGGGGCATTCATCCTCCAGCTCCTGGGTGGTGGATGAGGACTAGTCAGAGCCTCAACTTCCCTGCAAGTTGGCCCTGTCCTGTGATAACTCAAACCTGCAGCCTGAGAGGGCTCCCAGAGAAGTTACCAGTTTGTCATGGGAATAGTGAGTGTTCAGCATATATATAAGATCAGGGCGCTGGCAGCGTCTGCTATATTAAGTAAGAGCCCAAGGTCATATAGTTAGAAAGTGGTAGAGCTGCAATTTGAACCCAGTCAGCCTGACTTCAAGTGTATGCCCTTAACTTCCAACAGATTCTCTCTTGGTGGATGATAGCAGACACAGAGACAAAGCGCTTTCCAAATGATTCGTTTTCAACGGCGCTCAAATAATTATTCATTCTGATCAAGGCAAAGCCACAGTTCCCACACCTTGAAAGAACACCAGCAAGTCTGTAAAATAAATACATTTCGACACAGCCCTGAGCGGCCGCTGTTTGAGGAAAATGTTCCCTGCAGACAGTGACCTGCAGCTCTGCAGCTCCGAGGTGCTTGCTGGGCAGGGCTGCTCTGTCGGCTGCATCCCATGTGTGAGGGTGGGATTGGCCCAGGGCCAGGGCCAGCGTGCGATCAAAGGCCCGCTGCCGGTTCTCATTTTTGAGAGCTGGATGAGTCGCGCCATTACAAATGCCTTTAGTGGGCCACGGTTAGCCGAGGGCGCAAGCAGAGCATGCCACGTATGTCCAATGTACAGGAAGTGTTGCTTCTGGTCAGCCGACACTTCTGGGGGGCATATCCCCTAGATGGCCTCTACACCTCCTAGACACATGTCTACAGTAGGGCAGCGGGGAGGATGAAACACTAGAATGCAGCAATTGAGTAAAATGCCCAGCAACCCTTGTTCTTGCTGTTATGTGCTGTAGAGTCTTCGAGCTCACAGCAACCCTCTGTGCACCAGGAACACCTCCTGGCCCTGCGCCAAGACTCAGGAGAAAACCTTGGGCTTTTCTGGAAAGCATAGACTCAAAGGAGGCAGAAGAGATTAACCCTGCTCCTCTGGAGAGCAGCTTTCCAATCCCGCCGCAGGCTACATGCGGTCTGGAAAACTGCCTCAGAGCGCTAGGCCCCAGCGGGCAGTTCTCTGCTCAGTGGATGGCTGCTCTGCCGGATATAACTTGTGAGGCAGCCTGGAGGACATTCAGAGCCCGAAGAGTGGCCCAATCTCAGTGCCAAGGAGGGACCTGTGAGAACAACTGAGGCTCGAGCGGCTTGCCTTATAGTTGGTTAGTGGCAGAGGGGGCAGGCTGAGCGGAAATCGGGTGTGGCTTCTGCTGCCTCCTAGCCCATAAATCAGCTCTTTTTTTGCCTGCCTATTCCCCTCCCTCCTGCCTCCAAGCTGTCAGGTTTCCATAGTTTAAATTTAGTCCAAATTTAGTCCATAGTCCATAATTTAGGAGTAGGCCGGGAATGCCTCACATATCTCTCTGGAAATATATGTTCTTTGAACCAGTCTAATCAGTATGATGAAGAAATAGAGAGCAGATCTAATCTATTGGCGTGTTTTTCTAATTACCAGATTGATTTACCAGAGAACTCTCCCCAGGAATTTTACTTCTTTGCAAGGTCTTCTCAAGCTCAAAAATTGGTCTTTGAGAAAGAAAAAAAAAGTGGGCGGAGGAGAAAGCCCAACCAAATCCACACAGATTTGGGGGAACCAGGTCCCTCTAATCAGGGCCCAGAGCTTATTTGTTTTCTAATGGAATCGGAATAAAATTTCACGCATAGCCTTTCCGGGTGGAATGCATTCATATTTTTAATTAACAAATTAGGAGCTATTTTGCTCCCCTTTGAACGGTAGTCATGTGGGTCTGGTTCCTTTTCGGCCAATTTAGTCAACTCGGGTGATTTTAATTACAACCGTCTTGAGCACCAGAAATTCCTGCGTCTGACAGATTCACGACCTGGTCCATTGACTCTCATTTAAAAGCAAGTTTTCCATGAGCGGAGATCTCCTAGAGCAGCGGGGGGTTTCAGGGGAGAGGGCGGCACCGCGTCCTTGTGCCTCATCTTCCATTCTGAAAATCTTGGTCCAGATTATAAAGCTGAAAGTTCTCCCAGGCTCTACCTTCCTGTCTTGCAGCAGCAGCAGGGGCCCTGTGAGAAAGAGCCTCAGGAACAGAGGTAAAGGGCCAAGGTGACTTCGCCCTCCGCGGGCGAATTCTTCCCTTGGGGCACTTGCCCTTGCTCCCAGGCTTTGATCACCTTCATGTGCAGGAGGATTCCCTGGGGGTCTTGTTAACACCCAGGAGATTCTGGGTGTCTAAGCTTTTAGCTCACTCCCCAGCGGATGCTGACACGACCTGCCGGTGCACGGACCACACTTTGAGGAGCAAAATTTGAGTTGATTTATCTGTTTCCGGGGGGCTTCAGGGTCTAGAAGGAGGCCAGCTGTTTGAAATACATTCACATAAAACACAGGTGTGGCGTCAAGTTCAGGTGTGGGACGAGGTGGGGAGGGAGAGTTATTGCCCCAGCTGCAAGTGATCTCCTGGAGTGGGGGGAGGGCGGTCTGCAGCACCAGAAAGTCTCCCTGCCCGCCACCCCCTCAGCAAATTCACCATTCAAGATGGTTGCCTGAGCGCTTGTAGCTACATCACGGGCCTTGGCAGAGCTTTCCAGAGTAGTCAACTGTGTGTGTGAAGGGCTGATCTGCGCGCTAGTGGAGCAGCCAGCGGGTCTAAGGTCAAAAAGTTTGTGAGTTTTGATGGAGTTAGACCGCCCCTTTGGAGGCAAAGAGAGTTCATGCTGGAAATAAATCTATCCTCCAGTCCTCCCTGTGCTGGCAAAATGGACGCTGAATTAGCAGAGCAGAAAGAACCCGTGAACACAGTGTTCAATGATCGGTTGCAATCAAAAGGGTCCCAGCCCCTCCACCCCCCGCAGAGAGTTCTGTGAATTTATGATGTGTCGACAGTTTGAGCCCCAGTACATAGCAGCACGATGGGCTACAATTAGGAGAGTGTGCTAACCCCCTCCCTACCCCTCCATCACGTATTCGTGCAATTTCTGTGGTATCAGCAAAGTGAGCGATGTGCACATTTGGGGCAGAAATTTTAGCACTATGAGGTAATCATCCCCAGAGAGGTGGCCAGGGGATGAGGAAAGAACATGAGCAAAGATGATTTGGAAGCTCTCAAACTTCCTTGGATATGGGTTCAAACCAATGAAATAATGACGTTTTTGAGACACTTTGAACATGACTGAGCGTGTGACAGAAAGAAGGAATTTTTTCTTAATTTTGGGGGATGACAGTGGTTTTATGGCTATAGGATACATATGGAACTGTTTATGGATGAAATGGAAATGTATCTGAGATTTGCTTTAAAATAATACATGAGGTGGAGAAGTAGATGAGGCTAGCAAAGAAGACTGATCATTAATTGATCATCACTGGAGCTGGGTTCCTGGAAGCATATTATAGAATTCTATTCTTGTATATATTTCAAAATTTGCATATTAACAAGGCATAAATTCTAGTACACATTGTTCATTATACTGATCCACACAGATTCCATGCATGCATGGTGGAGGGTAGAGAAAGAGTGGTCCCATTAAGTGGAAAATATGTTGCCCCTCCCTTCTTCTGCCCTCCCAGCCTGGGAAAGAGAAGAAAACAATGATGGGCCCAGGAGGAGCCAATCCAGTCTCATCTCGATGATGTATTGTGAAGAGAAAGGAATTCAACTTCTCTTTTGAAGAATGGGTAGGGGTTAGTCTTACTCTGTCTGGAAAGAAAATGTCAGTCTATTCCAGAATGAAGTCTCCACAGCACTGACTTAGTTAATGCAGCTGTCTCTGTAGATCTCTTGTGTTTTAAGGAAAACAGGATGTTAGAGACTCTTTTTGATTTGGACCCAAGAGGAAGTGTTTGACCCCTAGCCTAACCCAAAGCTGGTAGACCAGTTGCCCTGAGCAGTTGGCGAGGCTGACCTTGAGAATATTAGGAATGAGATTTTTATTTGAGAAGGTGAGCTTCACTGCGGTGAATGGCACTAGGATTAGTCACCCACTGTGGTAACTCTTTGATGTCAGTCACCCTCCCACCTCCAACTCTATGGATATCTTCTTGTACCAGACCATACAGAATCCTTAATAATGTTTCTTTTTTCCATTTTAGTCATAAAATCTGTAAATGTATGGCTTCTTAGATTATATAGCCACTAACAACAACATTATTTTGGAAAAATCTTTCTACAGTGAATTACATTATTAGTAATTAAGTAGAAGCCATTTATAAAATCCTTTTTCTTTTTATTACTACTTTATTCTCAAAAATAGCTATTGATAGAGGTTCACAGACACTAGAAAATGTGATCATATCAGAAACTACAAGAACACTGGCAGCAATCAAAACAATAGTTTGTGCCAAGCTTGCAGACAAACCGTGCGATTCAGAGCATCATTAATAGCGGGCAATGATGCCAGCTCTGAGTGGAGCACGTAGTTATTGTTGTGTACCTGCAAGTCAGAAACGACTCACAGCTGACCCTCCATCAGGTTTTCAGAGCCAGTTAATCACTCAAAAGGAGATTGCCTGTCTTTCTCCCATGAAGTAGCTTGTGGATTTGAATCTCGTAGATTTGGGATTGCAGCACAACTTCTTACCACTAAGCCACCAGGACTCCCTAAGCTTCACGTTGTTGTTGTTGTGTACCGTAAAGTCAGAACCAACCTGTAGCTGAGCCTCCGGAGAGTTTTCAGAAGCAGTTAATCTTATGGAACGTGCCCCTCCTTCTCCCAGCTGGTGGCCTCGAACCATGTGCCTTTGGGATTGCAGCACAGCTTCTTGCCACTAGGCCACTAGATTCAAAAAGCAAATTAGTACAGTTGTAAGTATATTGATAAATATAAGCTAGGCTTATGAAAAGTGTTTTTATTGTTATAACTAGCTACAGTGATATTTCTTATAAAAATTAATAAATTTCTGCTGAAACACTGCCAAAAGCCTTTCTATTCAGTGATTTTGGTGCCACTCCCTGTGACAGTGTCACTCCATGCAGTCAGCAACCCCATATCCCACGAATGACGCCACAGCATTACTGTGTTTACAATAAGTAAAGCTATTTCAAGGTCAGTGTTATTATCTAGCTTCAAGCTGAGTTGTCCAAGAAATAGCAAGGCGAGGGATGGGGATGCGCTTGTAACTGGGTGGGGTGCTCATGTGATTAGGTTAAGTAGGACTTGATAAGGTCATGGGGAGAAGAAGCATGGATTTAAGTAGTTTATTTGCCCGGGGTCTTTAGAGTTTCCAACTATAGCACAGTTAGCAACAATCAACATGGTTCAGGTTTAATTATACCTTCTCCTACTAGTTGCCATCAAGCTGATTCCAATTCATGGCAATCCCATGTGTGTTAAGCATAAAACTCTGCTGGTTTAATTAGAACAGTTCAGAAAAACTCAAACTCTGACATAGAGTTGATTCTGACTTACAGCATCCTTCATCAAGTGTCCAAGGCTGTAAATCTTTTTTTTTTTTTAATACTGGTTTACTGACAAAGTTCACGTACGTTGTTTTTCACACCCTATCTTTTCCATTTCCCTAAGTCACCCCCCCACCCTTCAAAATGTGTGAACCTATGATTACTCCCCCAAGGCTGTCAATCTTAATGGAAGGAGACTACCCATCTTTACCCTGACGATTTCGATCACTAAAGACGCTAAACACGACTGAGAGTGTGCGTTATAAATCCAGTACTGTTCTACCACTTTATAGCACTAGCGTTCATGATGTGGATATTAATCGTACTCTCATTTTTCACATGAGAAAATGGAACAAAGGTCACACAAGCAACTGTTGTTGCATGCCGTCAAGGCAGAAGCACTTGTAGCTGACCATCTAGCAGGTTTTCAGAGGCAGGAGGAGATTGCCCATCTTTCTCCCATGGAGCAGCTGGTGGGCCCAAACCGTCTGCCTTTAAATTGGCATCACAGCTCCGTACCAATAGGCCACCAGACCTCCCTTTTAAGCAACTGTTGTTGTTATTTACCATCCAGTTGGTACCGATCCATAGCTCACCCTCTGGTGGGTTTTCAGAGACAGTTAATCACAACATCCTTCTTCCATTGCAGTCCAAGAGAAATAGCTAATAAGTAATCAGAGGAGCATGGCTAGGGTTTGAGTGCAGCAAGTACACAATGTTTCAGGAACTCCTCAGTCGCAGGGTTGCGCAAGCGCTGATCCTTAAACTTGCACTCAAGTCACTTCTGTTGCCTCACCCTAGTTCCAGCTCTGGTCAAGGTTGAAACTCAGGGCTGTAAAAGTTCAGCATTCATCTTCTTTTTTTAAAAAAAAAATTTCTATGTTTAGCTTTTTAAAAAAAATTTATTATTAATTTCAGTAAAAATTTACAGAGGCTTTGGATTTCCATTAATTCATTGTTGCACTTTTCTCCTCTCCCAACCCTCCCCCCTAGTACACTACCCTCTTGGAAAACTAAAAGACAAATTCTTTCATTGTTTTACAATCCCTCCCCCAGGTCCACCCCACCATGTAGCCTTCGTTCTGGACTCCTGTCATGACAATAATACCTAATCACATATCCCCTTTAAACAGTTTTCTCCCTCATCTGTTTCAATGCAGTATACATTATTGAACCCATCTTTCTCAGTGAGTGAATTATCTCAGTCACAAAAGGACAAATACTACTACTACATGGTGCCACTGTTGTAAAGCATTCATATTCTTAAATGAGTGCCCAGAAATGTTCCCTCTTTAGTAAGGTACTTCCTGGTGAGTAAAGATGCAAGAACGCTAACCTGGAATTAGAGGGTATGGTGCAGTGATTAAAATACCCAGCTGCTAACCAATATCTCAGTGGGTGAAACATACTGGCTGCTTTGCTGGTAGAAAGATGTGTCAGTCTGCTTCCATAACGGTTTACAACCTTGGCAATCCTATGAGTAGTCCTACAGGGCCACAGTTGTTGTTGTTGGGTAGCACTGAGTCAGAACCGACCCATAGCTGACCTTCTAGGGGGCTTTCAGAAGCAGTGAATCACATAGGAGGAAATTGCCCATCCTTCTCTCAAGGAGCAGCTGGTGGATTCGAACTTCATGACTTCGGGATTGCAGTGCAGCTTCTTACAAGGCCACTAGGAATCAGCAATGATTCAACTCCAATGCGTTTGGGTTTGGACTCCATAGTGGAGGGCTTGTCCCTAAACTTGACATTTTAATATTACATTCTTTATCATAGGACTCTCTTCTTTGATCCACTTGTGCCTTCCTTGCCCTTTAAATCTGAATGTTGGAAAGTGTCTCATCTATAGGTGTGGAGCCCAGAACCTCAGAAATAGGATAGTAAGAAGGGGCAATTTAGTAACATTTACCTTAAACCTCCCCTAATAAGTGTCACCTGCACTGATGATCAGTACTGGTAATTGGAGACTTGTTATATTTGCGGTTTTGTTCACAATAGCAAGGAGTTGGAAACAACCTAAGTGCCCATCAACAAACAAATGGATAGAGAAGCTGTGGTATATTCACACAATGGAATACTATGCTGCATTGAAAAACAAGGAACTCATGCAGTATTATTCAAAATGGGTGACCCTGGAGGACATTATGCTGAGTAAAATATCTCAGTCACAGAATGACAAATACTGCATGGTGCCACTGTTGTAGAAAGTGACTGACATCAGGGTTGGGGTAAGACAGAGAAAAACCTGGATCAATTATGTATACTGAATTGAAACAGATGAGGGAGAGAATGGTTTAAAAGTGATATATGATACCATATTATGTGATTATCACATGAATCCAGAATTAAGGTTGCATAGTGGAATGCATTTGGGGCGTTGGGGGGCAGGGTCGGGGTTGGGGGGATTGTATACCAACGAAGAAAGAGAGGAGTGAACTAGGGGGAAGCGGATAGAGAAAAAAGTGCAGCAATGAATGAATGAATGAAAATCCAAAATCTCTGTAAATGTTCATTAAAATTAATAAAATAAATTTTGTTTAAAAAGACATCTTTGTCCTATACATGGCTGATGGGAGTGTGAATTTACTCAATCTGTTTGGAAGGTTGTTTAGTGATAACTGTTAGAGTTAACCCTCCATCTACAGTATGAGCCAGTAGTTTCACTTAAAGGTGTGTACTCACGGATTCTTCATAGACACTTACAATAGCCTCAGGCTGGAAACAATCCAAATGCCCATCAATATGGGGATTGTTGTTGTTGGGGTTTTAGTAATATTTTTTAGATTTTAATTGTTAAAGATTGCTGTTGTTTCAAGGTGCTATACTGTCAACTCTGACTCTGACTACAGATTGTAAATTTTCCACATCTTGCGCCATCCTTAAAATCTGTGTCGTGCTCAGGCATTAGTAACTGTGTCAATCCATCTTGTTGAAGGCATTCTTCTCTTTCCCTGATACTCTGCTTTTCCAAGTATAATGTCTTTTCCCAAGAATGTGGGGTTGGGGATAGAGGAAATGTGTAAAATACTACACAGCAACAAAAAAGAAGGAACTAGTACTGCTTGCAAAAACATAAACTAACTTTACAAAGCAAACACTGAGCAAAGAAACCAGGTTGAAAAGCATCATGTATATTTGATTCTATTTATATGAAGTTTAAAAATAGGCAAAAGAGCTCTATGGTGATAAGAATAGTGAATCTTTATCTCATGTACTTTGGACAGGTTGCTAGGAGACACTATTCTTTGAGATATTATGCTTGGCAAGGTGGAGGGTCAGTGAAAGAAAGACCCTCAGTAAGAGTGACACAGTGACTGAAGGAATGGGCTTAAGTGTGTCAGAGATGATGAGGTTGGTGCAGGATAAGACAGAATTCAGATGTGTTGTTCTGAATAAGAACAACCTTTGCTATGAGTCATACTTGACTCAAAGGCACCTCACAACAACAAGTCTATGGTTATAAGAATAAAAACAATGGTGAATTTGAAGCATTATTAATTGGGAATAAGAACAAGGGATTTTTTTAATTTTTTTGCTGCTGGTCATGCTGTATTTTTTCATTCCTACATTTTATAAAAAATAATTTTTATCTCTTTTCGTTTTCTCTGATTATTTTGATCCCTTTTTCATTTGGGGAGATAGTTGAATTGCCTCACAATGGTTCAGAGTTTTCTTGCAAGCCATGGGATCCTTTTAAATTGTTTAAGAAGAAAGAGATTTGTCAAAGCATATTATGTAGCTCATTAAGGAATCCACCAGGGGTAGGGAAGAAAATGTGCAACAATGAATGAATATCCAACTTTCTGTAAACTTCAGTTAAAATAATAATTAATAAATAATAATAATAATAATTATTAATAATAATACTAAAGGAACCTATCAGACAGGCCAAAGAACTGGCTGTGGATGCCTCAGAGTCAGGACAATGGAAAACTCCCAGGCAAACCAAAAGAAATATTCTAGATTGGAGGATTGGAATCTTTGTCTTCTTGATGTTGAGCTTCAATCCATATTGAAGACTATAGTCCTTGACCTTCTGTAGCAAGCGCTTCAGGTGTTCTTTAGGTTCAGCAAGCAAGGTTGTGTTGTCTGCATAACAGGTTGTTAATGAGTCTCCCTCCAATCTTGATGCCACACTCCTCCTCATATAGTCCTGCTTCCCAAGTTATCTGTTCTGCATACACATTGAAAAGTTACAGGGACAAGATGCATCCCTGATGCACTCCTTTCCTGATTTTGAGCCATGCAAGGTTTCCTTGCTCTGTTCTGAGGACTGCTTCCTGGTACAAGTATAGGTTTTGCATAAGCACAATCAAGTGTTTGAGGAGGAAGGGAAAAAAATGTACAACAATGAATGAATAAAAATAAGAAAAATTTAATTTTAAAACCCCAAACACTATTCTGGTGGAACATCCCAAGCCCCTTCCTTGCTTGCAGGTCGGCACTTTTTACCCTTACCACTGGACCTCAGAAACTCTGTCTCAGTTGTTCTAAATCAGATGTTGCTGTTAGGTGTCATAGAATTGACTGTGACTCTGTGACCCTGTGAACAACAGAGCCTTGTTCTGTTCTGCACCAACCCATTGTTGTAGTCTCTGTGCCAATCCACTGTGTCGCTGAAGGTCATCTTCTCTTTCGATGGAAGCTTCTGCCACAGTTCTTGCCAGAATAGCTGATGTCCTTGTATGGATGATGCCTCACATTGTCTGCATCCACATCTTACTGACTGTGACCGACTGGTGGGACATAAGTATATATGACTCCTGGCTATAAAGGAGCCTGGAAAATAGCATTTTCATTTCCAGACCCTTTATACAGGGGAAGGAAAGCTAGAGGGCATTGAAATGAGTGTTAAATGAGCCAATCACATTTCCCTTTTGCTTTTCACAGGGAACTAGGCAGTCAGCACTGGGGAACTAGTACAGCAAAATCCTTGTCCCCAGTGAGTAGACTGGATGTCCTTTCCAATTGGTCTTCTCCACCGTGAGCCCTAGATGTCTCTTCCCCATCCCCTGCAGCAGGCTGTTGTTGGCTCCAGATGATTTCCCTCACATGGTTAGCTAAGAAAGACTAAAAGTCAATGATTTGGAAAACGCAGTAGAACCACAGGCCAAATTTCACCCCCAAGAGAGATATAAGCCTAATTCTTAGGGCACCTCAGGGGAATTTGTGTGAGACTGTTCTTCTCTCATGTCCTGAAAAAGTCAGAGCCTTTTCCACTTACAAGCCGCATTTGACATGCCCAGCTGCCTTTAGCCAATATAATGGGATGGTTCCACCACCTATCTGTCAGTTTGGTGTACTGTGGTGGCTTGTGTGTTGCTGGAAACTGTGCCACTGGCATTTCAAACACCAGCAGGGCCACCTATGATGGACAGGTTTCAGCAGAGCTCCAAACCCCAAAGAAGCTAGGAACCTGGTGAGTTACTTGTGAAAACGTGTCAGTCAAAATATTGTCACATGACAATATTGTTCTAGATAGTGCTGGAAGAGGAGGCTTCCAGGTGGGAAGGCACTCAGAACACACAGTGATGACAATAGTGGGCTCTAGCATGTGTTACATCGTGAAGACAATGCTGGACTCCGTGTTCACCATAAGTTCAAGTTGACTGAAAAGTAATTAACAATAAGCAGATAGAGATGTTCGGATCCATTAACATGCCTCTTAGGGAGTGGACTGTGTGAGCAGGAAATGCCTTGACAAGCCTTTTGGGGCAGATGCTGATTTGAGGCAGGAACACTATTCATTGTGAAAAGAGAAGAAGTTATTTTCGCATATGAAGCAGGGAGTTAGCTTGAGAGGGAAGAAAGTATGAAGAGAGCCAATTAGGTGGCATAAAGCCGAGGCTGTATGATGTAGAATCTTCCAGAACTGTACTAAGCTCAAGGACTCTCTGGTGAGAGTGAATGAGTTGACATGACCTCTCAGGATTCTGATTGCATAGAAATGAAGGAACCTCGGCATCTGGACTTTGACAGCCCTCTTTGGTTCTTGTGATGTGTCTGGGTTAGAATAGTAGTGAAACAGAGCTCCTATAGAAGTATTCCAGGAGCTCTGGTGGCCTAGTGGTAAGTCGCTGCAATCTCAAAGGCACTAGCTGCTCCGTGGGAGAAGGATGGAAAATCTCTTGTGTGATTTACTGTTTCTTAAAACCTGCTGGAGGGTCAGCTATAGGTTGGTTCCGAATTGATGACACACCACCAACATCAAAGTACCCATAGTACTAGGATCTCTTTTATGCTCACCTTTCTCTAAGAGCATTCCAAGTGTAATTACTGTCCCTTCAAGCTATTCTTCAAGAGCCCGCTCTCCACCACCCACATTTTGTTCAAGCCTTCCCAAATCCTCACCTCACAGGAAAATACTGCAAGAGAAGTAGGTTTTCCCAGGAAATGAAGGCTTTCCCAGGCTAGTTTAAGAATGCTTTCTGCTGCGAGTAATAAAAGGACAAGTGAAGAACGCGTCACACGTGAGAACTGGTTGTAGGGTTGGTTAACTCAGAGTATTGGTCACTTTTTGCTTGCCTCCTCGTTAACAGTAGCCACAACTCCAAAGATTATTTCCTTACCCAATCACGTCCCCAATGCATGTGATAAAAAGAAGTTTCTCCTTACATTCCCTTCCCGATCAGGGAAGAATATCCTCTGCAAAAGCTTCCCAGAAGCTTCTTCATCAGATCCCACAGAGCCATATGGCCTTGGTTAGCCACAAAGGAGCCTGGGAACGTGAGCATCTTTAGTCTTTCAGGGTAAGCGGCCTCTGACAGGAGGAAAGAAGTGGAAGGGACAGGCAAGTTGGAAAGACAGCCAACAGCACCCACCATAGCTCCTGTTCCATAGCTCCTGTAGCCATGGAGTGTTTTCGTTAATTGTGTGTGTGTGTGTGTGTGTGTGTGTGTGTGTGTGTCTTCTTGAACAGAGATGCTTGTGTATGTGTATGTCTGTGCCTCTTAATATTCGAATGTCAGCTATTCTTTTTTTCTGTTCTGCATCTGCTGTTACCCCAAACTTTTACACAATGAGGCTCCACCTCAAGTAAAGAGACCACGTGGAGCCTGAGGGAACCTGGGCTCCACTGCTAAGTGGTTCTGAGCCCTGTGGACAGCCACCACCTGCGTTCTTCTTTCCCGTGAAATCAAGACGTTGCCAGTTCATCTGCTCGATTGTTGTTAGGTGCTGTCAAATGGATTCGGACTCTGACCGCTTGTGACAGAGTAGAGCTGTTCCACAGGGTTTTCTAGGCAGTCATCTCTGGAAGCAGATTGCTTTCTCACAGAGCCTCTGAGTGGGTCTGAACCCTACAGCTGAGTGCTTAACCATTACATCACCAGGGCTCCTTTAATTGACTCCAACCTTAACATCATGGTATCCATTACAGCACTGAGTTTTTACAGAGTATGTTTGCTTTCCAGGGCTTTGGGGGGTTTTTTGTGTATGTATCTTTTACATTTTTTTTCAGAAAAATTGTTACATATTTCCTTCCCCCCTCCTTCTCCCCCAGCCCACACTGCAATGCACCTATTATTTCAGGTTGTCTTATATGTGATACCTATTCATATATTTCTTTCAGGCAGTTCTTCCCCTCATCCATTCCAATGCAGGGTTCATTTTCTATCCGCTCTCTCCGCATTCTCTCCTCAACTTTCTCATGGCTGTCACACCTCTTATCTTGATATCCAAATGCCATCTATCCCTTTTTTCTATGCTCATTGTACCTGCCATTACCTCCATTAACCTTTTTCTTTCCAGTTCCTTTCTGCTCTGAGAAGTCAGAGGATCCTGTTTGTCAGATGTCTGTGTTGAGTAAGTGAGCTTGGAATCAGGGAACAGGAAGTGCTGTTTACAGCTCGAGTGGTTTAATCTTAGAGAATTTTTTGGGGAGGAGAGGGTTATTTTTAAAATTTTTGTTTTAAAAATCTTTTCCTCTCTCTCTCTAAGGAGTCCTGGGTAGTATAGTAAGTTATGAATTAGGAAGCTAACAAAAAAGTCAGTAGTTTGAATCCATCAGCTGCTCTGCAGGAGAGAAATGGAAAGTTCCCCCCTATAGAAATCTCCAGTTTGGAAACCAGATGCCATTAGTTGCCATGAATTGGAATCAACTTGGTGACAGTTGGTTGTTTCTTTTGTTTGGTTTTTTTTTTTATTTTGTTTGTTCTTGAAATAAAACGCAGATAAGAATTATGAAAGCTCTATCATGAACTAATAAACATGTCATCAGGGTTCATTAAATTTATAATTTTACAAGATTTTACATACATATAGATATAAAATTTGAGAGCATTGGTAGCCTAGTGGTAAGAATCTGTGCTGCAATCTCAAAGGCAAACGGTTCGAATCTACCAGCTGCCTGAGGAAGAAGGATGGGCAATCTCCTTCTGTGTTCTTAACTACCTCTGAAAACCCACTGGAGGGTCAACTATGGGTCAGTTCTGACTCAATGGCACACAACAACAAACATATACACATATATCTGTGTGTGTGTGTGTGTGTGTGTGTGTGTGTGTGTGCACGTTATCTATACATTAAAAAAAAAAGAGCTCTTGTGAATCAGCATACTAAGTGCTGGACTGAGAACTGAAAGGTCTGTGGTTCAAATCTACCAGCTACTCTTAGGGAGGGAGATGTCTGTTTTGTTCTATCCTATCCTATAGGGTTGGTCAGAATTGGAATCCACTTGATAGCAATGGAGCTGGTGCTTTTGTATATGTATGAACACATACACACACACATATATGTTATTATTGCTGCTACTATTCTATTTACTGTTTTTATTGTTATGGATGAACTTAATAAAGGATAAGTTGTAGAAATTATGACAGTTTGATGTTAGATCCTTTTGTGTGTACTTCTTTAAAACATGGGCGTTCTCCTACATAACCCCCGGGCAATGCTCAAATTCAGAAAATTTGACATTGATGCAATTGCATTATCTATTATATAGACCTTATTTAAATATTTCCAGAAAATCCCTCCCAATGTACTTTACAGCTGTATCCAAGCCAAGATCACACATTGAATTTAATTAGAGACCTTTTCCAGTTGTGACTGGGTTGGAGGGGGCTGGTGTCTATGTTCTAAGAGCTAAAGGTGCTGGGAAACTCTCTAGGTAATTGGTGCCTCTCTGCAGCTGGCGTCTACAGGAGACTTTAAAGTTTTTCAAACTCCCCCTCCCACACTTATTTCATCTTTTTTGATCCTTACAACAGCTCTGAGAAGTAAGTAGGGCATAGGTTAGCATTTCCATTTTATGGATGAAGAAACAGAATTCCAGAGGGTCACATGGCAGGTTCAAGTCAGGAGAGTTGTGTGATAGCCCTGGCTTTGCGTTAAATCCATGGACCTTTCCCCCACTCCCTAGCAGATTAATGAGCAGATGAAAGCTTAGTGAGGTTTCACCCCTGTGGGGGTTTGGCTGTGCTATGGTTGACACCACCTGTCTCCCAGTTGGCAATTTCCCCTCTGGTGCCCAGAATGAGGTAAACAGGTGTCTCCAAAAAATGCCATAAAGTAAGCATGATTGCTAAAGTAAGTAAGACGCGATTGGGGAAGAGGCCTTTCCTGTACCCTAGTCCTTGAAGCAATGTCATTCACTAAAAGTGGAGCACTACACCGGGAAGATGACTCGTGCAGTGACCAGCATCTCCCCCTCCTATAGGAGAAGGGGCGGGTCAGATGACTGCCATGGTCCTTTCTTGCCCTGTAAATACAAGGTGCTGTGACTGTCCTCCCCGTATCCTGGTGACCCTTACTATTTCAGCACACGCCTCTTTGTCCAATGGCTTTTTCCGGGTCTATACATACAGTGAGAGAGAACTAGTACCAATTCTCCCCTCTCGCCACCTCTCCCCAGGAAGAAGTATCAATGAATGCGTTTGGTAGATAAATGCCGGGGCTCCCTCTCCACTCACGTGGGCTAATGCTGAGGCACATGTTCAAAGGATAGTTCATGGATGGCTATGTCTGAAAATAATTTTTTTTGTAGTTTTTGTTTTTGGGGTTGTTTTTTTTTTTGCTGGCTTGTGATAAGTATGGGAACTGAGATTAAGCCTTTAAGGGTTTCTGTAGTAATATGACGGCACTCAGGTGGCGTAGCATGTTGTGCTGCGAACCAAAAGGCCAAGTATGTCTGGTGGTTGATCCACCAGTGGCTCTGAGGGACAAAGATAGGCAGTTTTCTTCAGATAAGAATTTCAGCCTCTTTGTTCACGATAGCAAAGAGTTGGAAACAACCCAAGTAGCCATCAACAAATGAAT
>NW_006399960.1:3419193-3419710 GCF_000299155.1 Elephantulus edwardii | reverse complement strand
AAATGTGAATGAAGGATAGTGTGAAACAGTATATGAACTTTGTATGCAAACCAATATAAAATAAAATTAAGAAATAAAATTATTTTTAAAAAAATATTTTCAGCCTCAGAAGCCCAATGGAGGGCTATCCCAAGTAAAACGAGATCTAATGGCAGTCCCTGTGTAGTATAAATGGATAATGGTCTCATCTACTAACCTAAGGTCAGAAATGGAATTCACTTAGAGGTCACCTTGGAGGAAACATTTGAGAATATGCTTCCCACAATCAGCCATTAAAAACTCTTTCAATCCGGGAGCTCTGGTGACCTAGTGGCAAGAAGCTGCACTGCAATCCCAGAGGTACGTGGTTCAAATCCACCAGATGCTCTGCTGAAGGAGGAGGGGCAATCTCCTCCTGTACCAGTCAGATCTGATTTGACTGTACACACACAAAAAATAATAAAGTTCTAAAACAAAAAATCAGTAAAAAAAACCCAAAACCAACCAAACCCAAAACTCTTTGGATTACCGTTATCTT
>NW_006399960.1:3396933-3419093 GCF_000299155.1 Elephantulus edwardii | reverse complement strand
TATATATATATAGTGTTCCTTTCATGTACAATGTGTTTCATATGATCATTCTGATACATTGTATTTTACATAATTAATTACCGTTGATCTATGCCTATTATGACCCTGTCTTTTCAAGTCCTGCTGTCCTAGTGACTTCTCTCCTTCCCCCTTTTCCACCCTTTTCACCCTTTCCCCTTCCTTTTTTTAAACATTTATAATACACATGTTGCTCAGTTATCCTCCTATTTTCTCAACTGTGGCCTTATGCAATATTTGCCCTTATGAGTTTTTTCACTCAGCATAATGCTCTCAATTCTCCCATGTTATCTAGTATTTTACAAAATTGTTATTCCTTAGTGCTTAATAGTATTCCATTGTGTGAATGGACCACAGTCTCTCAATCCATACATTTGTTGATGGGGATCTTGCTGTTATGAATTATACTGCTATGAACATAGGTGTCCAAATCACTGGCAATAAGAGAGATGCAAATCAAACCCACAATGAGATACCCTCTCATCCCAGCAGCAGTGGCAAAGTTGAACAGGACAGCAAGCAATAAATGTTGTAGAGGAGATGGGGAGGTTGGCACTCTCTCATGCACAGTTGGTGGGACTGTAAAATAGTATAACTGTTCTCGAAGGAAGTTTGACATTTTCTCAAGAAACTGAACATAGAAATCCCATATGATTCAGCTGTTCCACTGCTAGTAACATACCAGAAGGAAATTAGAACTGAAAAATGAATGGCGTTATTCACAGTTCTATTTGACATAAGTCAAAGTCAACTTCATAACAACCGGTAATAATGGTAATAATAATAATAATAGTAGTAGTCTGATAATCATTTTATGTCTCTTGAATAACATAATTTTTAAACTGGCATTTGTATTTATAGGTCTTTTTCATTTCATTATATCACTGTATTGTACTTTGTTCAGAAATATAAAAAAAATGCATCAGTCCTCAGGAATCATGTGTGTCAGAGATGATGAGATTGGCTCAGGATACGGCAAGATTCAGAGCTGTTCTTCATAGGATTGCTATGGGTCATAGTTGACTTGACAGCACATGCCAACAGGAGTTTGGAAACTTAAAAAGAAAACTCACAACTTAACTCTTCACCACAGATAGTTTGAGGAGGACTCCTGTACACTTTCCCAAGGTTCCCAAGTGAGACTAAGCTCCAGTTGCCCACCATTGCTCAATGATGTATGCTTTTTTGGCTGTCTTCCCATCTGTGTCTCACATTCTCATCACCCTACCAGTGCTTCCTGAGATATCCTCCAAGAAAACTACACTTAGATTCTTGTCTTAGGTCTTCTTCTTGGGGGACCCAGCCTAAGGCAAGACATAACTTAGTATTTCTTTCCAATTCGCTCCAGAATTGAGTTACATCCTGTGATTTTCAAGTGTTTATAATTTTAAACCCCAGTACCTAAAGTTTCTAGGGAAATACCCTTTAAAAATACCTCAAGACTTTAAGAGCCTTTAGAATCATTCAAGAGGCATTTTCTAAATCCTCCCGTTGCTTAATTCATTTTAGAAAATGAATGTGAGGGAGATTTCCTGAAACGTGATCACCTAGAGCTAGTCTCACCTTAATTTCACAATAGCATCTACTTGTCCATTACCTTCTTCCCCCATTCCTCTGCATTGCCTCTAACAAAGGACTCCCACATGCCACATTCTTTGCATCTGCTCCTTAAGCCCCAGAAGTCTGGGGGACCCTGGGAGGGACTAGAACCAGGAAACAGGATCATATTCATTCTTAGAGTCTTTGAAATACATTGCATTTCAAAGAAGTTGATCACAAATCAAAGTAAAGCCCACAGTCTTGGCTCTGTTCCATGTCTACTGTTTGTATATTTTATATTAAGCATGGGCCAGGGGTGCCCACTGTGGGGCCTGCTTGTTATAACCACAATCAATTAATCAATCACAGCCTATTTTCAGGACCTGCTAGAAATCAAGCCACCTTCCAGAATGACTGGAGCCCTCTTTTCATTATTTAAAGACTGGTGAGAGGATGCAAAAACACTTAATGAAAGGGTCAGTCTGACCAAATGACAGGCAAGCTCAGGGCTGGAAGCCCAGACTGTCAGAAGGGCATTAGCACCTTAGTCTCCAAGCCGGACAGGTGGGGTCGGGCAGTGCTGGGTGAACCTCACAGAGCTAGTGCTTCCCAGAAGAGGTTCCAAAGGGGCTGACGAACCACTTAATGTGTGTTTCCCCCATTGCTGTGGCAGTCTAGAACTTTGCTTTTAGCTGAGACATTGAACCCAAACCACAGCCATTATGTTGATTCTGACTCATAGCAACCTTCATTCCATTGGGTTTCTAAGGCTGTGTAAATCTTTAAAGTCTTTATGGGAGGAAATAGCCTATCCTTATCTTGCAGACTAGCTTGTGAACTGGAAGCATGGACCTTTCAGTTAGCAGCCAAACACATTACGTACCACGCCACTAGGGCTTTTTAGCCAAAAAGCAGAGGCTAAGGAAACTATGTTATTAGTGATGGCCCAGGGCAATACCAGTAGCTATTTGGGGCACAAAGAAAGTTGGTGTTGTGTTGTCCTTGTTGTTATGTGCCATCAAGTTGAGTATGATTCATAGAGACCCTATGAACAACAGATATGAATCTTGTCCTATCCTGTACCATTCTCATCATCTCTGACACACTTGAGTCTGTTGCTGCATCATTGTGTCAACCTAGCTCATTGGGGATCTTCCTCTCTTTTGCTGACCTTTCCAAGTGGTATATCCTTTTCCAAAGAATAGCCTCTTCTAGCAACAAAAGATGAAGCTTTGACATCTTTGCCTCCAAAGAGCACTCTGGATACACTGTCTCTAAGACATATCTGCTTGTTCTTTTGGCAGTCCATGGAGTTCAACACTCATCTCCAAGACCACATCTCAAAGGCATCAATTCTTCTTCAATTATCCTTATTCATTATCCAGCTCTAAGAGGCATAGCAAGTGATTGAAAAGACCATGGTCCAAGTCAGGCACACCTTAGTCATCAAACTGACATCATTGCTCATCAATAATTTGCAGAAGTCTCTGACAGTAGGTTTGCCCAATATAATGTGTTTCTTGATCTCCTGACTGTAGGTACCAAGGGGGTTGATTGTTGATATATGCAAAATGAAATAATTGATAACATCAATTTATTATGATATTACTATCATTTATTATGATAATACTAAGTCAAGTTCAATGGTGAGGATCTTTGTTTTCTTGATGCTGAGATATAAGGTATATTGAAGATCTTCTGCTGCAAATGTTTCAACTCCTCCTCACTTTTAACAAGGTAGATTGGTTGTTGAGCCTGTACTATGTCTGATCCTAGTGCCATATTCCCCTTCATAGAGTCTAACTTCACAAAATATTTGCTCCATATGCAGATTGAATAGGTATGGAGAGGGGATATAACCCTGACACACACCTAGCTTGATTTTAAACCATGCAGTGTTTCCTTGCTCTGTTTGGAAACATCTTCTTGGTCTAGGTATAGCTTTCATATGAGAACAATCAAGTGTTCTGAGATTCCCATTCTCAATGTTAGCCATAGTTTGTTATGATCCACACAGTCAAATGTCTTTGTACAGTCAATGAAGCACAGATAGACATTCTTCTGGTATTCTCCACTTTCAACCAGGATCCATCTGACCTCTTCTAAATCCTGCTTGAACTTCTGGCAGTTCTCTGTCAGTGTACTGTTTTAGCTATTTTGAGATGATCTTCAGTAATATTTTGTTTGCATATGATATTAATGATATTGTTTGATAGTGTCTACATCCTATTATAGTGCTTAATTTATTGGGCTGCTAACTGAAAGTTGGCATATGACTCCATCAGTTTTTCCAAGAGAGAAGGATGAACAATCTCTCTGATTTACAGCTTCAGAAAACCTGATGGAGTGTCTGCTATGAGTTGGAACTGATTATACAGCAGTGTCTTCTTTTATTGTTGTTTAATAAAGTCTTAAAGAGTAATTATGTCAGTATTAAGACTAAGGTATACTTGATTCAAGCCATGGCCTTTTTAGTCATGTGCTTTCCCTCTGACACCTGGACAATGCTGGACAATGAATAAGGATGACAGGAGAAGAATAGATGCATTTGAGTTATGCTGTTGGAGAAAAGTGCTGAATGTCCCATGAACTGCCATGAGAACAAACAAGTATTTCTTGGAGAAAGTGCCAACAAGAGTACTCCTTGGAAATAAGGATGACAGAGCTTCATCTCATATACTTTGGGCATGTTGTTAGGAGGGCCTAAACTTTGGAAGGGAACATCATGCTTGGAAAGGTGGGGGGTCAGAAAGAGAGGAAGACCCTAAGGGAGGTGTATGGATTGATACAGTGACTGCAGTAATGGGCTCAAATAGGTCGGGGTTGAGAAGGATGGTGCAGGATAGGACAAGATAGGACATCTGTTGTTCATAGAATCACATATGTTGATGAGTCATACTTGACTTGATCGCATTTAACAATACACTAATTTTTTTAAAAACTCGTTCTTTATTTGACATTCCAATGTAACTGGATGCCTTGTTTTTTTTTCTTAACTATTTTTTTTATTAGTTTGCATATGATATTTTGTTTACATTGTGTTTCATTCCTGTTCACTGTTTTATACAATTTTTCATTTACATTGTGTCTCATACAATTATCATATACACCATACTTCATACAACCAATCACTATTGATCTATGGCTATTATTACCTCATCTCTTAGAGCACTCATTGAATCTTTCCTATTCCTTCCCTGTCCTGTATTTTTTTATTGTCAGCATTTTATATTTAGTTTGCACTTGGTAATATGCTATAATTATTCTTTTTAAAAAATTTTATTTTGATAATTTTAATGAACATTTACAGAGATTTTGGACCTGTCCTGTATTTTTATTGTCTAAATTTAGCGACCTTGCCTCAGCTGTCTATTACATTTCTGTTCACCCCCTCCTCCCTGCATGCAACCTTGGAGTAGTTTGGCTTCTAGTAGCCTGTGCCAGTGATTCTTCTTTGCAGTTCTGTCCCTGGACAACTGGAGATGCTTTATTTACAGGTATGGAGAATGGAAATACCTAAGCCAATAGCTAAAAGATGGTTGGAGGCAGGCATATGAAAAGCCCAGCTCTCTTGCCTTGGGTCTAGATAGAGCTGTCCTGCAGGATCGCAGCTTCACTGCAGGATCAGGCCAATACCACCTCTGCACACTGGGACTTGGCTTCTGCCACCCACCCTTCTCTGACTAGCTTCCTCACTCCCTTAACCTGGGAGCACAGCCTCTACATCACTTATACTTGAGCCCTCATCTCAAGGTATGTTTCTGGCAGCTGAGTTGGAAGGGATCTGGGCAACGAAATTTTACCATCTCCCTCTCCCGCATGGGCCATGGGCGGTGCAGCGTTTTCCCTTCCTTCTTCACAAGCCACTGTGAACCCCCAGCCACTGCTGTAGAGTCTCTTCCTTGCTGTATTGTCTTATATCCCTTTCAACCCAGCTGGGTATGGTGGCTGCCAGCCAGTCGACTTCTGGAGAGAGGCCTGGACATCCATGTCCTGCCGATGATGCTCCAGAGCGCTAGGTGTGTGATGGACATTTAACTCACGCAGGCCCTTACTCTCCCTGGCTGCTTGGCTGGGTTTTGTTATCATTAGGAATTACAAGTGTTTAACAAATCGTGGGACTTACAGAAGCTCTCTGGGTAGACGGGGAGAATGAATAAGCAAATGAAGTTAGTTATTGTGCGCGCTGCTCTCTGTGCAGGCTCTGGGCTCCTCCACCCTCTACCTGGCTGGTCCTAGTCTCTTAATTGTTGCTACCAGCATATCAAGTCTTTAGTCTTACAAACTAGCTTACAAACTCTGCAGAAGAGCTGTTCGCTGTGCTTTGCACAGTGAGGAGACCGGCAGTAGCAGTGGGGTGGGGTGAGGGGTAGGGAGAGGGGTACGGTGTGGGACCAGCCTCGGTTCCTTAAAGAAGTAAAGATTATTCTGAACCTTGGTTGTATGTCGTAGTAACCTGAAAAAGCCTCACAAAATGCTGATGCTTGGGTCCCATTCTGTTTTAATTGGTCTGGATGTGGCCTTGGCATCAGGGTATTTAAAAGCTTCCAAGTGATTCTAATAAGCAGCCAGGCTTGGACACCACTGGACTAGGAAGTTCTGTGCCTGCCTGGAGTGCCTTAGGGCACCTTAGATTAAAAAGGATGATGGTCAAGGCATTACGTTAATTGGGCTCTATTATTTAAAATTCTGGAGTGTGTCTGCATTTAAGGAAATAACTGGTTCCTCTGTTGAAGGAAATGGTTGACATTGCTGGTTCAGAGGTAGAATTCTCGCCTCCCATGTCGGACACCCAGGTTTGAATTCTGCCCAGCCACATTTTGTGCAACCTGCCTGGTGGTAGCTTGTATGTTGCTGTGATGCTGAACAGATTTCAGTGAAGCTTCCAGGTCAGGCAGACGAGGGAAAAAGACCAGCCAATCTACTACAGAAAATCACTCACTGAGGACCTGTGAACCAAAAAGGTCTATCTCTAGCTGGTCATGGGTTGGTGCAGGAGTGCGCGGTATTTCATTCTGTGGTGTCGCTGTGAGTTGGGGGCTAACTACAGCATGTTAAAGAAAATGACTCCCATTCTGCAGTTACTGCAGTGGTTCTCAAACTTACGTCTGCATCAGAATCATGGCTGATGGTTGGGGGGCTCATGAAAATGCGGGTGATTTATTGGTACTTTTCTCTAAGCTTTCCTAATTCAGTCTTTCTCTCTCCTTGCCAGAGAATCAGAGCTGACTCATAGCTGACCCTCCAGTGGGTTTCTGAGGTAAGAGGAGTCTGTGCATCTTTCTTCTTCAGAGTTGCTGGTTGATTCATCAAACCACTAGAGAGGGGTGGTCTCTGGTTTTTCAGTGAAGTTCCCTATGACTATGCCAACCAAGCTTTGTTGTTGTTGTTGTTGTTATGTTGCACTGAGTCACCTGTGACTCACAGAGACCCTATCTACAACAGCTTGGAAGCCAGCCCTGTCCTGAGCCAGTCCCACTCCCATTTCTCTAGTTACTGTATCAATCCATCTCATCCAGGGTCTTTCTCTCCTGCACTATCCCTCCACCCTTCCAAGCATGATGTCCTTCTCTAAGGATCAGTCCCTCCTTGCCACATGCCCAAGTACGTGAGATAGAGTTTCAAAATCCTAGCCTTCAAGGATAGACTTGATTGCACCCTCTCCAAGACAAACATATTTGTTTTCTTGGCAATCCATGATGTGTTCAAGAGTCTTCTCCAACACCAAAACTTAAAGGCATCAATTCTTCCATCCTCCTTTAGTCATTAGCTCACAGATGCATAACAAGTAATTGTGAAGACCATGGACTGGATCAGATGTTGTTTCTCATTAGAAGTCCTTGACAGCAGATTTACCTAATGCAATTTGACTTTTGATTTCCTAACTGCTGGGCCACGAGTGTTGACTGTGGAGCCGAACAAGCTGTAACAGTTAACAACCTCAATTTCTTCTCCATCTTTCATGGTTCTGCCAGTTGGCCCAGTGGTGAGAATCTTTGTTTTCTTGATGTTGAACGTCAATCTACATTGAAGACTACAATCCCTGACCTTCTGTAGTAAGCAGTTCAGGAGATCCTCACTTTCAGAAAGCAAGGTAATGTCATTTGCATAATGTAGGTTGTTGATGGGTCTTCTTCCAACCCTGATGACACATTCTTCCTCATGAAACCCAGCCTCCTGAATGATCTGTTCTGCATATAGATTGAAAAAGTATGGAGACAGGATGCATCTCTGATGCACTCCTTTCTTGAATTTGAACCATGCAGTGGTTCTATGCTCTGTTCTGAGGACTGCTTCCTGGTCCAAGTATAGGTTTCACATAAGCACAATCAAGTGTTCTACCCAAGCTTTTGGTCATGAAAAGACCGAAGAATGAGCATTTTTAAGTTCCCAGAGGTGATGCTGATGTTGCTGAGTGGAGGACCATACTTTGAGAAACACTGTACTACTGTGGGCTGTCTTTTATTGTTGTAAATTGCCATGCAGTTGAGTCTGACTCATAATAACTCCTTATGTACTAAAGTAGGACTACTCCACAGGACTTTCAAGGCCTATCAAAAGAATGCCACACTTCTCTTCTGGGTGGGTTTTAACTACCTCTCTATCAGCTAGTAGTCAAGCCTTTGATCATCTGTGCTATATTTTTGTTGTTGTTGTGTTCTGTCAAGTCAGAGTAGACCCACAGCTGACCCTTCAGTGTGTTCTCAGAGGCAGTAAATCATATAGGTGGAGATTGCCCATCTTTCTCCCATGGAGTGGTTGGTGGATTTGAACCGTGTTCCTTGGGCTGGCAGTACAACAGAGTTCCTGTTGTACTATTTTTAGGGTTAAGCTCTTGAGGTTGAGTTTTGTTTCCACTGGTTCATTCTTCTTTGGTTTATCCTTCAAACATGTGCTCAGTAACAGTACCTTAGGGTTTTTCCTTCCTTCTTTCTTTTCTTTTCTTTTCTTTTCTTTTCTTTTTCTTTCTCTTCTCTTTTCTTCTTTTCTTTCTCTCTCCTCTCCTCTCCTCTCCTCTCCTCTCTTTCTTGCTCAAGCTGTGTTAAAAACAAACCCCAGATCTCTGAGACTGACAACTGCAGACATCTGTTTCAAACCACTGCTTCTGGAGGTTGGATCCAGGATTTGGATCCAGGCTTCAGTTTGGCCCACATGGTTTCATTCTGAGGCCTAGTCTGAAGGAACAGTGGCCACCTGGGACATGTACTTCTCATGGAGAAGGACAAAAAATTCAAGAAGGCTGGCAGAAGCTGAAAGTTTAACTTTTGGTAAAACTTTACCATTGGTGAGAGCAACTCACACAGCCAAGCTCAAAGTTGCAGAGATAGACTGTGTCCACAATTTATTGTCAGAGAAAGAAGAATAATAAAAAAAGAATGGTGGCCAAGTCCTGAGTCCTGGGTGCTAACAGTTAGTGAACTCAAATATTAATTACAAGGTTGGTACAAGTCATCATAGACTAGACACACATCTGAAGAGAGGCCTGATGATCTGCTTTAGAAAAATCGGCCATTGAAAACCATGAAGCACTATTTCACTCTGGCATATATAGGTCACCATAAGGTGGAATTGACTCAATGGCAATCAGTGGGGTAAAAAAAAAAGTCACAACTTTTTAAGTGTCAGGCCTCACACAGCCTTCTGGAGAGACCCAGATAGATAAAACAGAGTCCCAGGATCTGAAGAGTACAGACTGATAAGAGAGACAGACAGACAAAGATACAAGGTGGTACTATAAATGAGATGTAGGACAAACGGGCAGCAGGAGCATGGATGTGGGAATGATTCTCATTGCTCAGATGTCTACTTCCCATACTGTACAACCCAAGCTCTTGGAGCTGGGCCCAGGCTGCGCTGCTCTGGGAGCCAAGACTGTGCGTGGGAGCTGTGGAACCGGCCCGCAGCTGCAGGGCATGGAGCAAAGGGGAATCGAGTCTAAGCCTGGACTGAGCCAAGTTTATTCCACAAAGTCCAAATCACCTAGGCCAATGTCAAGGACAATGGGGAGAAGGAAATTGCTTTGTCTCAAAGGGTTGCCTCAGAAAACAAGACACACAAATGAGTCAATGGAGAGGCGGCATCTATTGTGATTTGTGGAGACAAGGGTCTCAAAGGGAGAGGGGCTGCTTTCTAGGTGTCATTTCACACTGAGCTGGCAGCAGGGAGGGCACCACTAAAACCAGCAAGCTGGCAGACTGGACATGAATGCAGGCAGCTTTCAAAGAGGGAAAGCCTGGGCATTCCAAGTGGGGCATAACTGGTGAGGTTGTTAGCAGATGGAGGCGAGATAGTGGGAAGTGGAGTCGCAGGGATGTGGGTGACACCTTCAAGAACACATGGACTTCTTTTCCCATAAAGTTCTTGAAACGGATGCTATCTTTGCATCATTCCACCCCTCCCCCACATGTCGGCATTGTGCCCGCTGCTCCTGGCTGCGCCGCTGCCCACAGCTGTCCCCAGGCTTCTCAGAGGCAGATGTTTCATCACCTCTAATGCCCAAGCACTTCCCGCCCCTTCAAGTAATTACCCTTGAAATGATGTGGTTTGATCTCTGAGTGATTACAAAACCCAGAGACTACTCAACAGCATAACTTAGACTGAGTTTTCTGGATGCTGGGCCCCAGAACCAGTGTCCCCAGTGTGGGGTTTAAACACATGATCTGCCTGGATTATTATTCTTCCCCTCCCCTCCCTGTGCTGGTGCAGGGAGAGCCCGGGGCCCTTGGGAGTCCTTGCTCAGCTCCCCAGGTGGACTTGGATTTTGGCAATGATCTCTTTTCAGAGGAACACGTTAAATCCCTCCAGGATGGCATGATTAGACACTCGAAGGCCAGGGAGTCATCTTTTAAAGGACCTAAAAGTCCTCATGAGAATTATACTTCTGAAAGCCTGCCTTGATTTCTCTAATTCCTGAGCTGCATGAACGGGCAAGGCCAGAAAGACCTCCATTGCATGAAGACATTTGAGGTGAAGGGCAAAACTTGCTCCAAAGCACAAAAGGATAAGCAGGTTGGTGTTGTTTGGAGAACACAGACAGAGGTGGAGGAGTCCCTTGATGGTGCAGTTAACGCACTCAGCTGTTAACTAAAAATCTCAAAGTGTCTGAAGTGCCTGGTGATCCATTGCTAAAAAGTCAGTCATCGAAAATTCTGTACAGCACAGTTCTACTATAACACAAATATTGACCCAGAGCTGGCCCTCCAGCTGGATTTCAAAGGCAGTAAATCACACAGGGTTTGCCCCTCTTTTTCCCCATGGTGGATTCAATCCATGTGCCTTTGGGTTGACAGCACAGCTCCTTACCACTAGGCTACCAGAGGTCTCTGACACACATAAAATGGTCACCAATTGGGATTCTCTTGGATTTGGAAGTATGTAATGGCAACTGGTAGGCAAGGGTGAGTTTGGAGTGCTGGGTAGTGGGAGTAGCTTGCAATTAAGGGTCTGTGGGAGGGAAGAGTCAGGCGGCTAAGAAAAGCAGGCTTTAGCTTCTAGGAAGTGGTCACACAAAAACCTTTAGAAAGGAGAAGTGGTGCCTTTCAAATTTGATCGTCAAGCTTTCTGAGAAAAAG
This sequence comes from Elephantulus edwardii, assembly GCF_000299155.1. NCBI lineage: Eukaryota > Metazoa > Chordata > Mammalia > Macroscelidea > Macroscelididae > Elephantulus > Elephantulus edwardii. The sequence continues at coordinate 3,407,964 of NW_006399960.1, read as the reverse complement.
TTTTGTGGAAGATGGATCAGAGTAAGGAGACGAGAGGAAATGCTCTGGTTATGATCATACCCTAACAAGACGGATGAGATACATAGTCTTTAGTGCAAATTCAGCTTCCTACAAGGACAGGAATTAGGCTGAGGTGCATGAGCGTTTAAGACCAGGAAGACTTCAGCTACATCTAAAGACAACTGCTGTTATTGTTATTAGGTCCCTTCGAGTTGAGCATGACTCATAGCGACTCTATGGGCAACACATCTGAACCCTGTCCTTTCCTGTGACATACTCACAATCTCTGCACTTGAGCCCACTACTGCAGTCACTGTGTCACTCAACTTAGTTGAGATTCTTCCTTTTTTGACATCCCTTCACCTTTCTGAGTATGATGTCCTTATCCAAGGAATAGCCTCTCCTAGAAACATGGCCAAAGTATGTGAATTGAAGCTTTTTCATCTTTGCCTCCCAGGAGCACTCTGGCTGCTCTTTCCCCAAACATAGCTGTTTTTTTCTTTTGAAAGTCCATGGGATATTCAGTACTCTTCTCTAACATCAGAATTTGAAGGCATCAGTTCTTCTTCTTCAGCTCTGCCTAATGAGATTCGTTGTTAGAGGTCTTAACCTATCAATCAGTTCATAGTATTGGAAGAATGACTTGCATGTTCCTAGTTACTTTGTAGGGAGCTCTGATAGCCTAGTGGAAAGAAAGAAGTTGTGCTACAATACTGAAGGCACGGTTTGAGGCCACCAGGTGCTCCACAAGAGAGGATGGGCAATCTCCTCCTGTGTGATTAAATACCTCTGAAAACCTGCTAGAGGGTCAGCTATGGGTTGATTCCAACTCGATGAGACACAACAATAACACAACATAGTTACTTTGTAACTTAGATCTGTAAAGTTTTACATTAGTATGATACTTGTCTGTCAGTTTGCTGTACTTGGGTAACTTGTGTTGCGGTGATTTGTGGAAGTTATAACACTGGTTCATACCTTTTCAACCTCTATGCAGAACAGATTACCCGGGAGGCTGGGCGCTATGAGGAGAAATGTGGGGTCAAGGTTGGTGGAAGATCTATCAACAATCTGCATTATGCAGATGACACAACCCTTCTTACTGAAACTGAGGAGGACCTGAAGCTCTTTTTGCAGAGGGTCAAGGTCTGTAGCCTCCAATATGGATTGAGGCTCAATGTCAAGAAGACAAAGATTCTCACCACTGGACCAATTGGCAGCATCAGGATGGATGGCAAAGAGATTGAGATTGTTCACAGCTTTAGTTTGCTTGGCTCCATGGTCAACACTCTTGGCACCAGTAGCCAGGAAATTTCAAGACATATTGCGATTGGAAAGTCTGCTGTTAAGGACCTCTTGAAAGTACTGAAGATCAATGGTGTCTCTCTGGAGACTAAGGTGTGTCTGATACAGGTCATGGTCTTTGCTATCACTTGTTATGCCTCAGAGAGTTAAACAGTGACTAAGGAGGACAGAAGGAGAATTGATGCCTTTGAGCTGTGGTGCTGGAGAAGAGTATTGAGGGTACCATAGACTGCTAGGAAAACAAAAAGATTCTCCTGGAGAGGGTTAAACTGGGCGGCTCCCTGGAGGCAAGGATTCTGAGGCTCTGTCTAACATACTTTGGACATGTTGTAAGGAGAGACCGGTCCTTGGAGAAGGACATCATGCTTGGGAGGGTGGAGGGACAGCGCAGGAGGGGAAGGCCCTCTATGAGATGGATTGATTCAGTGACTGGGGTAATCGGGATGGGAGTGTCAGAGATAGTGCGATGGGTACAGGACAGGGCAGAGCTTAGGGCTGTTGTACATAGGGTCATTATGAGTCGCAAGCAGCTCAACGGCACATAACAACAACAACAACATACCACTGGTGTTTCAAATGCCAGAAGGGTCATTCATAGTGGGTAGGTTTTAGCAGAACTCCCAGGTTAAGACAGACTAGAAAGCAGGATTGGTCAACCATTTCTGAAATAACAGGCCTCTAAAAACCCTATGTATAATAAAGGAATATAGTATTATAGGTAGAGCTCAGATTGGAAGTTACTCAGAATGAGAAGAAACAGTTGCAAGCACCCTTTGATAAGTGGTACATGGAATGTATGAAGTATGAATGTAGAAAAACTGGAAGAAATGAAAAAAATGAGGTGGAACACATGAACATTCTAGGCATTAGTGAACTGACATGGATGAACATAGGTCATTTTGAACCAGACATAATAGATCATATGACCTATTGTGCAGGGAACGAGAAACTGAAGAAGAATGGTGTTGCGTTTATAGTGAAAAAGACAATTCAAGATCTATCCTGAAGTATGATGTTGTGAGTGATAGGATACTATGCATATGCATGCAAGAAAGGACTGTTAATGTGCCTAATATTCAAATATATGAGCCAACCACTAAAGTCAAAGAGGTGGAAATTAAAACTTTCTATCAACTTTTGCAGCCATGCAGTCAAGATGTATTAATAATTATGGGTGACAGGAATGTAAAAATTGGAAACAACGAGGAAGGAATAGTCGTTGGAAAGTATGGTCTTGATGACAGAAATGAGGCTCGACATCAAATAATAATGATTTATTCATCACAAATATATTTTTTAAAAAACCCACAAAGGTGATTTTACACATGGACCACACCTGAGGGACTGCACAGGAATCAGATGGATTTTTTTTTTCCAGGTCAGGTCTTGAGTGTGGAACTAACCATCAGTTGCTCATGTGAAACTTCAAATTGAAGTTGAAGAGAATTAAAAATAGTCCACAAGAACCAAAATACAATTTTGAGTCTGTCCCACCTAAATTAAAAAATTATCTCCAGAATAGGCTTGAAGCATTGAACACTAATGATTGAAAACTAGATGAGTTATGGGATGGTATGAAAGACATCATCCATGAAGAGAGCAAAGACAGAGGAAGAAGAAAAGACAAAATGAATGTCAGAAGAGACTGAAAATTGCACTACAGTGTTGAGAAGCTAAAACAAAGGGGATAAAAGCTGAAATGAAAGAAATGAACAGAATATTTCAAAGGGCAACTTGAGAAAACAAAGCAAAGTATCATAAAGGAATGTGCAAAGATCTGGAGGTGGAGGATAAAAAGGGAACAACTCAGTTGGCATTTCTAAAGTTGGAAGAATTAGAAAACAAATTCAAGCCCCAAGTTGCAGTACTAAAAATATTGAATGATCTAGGAAGCATTAAAAGAAGATGGAAGAAATACACAGAATCAGTGTACCAAAAAGAACTGGTTGACACTGAAAATTTTCAGGAAATACTATACAAGTAAGAGCCAATCGTAATGAAGGAAGATGTTCAAGCTACACTAAAGGCTTTGGTAAAAAATAAGGCCTCAGGAATTGATGGAGTACCAACTGATATGTTTCCACTAATAAACACAGCCTTGGGCATGCTCACCAGTCTGTGCTAGGAAATTTGGAGGACAGCTGCTTAGTGGACTGACTGGAAGAGATTGGTCCATATTTCTTCTGACTCCCAAGAAAGATGAGCCAACGAAATGTGGAAATTATGAAGCAATATCATTAATATTACATGCAAATGAAATATTGCTGAAGCTCATACAGAAGGTCAAGCTGAGTTAGAAGAGGTGGTGACACTGGAGATATTATTGCTGATGTCAGATGGATCCTAGCTGAAAACATAGAATACCGGAAGAATGTCTGTTTTAGTTTTGTTGACTATACAGAGACATTTGACTGTGTGAATTATAATAAACTATAGCCACAGTCAACACTCTTGGCACCAGTATCCTGGAAATTAAAAGGTGCATTGCCATGGGAAAGTCTGCTGTTAGGGACCTCTTCAAAGTACTGAAGAGCGATGGTGTCTCTCTGGAGACTAAGGTGCATTTGATACAGACCATGGTCTTCGCAGTCACTTGTTATGCATCACAGAGTTGGACAATGACCAAGGAGGAAAGAAAGAGAATCGATGCCTTTGAGCTGTGGTGCTGGAGAAGAGTATTGAGAATACCATGGACTGCTAGGAAAACAAACATATTTGTCCTGGAAAGGGTTAAACCGGGTGGCTCCTTGGAGGCAAGGATTCTGAGGCTCTGTCTAACATACTTTGGACATGTTGTGAGGAGAGACAGGTCCTTGGAGAAGGACATCATGCTTGGGAGGATGGAGGGACAGTGCAGGAGTGGAAGGCCCTCTCTGAGGTGGATTGATTCAGTGACTGGCATAATCTGGGATGGGAGTGTCAGAGACGGTGTGATTGGCACAGGACAGGGCAGAATTTAGGGCTGTTGTACATAGGGTCGCTATGCAAGCGACTCGATGGCACATAACAACAACAACAACATAGCTAACATTGAGAAAAATGAGAATCCTAGACCAATTAATTCTGTGCATGTGAAAGCTATACTTAGACTAGAAACTGTTTTCTGAACAGATCAGGGGAACCATGTGTGGTATAAAATCAAGAAAGGTTATATACTTTCTCCATATCTATTTAATATGTATGTTGAGTAAATAAATTGAGAAACTGGACTCTATGAAGAAGCATATGGCACTGGGATTAGAGGAAGACTCATTAACTACCTGTATTATACAGATGACTCAACCTTGCTTGCTGAAAGAGAGGAGGACTTAAAATACTTACTGCCGAAAAAAACCCAAACCAGACAAAAACCGCAACCCACAACCTTCAATATGGATTGCATCTCAGTATCAAGAAGATGAAATCCCCACCACTGGATCAATGAGCAACACGAGGATAGATGGGGGAAAGGTTGAAATTACCAATGATTTAATCTTATTTGGATCAACAATCAACAATCTTGGTATCAGCACTCAGAAGAACAGGGCGTTGGGAATGCACACTGACAGGGACCTCTCTGAATTCCTGGGGATCGATGATGTTAGTTTGAAGACTAACATAATCACTTGCTATGCATCTGAGAGCTGAATGATGAATAAGGATGACAAAAGAAGAATTGATTCCTTTGAGTTTTAGAAGAACACTTCATTTCCTATGGACTGCCAAAAAACCCAATCAGATTTATCTGGGAGAAAGTGCAGCCAAAGTGTTCCTTGGAGACAAGGATGGCAAAACTTCATCTCACGTATTTGGGGTGTATTTCTAGAAAAGGCTTCCCTTGGAAAGGATAGGACAGGGTTCAGATCTATTGTTCAAAGGTCACTATGAGTTATACTTGACTGGACAGCACCTAACAACAATAACAACAACAGGGACAGGGAAGATAATGCACAGGAATAAAATAGGTTGGATGGTTTAAAACATTTCTTTTTTTTTTTTTTTTGGTTATGGAAGAAATCTCAGAACCCTTGATTGTGCTCATATGAAACCTATACTTGGTCCAGAAAGAAGAATTCAAAACAGAGCAAGGAAACACTGCATGGTTCAAAATCAGAAAAGGAGTCTGTAAGGGATGCATCCTGTCTCCATACCATTCAATCTGTATCATTCAAGAGGCTGGACTTCATAAAGACGAATGTAGCATCAGGATTAGAAGACTCACCAACAACCTGTGTTAAGAAGATGACACAACCTTGCTTGCTGAAACTGAGGAGGATCTGAAGCTATTGCTCTGGAAGGTCAAGGATTGTAGTCTTCAATATGGATTGAAGCTCAACATCAAGAAGACAAATATTCTCAGCACTGGGCCAATTGGCAGCACCATGATAGATGGAGAAGAGGTTGTTAACAGATTCAGCTTGCTTGGTTTCAGAATCAACACTCTTGGTACCAGTAGCCAGGAAGTCAGAAGACAAATTGCATTGGGAAAATCTGCGATCAGGGACATCTCCAGAATGCTAAAGAGCAACAATATCAGTCTGTAGATTAAGGTGCATCTGATCCAGGTCATGGTCTTTGCAATTACTAGCTATGTATCAGAGATAATGACTAATTTGCGTGTCATCCTTGCGCAGGGGCCATGCTAATCTTCTCTGTATCGTTCCAATTTTAGTATATGTGCTGCCGAAGCGAGCACTGCTTAAGCTTTTGTGGAGGGGTGGGGAAGGAGTCAAGATCTTTCTGATAATTGATTAACCAGTGAGCAAGGATGGATGTGTGACATTTTGCATATGCTAGCAAGAAGAAGGACTAATGCTTTTGAGTTGTGGTGCTGGAGAAGAGTATAGAACATACCTTGGACAAGTAGAAGAAAACACAAGTCTGTCTTGGAGAGGGTTAAACTAAGCTTCTCCTAGGAGGGAAGGGTTTTGAAGTTCCATCTCATATTTTAGGCATGTGGCCAGCAGGAACCAGTCCTTGGAGCAGGACATCATGCTTGGAAGGGTGGTGGGACAGCCCAGGAGAGGAAGACCCCTGATGAGATGAATTGACATGGTAACTGTGGTAATGGGGGGTAGGTGTGTCAGAGTCAGTGAAACTGGCACAGGATAGGGCAGGCTTCAGAGCTGTTGTACATAGGGTCACTATGAGTTGCAAGTGACTCAATGACACACAACAACAATGGCATCTCAGACACAGGTACTTTTTGCATAGTAATCACATAATAGGCCCTAATCCATAAATGTATGTGTCACTCCAATTTTTCTTTAAATACACATGTCTCTATCAAAAGTGAATAAAAGAATTGTCCATGGCTTTAAAGGAAAAAAGACGGTCCTCTCTACGTGGCCACACACCTCCTTTGAAAGTTCAAAGTCCTTGAAGTAAATACTGTGAAATTCTTGACTTGGAGAAGATGTTCGACCAGTTGTGATCTAGTCAATACTGACTCATGGTGACCCCATGTGTGTCAGAGTAGAAGTGTTAAAAAAAAGGAAAAGAAAGAAAGAAAAGAAATAAAGGTTTTGGTGCCTGGTTTGATGCAAGTAGACTTTGGAAGAAAACAGGCTTTTATTCCAAGGTGCTTCTAGGTAGACTTGAACGTCCTGCCTTTTGGTCTACTTGGAAAGTCCAAAGAAGACAGAAGAAGAATTTATACCTTTGAGTTATGGTGCTGGAGAAGAGTATTGACCATCCCGTGGACTGCCAAAAGAACAAACAGGTTTGTCCTAGAGAAGGTGAAACCAGGGTGCTCCGTTGAGGCTAGGATGGTGAAATTTTGTCTCATATACTTAGGGTATGTTTCAGGAGGGGCCATTCCTTGGAGAAGACATCATGGTTAGAAGAGTAGAAGGTCAGCTTAAGAGATGGATTGACATAGTGACTGACTATGGCAATGGGTTCAGATGTATCAGAGACAGTGAGGTTGGCCTCCGTTAATAGGAACAATGACTCACAAACATAAGGAGTTATAGACACTGAGTCATAGTCAACTCAATAGCACATAACAACAACAACAACACAAATTTAACCTTTTTCAGGACTCTGAATCTTCTTATGTAGCCACTCCTCCAGAGTCATCCCATGATTGAGTAGGAGGGGAAGGTACCAAAATCAAACCAAAAATCCCCTAACAATACACCCACAAAACAAAAACCTATAGAGACAGGGTGCTTGCTGCCCCCAAGGCAGCCTCTTCATTTTTAGACAACTCTAATCTTTATCAAACTCGTTGTGATGCTGAGTCAGAATCTGCCTTCCTGGCACTTCACCCCTTAATCCTGGTTTATCCTCTGGGGCCCAGAGCACAAGTATAATTCATCAAATCATCAGCTATCAGAGCTGCAGGCCACTGGGGCCAACCCCTCATCTTAAGTTCCCTCGCCTGCTCCCAAAGCTGCTTCCACACACACACCATCCTGGGTTGCAATTGCCTGGCGTTCCTATCTGTCTGCCTTGCCCCCTGGGTTTTATGAGCTGTTATTTTTTCCCCCCAGGCTTCGGTGCATTTTCTGAAAACTCAGGTTGGCCTTCTCAGCCCAGGCAGAAAAGGCAGATGGAACTCGGGCTTTATACTAAAAAAAACCATACAAACCCAGATTCATTGCCTTTGAGTGGAAGCCAACTCTTAGCTGACTCTCCAGTGTGTTCTTGGAGGTTTTAAAGGACACGGGAGATTGCCTATCTTTCTCCCGTGGAGCAGCTGGTGGATTCAAACTATCAGAGGAGAGGTGCCACTTTTGGGTTAGAAGTACAATACAGGTAGGAGAAATGAAATACTTCTCAGTGAAGGGTGGAAGGATGACTGGGAAGCCCAAAGGTTAAACCCAGCAGGAGACATGCTCCCCGCAGTGATGGTGGCCAAACTTTCTCCCTAGCAAATCTGCACGTGATCCATGGCTGCAAGCAGCTGCTGCTCTTCTGCTTGCAACCCCCTCCACCCCCAATATAAAAGCACACCCATCATAGTATTTATAGCACTAGTAAATAAAGAATAAAATAGCAAGTTAAAGTAGGTTCTGATTGCCTACGTGTTGGTAAAACCCAGCTGGAATAATTTGATTCATGCATGGAAAAATGCCTCCGAAGCAGGGCCTTTTTTTAGTGTACCGAAGCCAAACCCCTCCAGCCGTGGATAGAAATTTCTGCTCCTAGTGTTTGGCTCCAAGACACAGAATGAAAATCTAAAATGAGATTTCAAGAGAACAGATATTTTGATCCCTTGAAATATCCTAACTAGTCTTCCTCATTTAGAGGACAAAGCAGTGGGATGCAGCAATAGATGCTAGTGTCCTCTCTCATGCCTGGGTCCTTTTCCTGGAGGAATATCTTCACCTTGTTGAAAGGGGTCAGACAGTGCTTGGTCTGTCAGACCTCTGGACACAGTGCTGTGGCACAGAGAACTGGGTTTTTTGGCAAAATTGAGCAGCACATGAATTCATTTTCTCTTCCCAGTATCAGGGGGCTGTGACTAATTTTATATTCTGCAAGTGATTTTTGAGGAATGAAAAAAATCTCTCCTCCCCACCCCCAACCACCCACTCCCTCAAATAAGGGTTTCCCTTTCCAAAGACTCCAGATTGCTCTGTGGACAACGCCATTCACTCATTATGAGAGACTCTATTTGAAGCTGGCATGGAGGAGGCATTGCTACTCCCGTTCAAGGCTGTCCTCTGGCTGAACAGACACTGAATTTATCAGTGACCTATGGTTGCGAACAGCCACTGTTCTTCCTGTTTGCAATGGAGAGAGAGAGAGAGAGAGCGCTCCAATAATAAGGCGACCTTAAGATTTAATTTGAAAAACACTTTCTGAGATGATGTGGGCTAGTGGGAAGATGGAAAGACCCTGTGTTTGAGGAAGCTGTTCCCAGAGCACAGACTCCAAGAATACATTCTTTCACACTCCTGAGAGTTAGTTGTTCTTCCTCTTTCATACATGGCTTGACAATTAGGCCTCATCCCATTGAGTTTTTTAAATGTATCTTTAAAAAATGTGAATGCTTCTGAGAGGATTAAAGGGAGCCCAGTCATTCATTCACATTTTAGTGAGACTTGGAGCAATAGAATTGCTTTCCCTTAAACATCATTTTGGGATCAACTACATTTGAGACAGGGTGTTGCGGTGGTGGCATAGTCCATTAAGGAGTTGCACTATGAACCCAAAGGCCCCAACTACCTTATGTTTCAAATTTACCTGCAGCTCCATGGGAGAAAGATGGACAGTCTCCTCCCATGCAATTTACAGCCTCAGAAACCTGCTAGAGAATCAGCTATGAGTAGTGTCCAATTCTATGGCAATGAGACACAGAGACATTTGAGACAGCGAGGTTTGGAATAATGTGGAAAAAGGGAGACTTTAGTGATAAAGAGCCTTTCAAAGACCAAGGGCCCAAATGAAGGGACAGTGGCAAGGAGTTGAGAAATGAACAGCAGATAAGCGAAATCCCCAAAGACAAAATGTCCTGCTCATTGTTCTACTTAGACGTCTTTTCTCTTTTAAAAAGACACCACTCTGGACAACTGATATTTGACAAGGAAATCAAAGCTATCAAATGGGAAAATGATAACCTCTTCAACAAATGGTGCTGGCAAAACTGGACTTCCACCTGCAGAAAGCTGAAAAAGCAACCACATTTCACACCACACACAAAAATCAACTGAAGGTGGATCAGAGACCTAGGAGTAAAGCCCAGAACCACTCACTGTGTTCATAAGAGACAAGCTGGGCTGAAACTGAGAAGCACTAGTCCAAGGTATAAAGAGATTTCCGAATACAACCAGAAATGCACAATCTGAAGAGGATAAAATAGAGGCATGGGATCTTCTAAAGATTAAGTCCATGTGTGCATCAAAAATTTTTTCCAACAGGGTGAAATGAAAACCTACAGACTGGGAACAAACATTTGATAATACCATCTCAGACAAGAATCTTATAACAAAAGTTTATAGAATACTCCTGGGCCTCCACAAGAAAAAAAACTGATAACCCAATTACAAAATGGACAAAAGACATGGAAAGAATTTTCACAGAGGAAGATATTCAAATGACAAACAGACACATGAAGAAATGCTCCAAATCACTGTCAATAAGAGACATGTAAAGAAAAATCACAATGAGGTACTATCTTAGTCCAGTAACAGTGGCAAAATTTAACAGGGCAGCAAGTAATAAATGTTGGAGAGGATGTGGCAAGAAAGAAACGCTTACACATTGTTGATGGGATTGTAAAATGGTACAACCATTCTGGAAGGCAGTTTGGCACTTTCTCAAAAAGCTGAAAATAGAAATTCCATATGACCCAGCTATTCCACTACTTGGAATATACCCTGAGAAAATGAGAACTGAGGCACAGACTGAGATTTGTATACCAATGTTTATAGAAGCATTATTCACCATCGCAAGAACATGGAAACAGCCCAAATGTCCAACCACAAATAAATTGATTGGGAAATTATGGTACATTCACACAATGTAATACTATGTAGGACACAGGAGCAATTATTTTGTAAATTATTACCATCTTTGTTTTCAAGGAACGTTCGGGTTGCAGTTTTTTCCAATGCAGATTTGTTTGCTCTTTTTTTTTTTTTTAGGTTTTTAAACTTTTTAAAAAAATTTTATTCGTTTTAATGAACATTTACAGGGACTTTGGGTTTTCATTCCTTCATTACTGCACCATTCTCTCTACCCTCCTCCCCAGTTTGTTCTTCTTCCCCTCCATCCGAATGTCTGTTTTAATTGTCC
>NW_006399960.1:3389065-3394104 GCF_000299155.1 Elephantulus edwardii | reverse complement strand
CAAGGAGCATTCTGGCTTCACCCTCTCCAGGACAAACTTGTTTGTTCTCCTAGCAGACCACAGTATATTCAACACTCTTTTCCAGCACCGCAGCTCAAAGGCATCATCCTCCTATCATCCCTATTCACTGTTCAACTCTCTGATGCATACCTCATAATTGCGAAGACTTATAGCCTGGATCAGGCGCACCTTAGTCTCCAGCCTGATGTCGTTGCTCTTCAGTACTCTTGAGAGTTCCCTCACAGCTGACTTTTCCAATGCAATTCGTCTCTTGATTTCTTAGCTGCTGTTACCAAGAGTGTTAGAAAATAAAACAAAACACAAAACCAAAACAAAACACCACTCCAGTGGAAGTATGACCCACCTTGCTCCAGGATGACCTCACGCTAACTGAGAATGTCTTCAAAGACACTCTGTCTAAGCAAGATCATGCTCACAGATACTAGGAGATAAGGTTTCCTATATCTTGGGAAGGGGCATAAATCATTCACAATATACTCCTTATTTTTGTTTCTATACTTTGGGCATGTTGCAAGACAGGATCAATCCCCAGAGAGGGACAGTATGCTTGGAAGAGTGGAGGGACAGTGCAAGAGATGGATGAGATGGATTGATTCAGTGACTGGAGTAATGGGGGTAGGTGTGTTAGAGATATTAAAGTTGACACAGGATAGAGCAGGGTTCAGAACTGTTGTACATAGGGTCGCTATGAGTTGAAAGTAACACGGCACATAACAACAACTCTACCAGAGGAATTTCTTTGGTCTGGGCTCCAGAAGTGTCCAAACTCCTGCCTGCTACAAAGGACCCCTTTGTAGACGTTAATTCCCATCCCAGGGAACAATTGCCAAGGGTCTAGAGACTGAAATGATGATACCACTATTGTGTTAGGGTTCTGTGTGTGCATAGAGGAGAGAGAGGGAAGAGGTGAGAAAGAAGAGGAAGAACTGTTTCTTCCCACACACAGTCTTGAGCTACGTTTTCTAGTGGGGGTAAGCATCAGTTCAAAAAGAAGACGAAGCATTCTTATCCTGGAATGTGTGAGCACCTGCTAGCATATGCAAAATGTCACACATCCATCCTTGCTCACTGGTTAATCAATTATCAGAAAGATCTTGACTCCTTCCCCACCCCTCCACAAAAGCTTAAGCAGTGCTCGCTTCGGCAGCACATATACTAAAATTGGAACGATACAGAGAAGATTAGCATGGCCCCTGCGCAAGGATAACACGCAAATTCGTGAAGCGTTCCATATTTTAAAAAAAAAAAGCTTAAGCAGTCTTAGTCCAAATAAGAATTGCAACAGTAAATGATCTCTTGAGAGACGACACTCAAACTAAGAAGTTGATGTTGCCATTAGCTGCTGTCTTGTTGGTCCCGACTCTCAGCAAGCATATGTGTGTGTTATAGAATGAAACTGCCCTGTAGAGTTTTTCTGCCCATAATCTTTCCAGAAGTAGATCTCTAGGCCTTTTCTTCAGTGGTATTACTGAATGGGTTTGAACCACCGAGTGTTAGCTTAGCAGTTGATCACAAATCATTTGTGGTACCCAGATTCCTTTGAACTCAAGTGAGAACTAGCAAATGATGACGTCAGCCAGGATAAGTAAGGCTTTGCTTCAGCTGCTGGTGGCTTTGAACCATTATGGAAGTCCCACCATTGCATTAGCAGCACATCTCCCTATGGACTCAGCCCCCAGCCGATTGCTAAACTATGCTCTATGCCTGATGGAGGCTAGCCAGTAGAGTATCTTCACTGTAGACATTCAGAAATCTAGACTTGAAGCGGTTCTGGTAAGGAATTGTGCTGCCAACCCCAAAGCATTATGTTTGAATTTACTAGCTGCTCCAGGGGATTAAGATGATCAATTCCCCCATCCCCACCCCCTTGTGCAATTAACTGCCTCTGCAACCCGCTGGAGGTTCAGCTATGACGTAACAACACCACAGTCATTCAGAGACCTAGACTAGGGAAGGCTTTGCCATACGTAAGCTTCAACTTTCACCACAGAAGCAGAAAAAGAAGATGTCAAACAAAACAAAAAATCAAACAAAAAAAACCCTTCACTGGCTGGTTAAGCCTCTACCTAGAGATGCTCCTATTTCATTGGCCAGAAGAAGTCACATGGCCCTGAGTAACTCCCAAGTGCAAGGAGACACACCATCCCGTCCTGTGCCAACAGGAGAGCTGGCATATTTGTGAACAGCCCTAATGACTACCACTAGGATATAAAATTTTTTGAAAGAAACCTATAAAGCGTTCAGCTCATCCACTTTAAAAATTAAGAGCAAGGGACATAAAACTGTATTCAATAAATATAGTCGATAATAAAAAGAATTTCAGTTCCATGTTATGGCCAATTAAGATAGTACAAGTTAGGGGAGTAGAAAGTGAAAGAGAAGGAGAGAAAGAAAATTAGGGGAGAGGAAAAGTAATCAGGAGGCAAAGGAAAAGGGCTGGTGTGGGTACAGGGGCCACGGCCAAGGCCAGAGAAAGGTCAACTCTTCCTGCCCACTGAGACCTACATCGCATGCGTGTCCATGTTTAGCCTGATGCTCTGATTTTCCTAGCAACCTTGTCTTGCTGGGAGGCACTCCTCGTAAACAGCAGGAGCCTAAGTACCCTGTGCAGGGCTCCTTTGAGGAAACCCTCTCGTTTATGTCGCACATGAGACAAGATACTACCATCCAGAAAAGCCCAGCTGAAAGACAGGCATGACTGGCAGATCAAATTCCCAGCCCAGGTCTCTCCCTGCCAGATAGCAACATCCCTTGTTGCGCCTGTGGACCATCTCCACCAAAGATCAGACCAATACGTGTCAAAAGCAGCAAAGATGATCTCCTTCCCCGATGCAGTAACTCGATTCAGCGCATGTGTCAAAACTATTACATAAGTATGCTAAGCACATATTTTATAATAGAAAAGACTCAATCTGTCTCTCTGTATATCTGTGTGTTTTAAAGGCAAAATGTAGCCCTGAGAGCTGAACCTTCCCCCCACTCTTACTCTGTTGCCTTGACTCCAGGAGCTGAGCTATCTCAGGGGCAGGTAATGCTCATGAGGCTGAACTCCCGTGGACCCCTGCTACTCCTGCTAACTGAAAAATGAAGAGCTTGCCCAAGACTCCTCTTATGCTCCCTGGAGGAGAGGTGGATTTAGCAGAGAGACATACTTAGTAGAAAGGTGGGTCATCTCCATGGTAGAGTCAGGGGTAAAAGAGAAACTTGATGATCACCTAGGGCTGGCATGTCTTGTGTTTTCTGGATCTGTTTGGATTCCTCCTTCACTGTCATCATCCCTAGATAAGTGGGTGTGAACTTGACTTTACAGGGATGTTATGAATTGAATTGTATTCCTCAAAATACATATTGGATTCTTGGCCCAGTGGATGCAATCTATTTGGAAACAGGAATTTTCTTTGCGATGGGAAAGTCTGCTGTTATGGACCTCTCCAAAGTACTGAAGAGCAAGGGTGTCTCTCTGGAGACTAAGGTGCATCTGATACAGGCCATGGTCTTTGCAATCACTTGTTATGCATCAGAGAGTTGTACAATGACTAGGGAGGATAGAAGGAGAATTGATGCCTTTGAGCTGTGGTGCTGGAGAAGAGTATTGAGAATACCATGGACTGCTAGGAAGACAAACAGATTCATCCTGGAGAGGGTTAAACCAGGCGGCTTCTTGGAGGCAAGGATTCTGGGGTTTCGTCTGACATGTTGTAAGGAGGGACCGGTCCTTGGAGAGGGACATCATACTTGGGAGGATGGAGGGACAGCACAGGCGGCGGGGAAGGCCCTCTATGAGGTGGATTGATTCAGTGACTGGGGTAATCGGGATGGGTTTATCGGAGACGGTGTGATTGGCACAGGACAGAGCAGGGTTTAGGGCTGTTGTACATAGGGTCGCTATGAATCACAAGCGACTTGATGGCACATAATAACAACAACAACAACATGCTGCTTAAGCTATACAAGTGCAGAGTGGATCCTAAACCTAATCTTTTATCAGTTATAAATTCATAGAATAGACACACACACACCCCCCCCCCCCACCCCACAGTCACAGACACACAGACAGACACAGACACACAGCAGAAACAGACCCACACAAACACACGGAGGAATACAAATGCTGTGAGAGGACCTTCAACAAGCCAAGGAATGCCGAGGAACGAAGGGGTGTTTGGCACTCTTAATAAGGAAGGAGTCCTCAGTGTGGACTTTCTGCCTCCAGAACTGTGAGCAAATAAATTTCTGTTCTTTAAAGCCATCCACTTATGGTTTTTGTGTTACATCAGCAAAAGCTAACTAAGACAAGGAGCTGTGTCTCCTGTATCAGTCTGCTCTTGCTAGCTGACAAATTACCCCAAGGTGTAGCAGTTTAAAAATAATATATTCTTTCCAGTCCTGGCTCCGGACACATCCACCATCGCGATGTTGATGCCCAAGAAGAACCGGATTGCCATATATGAACGAACTCCTTTTTTTTTTTTTTTGGAACGGACTCCTTTTTAAGGAGGGGGTGATGGTGGCTAAGGAGGGGGTGATGGTGGCCAAGAAGGATGTCCACATGCCAAAGCACCCCGAACTGGCAGATAAAAACGTGCCCAACCTTCATGTCATGAAGGCCATGCAGAGTCTTAAGTCATGAGGTTATGTGAAGGAACAGTTCGCCTGGATACATTTCTACTGGTACCTTACCAACGAGGATATCCAATATCTACGTGATTACCTCCATCTGCCTCCTGAAATTGTTCCTGCCACCTTGCGCTGCAGCCGTCCTGAGACTGGCAGGCCACGACCGAAAGGTCTGGAAGGTGAATGACCTGCAAGATTGACTCGAGGGGAGGCTGACAGAGACACATACAGATGGAGCGCAGTGCTTCCTGGTGCCGACAAGAAAGCCGAGGCTGGGGCTGGGTCAGCAACTGAATTCCAGTTTAGAGGCAGATTTGGTTTTGGACGTGGCCAGTCGCCTCAGTAAAGTTGGAGGGAATTGTTTTGTGTTGAATAAACATGTAGCCAGAAAAAAAAACTCA
>NW_006399960.1:3377026-3388965 GCF_000299155.1 Elephantulus edwardii | reverse complement strand
TGGTTTAATTGGGTGCTTCTGCTCTGGGCCAGCTTGACAGAACTCCACTAGGGCTCACTTGTGCATTTGTCCACAGTTAGATGTCAATTGAATTGCATCTCAATTATCAGAAATTATTCCTGAGTGGAGAGCATGCCAGTTGGCCAGAAACGTTCAGAAAAAGATCACATACATTGACGCACCAACTAAATGTTCTATGATAAAGAGGAGGAATGGAGTGGATGTTGAGATCTTTGCTGAATCAAGTCCTTCAAACCCTTAAATGATTATGAAATCATGAGCCATCTTTGTGTAAATGTCGCTTGCTCAGTCACCACACTTGAGGTAGACTGCTCATGCTGGGAAAGG
Source organism: Elephantulus edwardii (assembly GCF_000299155.1). Lineage (NCBI taxonomy): Eukaryota > Metazoa > Chordata > Mammalia > Macroscelidea > Macroscelididae > Elephantulus > Elephantulus edwardii. Next base: position 3,388,617 of record NW_006399960.1, on the reverse strand, counting down.
TAGGTCAGTGAGAGAGGATAACTCTCAGTGAGAAGGTTGACCCAATGACTAACTGTGAGTTCAAGCAGGTGGGAGATTGTGAGGATGGCACAGGATAGGGCAAGGTTCAGATCTGTTGTTCATAGGATCACTATGAGTCATAGTCGACTGGATGACACTTAACAACAAAAATAGCAATGATTCATTTCATTCAAGTAGTCGCCTTGTCCCTTATTGCTCTACTGGACAATATGCCGTTCCCTCGTGGCCAGAGGCTTGTTGGGCACTGGGGGTCCAGCACTAGCTCACCTATTTCACTATAGGACTGAACTGGACTTTAATATTCCCCCAATTTTAATCCATGTATGATAAAACCAAAATAAACTTCATGAGTTTTCGCTGGAGAGATAGATGGATTACCCTGCCCCCCATATATATGCATCTTAATATCAAGAAAACATAGATTATTACCACTGGATAAATACCTAATGGATGGAGAGGAGACTGAAACTGTCAACAGCTTCATCTTGCTTGGATCCACACCCTTGGTAACAACAATCAGGAAATAAGAAGACACATTGCACTGGGGAAAGCTGCAGTTAGGGATCTTTCCAAATTATTGAGAATTAATGATGTCAGTTTGAGGACTAAGGTGCATCTGATTCAAGCCATGGTCTTTATAATTACTTGCTATATATCTGAGAGCTGGGCAATGTATAGGAATAACAGAAAAAGAATTTATTCCTTTGAGCTGTGGTGTTGGAGAAGAGCACTGAACATCCTATAGATGGCCAAAAGAACTAACAGAGAGTCTTGGAGAGGGTGCAGCCAGAGTGCACTTTGGAGGCAAGAATGATGCTGCTAGGAGGGGCTATTCCTTGGAGAAGGACATGATGCTGGGAAGGGTGGGGGATCGACGAAGGAGAGGAAACCCTCAACCAGATGGATGGATACTGTGACTGCTGCAATGAATGGCCTCTTGTGTGTAAGGAAGTGTGAGGATGGCACAGGATAGAACAGGGTTTAGATCTTTTGTTCATAGGGTCACTATGAGTCGTGCTCGGCTTGATGACACCTAACGACAGCAACAGCAACATGTATCTATGTAACCATCATTATTACATGGAGTCTCTAGGTAGCTCACTCAAATGCTTACGTTTAGGGCTTGGCAGTTCAAATCCACTCAGAAGAACCTCAGAAGAAAAGCCTGAACATTGACTCCTGTAGGGTCGTTGCCTTGAAAACTGCATCAGTTTTACTCTGAAACATGTGGAGTTAGTATCATTTAGCCACCACTCAGAAGAAGCTACAGAACACTTTTGGGTCTTCAGAAGGTTTTCCAGCAATACCTACACTCCGAGGTGACTCCAATTCGGACTTCTACCACCTTTGGGGTCATAGGATCTCTCAGGCTATCATCATCTAAATCCTCCCAGCACAGACCATGCTGTTTGCTTGTGCTCTCTGCCTGGTTTCGTGGATAGCAGTCCTGCTCTCATTCCGTCTCCTGCAGTCAGGCAGGAGGAGAATTAGGAAGCAAGGTTGCTGCCTTCAGGGTGGAGGTGGAGAGGTAGGAACTCTTCCTATTGAGTTTTATCTGAGATGCTGTTAGCTGCTTTCATTTCACAGACTCATGATGACTCCATGCACACAGTTTTGTACCAGAATGTTGCCCAATTTTGTACCGTCTTCATATCCACCGGTATACTCACGTCTATTGTTGCAGGCACCATGCCTTTCAATCTTCCAGCACAGTATCACATAATGTTATGTTGTAATTCATAGGGCTTTCACGGATTAATTTTTGAAAGTTAACTTCCAGGCCTTTCTTGCTAGTCTATTTAGTCTCAGCTCCACCAAAACCTGTCTACTAAGGGTGACCCTGCTTACATTTTAAGTATTAATAGCATAGCTTCTACCATCATTTCATCAGCTGACAAATGGGCTATGCTGTGAGAGCTCTAGATGTACAATTCCCTGTTCACTGAGTTCTCACGTTCATGCACTTGTCAGCTCTGTGGCTGTAAAGTAGCATGAGTAGTCACCCCTCCGTGTCTGCCCTTCCTCCACCCTTTCACGCAGCCTTTATTTGCTCTGAGGTCTTGGTAGTACTTTTCCAAAAGCCTTCTTCATGTTTCTCAAAGGAATATGGTCCTTCCTGTCTGGAGTCTCTTTCCTTTCCCACAGTCCTCCTCCTCAGTCATATTCCACCCACTGGCAGCATATCAAAAGGGCCTGATGATTTATAGGACATTTTGACAAGAATGCTGCGGCCACTGCAGCTGAGGGAGGAATGTTATCAGGGTACTCACTTTGACTTGACAGGAATAACTTTAGAGCCTTGCTACTCAACTGCACTGCTCTGACCAATAGCATGGACCTCACCCGGAGCCTGCTAGAAATGCAGATTTTGGGGGCCCAGCCCCAGACCCACTGAACCAGAACTGCCTTTCAACAACCTCCCCTGGGGATTTATCCTTTTAAGTTGGGATACACCGAGAGAATTACTCTGAGGTGGTATGGGTGTTTTATTAGGAAGAAAGAGACACAGGAAATACCAGAGTTTGGGTGGCCCCTTCTGGTGCCATATCCTGAATGGGAGCTGGACTGATGAGTCCACCAGCCAAATATTTCCTACGCTATGAGGACTTCTTATGCTGTGATCCTTGGCTCTTGTTTTTTAAACTTCCTTTTTCTTACTCTTAATTTACAGTCTCCTCTCCACAATCAAAACCACAAGGACTTTTATCTTTTTTTAAAAAAAAATTCTATTTCATACTGCTTTTCATACAAAATTCATATACATTGTGTTTCACACGTTCCTTCATTCGCATTGTGTTTCATACAATCATTCATATACAATTGTGTTTTATAAAATTGACCACCATTGATCTATAGTTGCTAATACTTTTTCTTTTCAATCCCCATTAAATCTTTCCTAGTTCATTCACACTCCACCCCCATCCACCCACCAAACTCTGTCGTTGTAGTGATTTTCCCCCTCCCCATTGTCCACCCCCTTCCTCCCTTCCCCTTCTCACTCTGGACTTTCATACACATAGCACTAGTTATCCTTCTATTCTTACAATATTATTGTAAAAGCAGAATTTTTTCTAGAAGTTTATAACAAATGGAACAAATTAGGTAGCAAACCTGGCTTGAATGGATGTGGAACTTTTTATAGTCATTACTGATCCTACTTTGTGTGACTGTGTCTTCCTAGGATTGTCATTGTGCACAATTGCTCACTGGGAGTATCCCATAATATGTCGTTTGCCTAGGTCTTACTTTTCTAACTTGCCACACTCACTCATTCACTTCCATGGAGTCAGAACTGGCTCATAGCTGACCCTTCAGTGGGGTTTTGGAGGCTATAAATCACACGAGAGGAACCTGTCCATCTTTCTCCTATGGAGCTAATGGTAGATTAAAATTGCCAGAGCAGTATACCCTCTGCTTAGTGCAACTCCCAGCAGACAACATGACTGAAGCTCTTTTTTCACACATCAAAACATCTGGATTCTACCTTGCCCTACAAGAACGAAATCTAATCTGTTGGCATTAAGTCTATTCTGGCTCATTGGCAACCTCATACTATGTACTTTGTTGGCTGTAATTTTCAGATATTCAAGTCTTTCTTCCACCTAACCTCTGAGTAGGTTTAAAGCTCCAGTTTTTAGGTTTGTAGTTGAGTGCATGTGGCATCAGGATTGGAGGAAGATTCATCAATAATCTAAATTATGCAGATTATTCTTGCTCACAGGATCTGAGAAGGAACTGAAGCATTTGCTGCAGAAGGTCAAATATTGTAGTCTTCAATATGGATTGAAGCTCAACATCAAGAAGACAAAGATTCTCACCACTGGGTCACATGGCAGCACCATGACAGATGGAGAAGAGATTGAGGTTGTTGACAATTTGAGCTTGCTTGGCTCCACAATCAACACTTGTGGCACCAGCAGTCAGGAAATCAAAAGAGGAATTGCATTGGAAAAATCTGCCATCAGGGACCTCTCCAGAGTGTTTAAGAGCAACAATATTCAAAACAACTATGAGATATCATCTCACTCCAGTCAGAACAGCAAAATTTAACAGAACAACAAGCACCAAATACTGGGGAGGTTGTGGAGAAACTGGAACCCTTATTCACTGTTGGTGGGAGTGTAAAATGGTGCAACCACTGTGGAAGGTGGTATGGCGCTTTCTCAAAAAGTTGCTAATAGAGATACCATTTGACCTAGCAATTCCACTACTGGGAATATACCCCAAAAAGACCATAACTGCCACCCAAGCAGATATAGGCACACCCATGTTTATCATGGATTTGTTCACAATAGCAAAGAGTTGGAAGCAACCTAAGTGCCCATCAACAAACGATGGATAGAGAAGCTCTGGTATATCCACACAATGGAATACTATGCTGCATTGAAAAACAAGGCAAGGAACTCATGCAATATTATTCAAAATGGGTGACCCTGGAGGACATGATGCTGAGTGAAATATCTCAGTCACAAAGGGACAAATGCTGCATAGTGCCACTGCTGTAAAACAGGACTGACATAGAGGTTGGGGGCAGACTGAGAAAGATGGGATAAATAATGTATACTGCATTGAAACAGATGAGAGAGGAAACTATTTAAAGGGGATCTGTAATTAGTTATTATTGTAGTGACAGGAGTCCAGAATGAAGGCTGCACAGTGGAGTGTACTTGGGGGGTCGGGGGGAAGTTGTATAATAATGAAAGATTTATTCTTTTACTTTTCAAAGAGAAGCATGAATTGGGGGGAGGGAGGGATGGGCAGGGAGAAAGTGCAACAATGAATGAATGGAAATCCTCAGTCTCTGTAAACTTTCATTAAAATTAATAATAATAAAAACATTTTTAAAAAGAGCAACAATATTAGTTGAGAGACTAAGGTACATCTGATCCAGGCCATGGTCTTTGCAATTATCTGCTATGCATCAGACATCTGGACAATGGCCAAAGATGACAGAAGAATTGATGCCTTTGAGTTGTGATGCCATGGACTGCCAAGAGAACACATAGGCTCATCCTGGAGATGATGAAATCAGGCTGCTCCTTGGAAGCAAGGATTTTTATTTTTGTAAGCCATGTCTCACATACTTTGGGCATGCGGCCAGGAGGGACAAGTCCCTCATGCTTTGAAGGGTGGAGGAACAGAGCAGGAAAGGGAGACCCTGGATGAGATGGATTGACACAGTAACTCCGGTAACGGGTGGGTAGGTGTGTTGGAGACAGTGAGACTGGCTCAGGATAGAGCAGAGTGCAGAGCCCAATGGCCATTATGAGTTGCACATGACTTAATGCACATAACAAGAACCACCACCACAGTTGAGTGCAAACTGCACCACCCAGGGACTAGTCTGTCCCTGAGAGTTTAAGATAAAGGGTTGTGAATTTGATTTCCTTTTCACTTCCTTGATGATGCATTCCATTTCTTTGACTCCATCCCTCTAACTGTAGGGAATTTTACTGCCAACCAAAGGTTCAAATCCACTAGCAGCTCCACAGGAAATGATAGGCAATCTCCTTCTGTGATTGACAGCCTCTGGAAACCCACTGGAGGGTCAGGTATGAGTTGGTTCTGACTTGACGACAGTGAGTGAATTTGAGCTGCAAAGAGAATACAGTTTTCAAAACCATTAGACTTGGAAATAGAGGCTCTCCTCCTTTGGATGCCAGTTTGTGGTCTTTCTCTTTTCTCTTCCACATGCAGATGCTGTTGCTGTTGGAGCTGCAGTCAGCGCGTGGCCGCCTTGTGCACATTCTAACAGAGTGGAGGGGCTGCCTTGCCATGCATCTTCCCCTTGAACGGTTAAGGGTCAGGCTGCTGGGACCCACATAGTTCTCACAGGCTGATGATTTTAGGAAGTCAGTCAGCAGACCTTTCTTCCCAGTCTGTCCTAATCTGGAAGCACCACTGAAATCTCTAGGCATCCTCGCAACACACAAGCCTCTGATGGCTGACGGCAGGTGGCCACTCATGAAGTGTGAGAGCTGGAAATAGGACCTGGATCTTCTGCATAGGCGGCAAGAATTCTATCACCAAACCACCTATGTGTAAAGGGTCCTCGAAGTGCATATGTGCACACTTACACATTTTAGAACCAAAAAATGCAATCATGCTTTGTCTAGTTCCTTGCATTATTTCCCCTCCCCTCCTAACACAAAAGAAGATTTTATTCCCTCCCAAGGCAATGCTTCTGTTTGGCAGGTGCTGTTGGCACCCAACCTGTATTCCTTCAGTGTGGGCTGCTCCCCTCTAGTTGCCATGGTATATATTCTTTTGCTGGAGGCTTTGTCCACGGCTTTGCCAAATGCAGGGAAGGCCAGAAGTGCTGGGGAATTAACATCCCAGGGAACACCCTTCAACCAATTAACTTTGGGAGTTAGTGGAGAATTGCACCAGCGTTGGCCACTTCGGGTGGGAGAGCTGTAGGCGTTTCTCTGAGATCTCTGGTAGGATTAAGCCTTAATTGCCAACAGTGGGAACTTGCTTGAGGACACCCCTTTTATTGGCCTTCTCCGTACCCTCCATCTCCCTCCCAAAACCCTCCCACCATCTTCCATATAAATAATTTCCACACTAATGTCTGTTTCTGTGGAAAACTGAAACAATAATAAGCTAAAGCCATTACTGTTAAGTTGATTCCTACTCCTGGCAACCCCAGGAAGCTCTAGTGGCCTAGTGGTAAAGAATCATGCTGCCAATGCAAAGGTGCATGTTTCAAATCTACCAGCTACTCAGTGGAAGAAAGATGGACAAGCAACTCCTGGGCATCTTACTGCCTCCCAAACCAACAAATGCTGGCGAGGGTGTGGAGCAATCGGAACCCTTATTACTCCCTGTTGGTGGGAGTGTAAAATGGTGCAACCACTATGGAAGGCAGTATGGCACTTTCTTGAAAAGCTGGAAATAGAAATACCATTTGACTCAGCAATTCCACTACTGGGAATATACCCTAAAGAAACCAGAACTGCGACCCAAACTGATACATGCACACCTATGTTTATTGCTCTATTGTTCATAATAGCAAACAGATGGAAGCAACCCAAGTGCTCATCAACAAACGAATGGACAGAGAAGCTGTGGTATATTTACATAATGGAATAGTATGCAGCACTGAAAAACAAGGAACTCATAAAATATACAAAATGAGTCATCTTGGAGGACATTATGTTGAGTGAAACATCTCAGTCACAAAAGGACAAATACTGCATATTGCCACTGTTATAAAAACAGGACTGACAAGGGGGTTTGGGGGAAACTAAGAAAAGAGGGGATTAATAATGTACACTGCATTGAAACAGACAAGGGAAAGAACCGTTTAAAAGGAATATATGACTAGATATTATTTGCATGACAATATCCAGCATAACAGGTGCACAGCAAAGTGGACTGGGGGGCAGGTGGGAAGAAACTGCAACAATGAATCTTTTTAAAGAGAAAAGTGAACTGAGGGGATAGGGAGAAAAATGTGCAACAATGAATGAATGAAAATCCATGTTTTCTGTAAACTTTCATTAAAATATCAACAAAAATAAAATTAAAAAAAATATCCACTAGAGGGTCAGCTATGGATTGGTTCCAACTTAATGGTATACAACAACAACAACACAGCGACCCCATAGAGCAAAGTAGAACTGCCCATAGTCTCTCCAAGGCTGTAAGCTTCAGAGAAGCTGACTGCCACATCATCTTCCTTTGGAGTGTCTGGTGAATTTTAACTGTTCACCTTTCGGCTAGCCACCAAGAGCTGAAGCGCAGCACCTCTAGCGTTTGTGGCAATTTAGGAGTATCTTTTTCTTTTTTATCAAATCCACTAACTGAATATACCATCACTTCCCTAACCTGTTAGTGAGTTGTTGTGTGGTGGATTCTGACATGTGTATATCCAGACCTGATGTGTATCCAGAGGTCAGTAGCTGGAGTTTTAGAAGCAGCTCACCAGCAGAAATGCGTCTAGGGTGCCATTTGGAGGGGGCACTACTGAGCAGTTTCTGTTAACCATCATGGTGCCCATTAGCAGTTGTGAGAGGTCATTTGTTTTGTTTCTGTTAAGCGCTATCGAGTCATAGACGACTCATAGCCATCCTATGAATGAAAGACCTGAACACTTGTATAACTTCATCATTTCTCCAAATTCAGAGTTTCTGGAGGCAAGTTATTTTGGAAGTGGATGCCACTCCTGCTTCCAAGCTTGTTTTAATCAGGGAGGTCCACCAAACACTGTCCACCATGGGTAATCATTATCGCATTTGACACATCAGTGTCACAGTATTCAGCATCACAGCAACCATGAGTTACCTCTGTACAGCAAATGGACAAATCAGTGCTATGCCACTTAGAAGAATGTTTGGCCAAAAACAATTAAAACCAGGAGAGGTCATTTAGAGAGTTAAAATGAATGCTGTCATGTTTGAAAGGTTCTGTGGGAACTCTGGTCCCCTACTGGTTCAAATCTACCAGCTGTTCCATGGGAGAAGTATGGGCAATCTTCTCCTGTGTGATTTACTACCTCTGAAAACCTGCTGGAGGATCCCCTGTGGGTCAGTTTCCACTCAGCAGCACACAACAACAATCACAACATAGCTTAAGGAAGAATGTGGGATCTTGCTATGCTGAGTGTAGAAAGGGGGAAAATTGAAAAAAATTAAGCACATTGTATACCAATTTTCATTCGTGAAAGCAAGGAGAGTACAAGTTTAGGCAAGGAGCGATGCCTTTGAGTTGTGGTGCTGGAGAAGAGTGTTGAACATACCATGGACTGCTAGGAGAACAAATAATTCTGTCCTAGAGAGGGTAAAACCAGGCTGCTCTTTGGAGGCCAATATTTTGAGGCTCTGTCTCTGACGATATTTGGGCATATAGCCAGGAGGGACCAGTCCTTGGAGAGGAGGGACAGTGCAGGAGAAGATGACCCATAAGATAGATTGACACAGTGACTGGAGAAATGAGATTAGGTCTGTCAGAGATGATGAGATTGGCTCAGGATAGGGCATGGATCAGAGCTAGTGTCATTATGAGTTGCAGGCAACTTGATGGCACATAACAACAACAACAATAACAACAACAACATAATGTGCTAAGTAGAAGATTAATGAAACGGACTTGTCATTTTGAGTTAGCATTATGGTTATTTATTGTTAGATGCCTTTGAGTCAGTTTCAATTATATCAATCTTATGTACGCCTGCACAAAACACTACCTACTCCTGTACTACTGTTGAATCCACTGAATCAATCCATCTTGTAGAGGGTCTTCTTTTGCATTCATTCTGCACTGTTCCATGTGTGATGTCCAGAGATTGCTCCTGATGAAAACACATCCAAAGTAGGTAAAACCAAGTCTCACCACCCTTGCTTCCAAAGAGCATCTGGCTGCATGCACTTCTTCCTAGAGAAAGGTGTTCTGCTAGCACTAAATGGTATTTTAGTATCATTTATCAACATTGCAATTTATTTTGGTCTTCCTTATCTATTGTGCACTTTTCATATGCATATGAGGAGATTGAAAATATCACAGTTTCAGTCAGGCACCCCTTATACCTCAAAGTGACGTGTGTCCTCTTCAGCACTTTTAAGAGGTCCTTGGGAGCAGATTTGCCCAGTGCCACATTTTGTCTGATTTCATGACTGTGGATACCATGGGTATTGACCATGGGTCTAAGCAAAATTAAATCCTTGGCAATGGACTTTTTTCATTTGAACATAATGTTATGTATTTTTTTTTAATTTTTTTTTGGTCCAGTTGTCAGAACTTTTGTTTTCTTTGTGTTGTTATGTGCTGTTGAGTCACCTGCGACTCCTAGTAACCCTATGTACAACAGCTCTGAAGCCTGCCCTGTCCTGGGCCAGTGTCACTGACTCCGACACACCTACCCTCATTGTCCCAGTTACTGCATCAATTCATCTAATCTGCAGTCTTCTTCTCCTGCACTATCCATCAAACCTTCTAAGCATGATGTCCTTCGACCAAGTACCTCCTGGCCACTGGTTGAGGTTTCTTTATTTTGAGCAAGCAAAGTTGTATCATCTGTGTATGTTTTTGTTAGGTGTCATCAAGTTGACCATGAGCAAATTGACCAAGCAATCCTATGAAACAACAGCTCAAAACCTTGCCCTCTCTCACACTACCCTCATGATCTCTGCCAAGTTCAAGCCCATTGCTGAAAGTCTCTGTGACAATGCATCTCTGAGAGTCTTACTCTCTTTCATGGACTCTCTACTTTTCCCACCACGATGCCTTTTTTCTAGTGTATGCGTTTTTTCCAGTTTATTGGTGTATGGCAGATTGTTATTAAGATTTAAATCCTTCTCCAATCTTATTCCTCATTCTTATTCATATAGTCTAGTTTATCAGACTAGTTTACCAGCATACAGATTTAATAGGCATAGTGAAAGGATACAACCCTGACATACACTTTCCTTGATTTTAAACAATGCAGTATTCCCTTGATCTGTTGAACAACTGCTTATTGGTCTATGTACAGATTCTGCATACATTCAATTAAGTGTTCTCGAATTCCCATTTTTTGCCATGTTATCCATAATTTGTTTTGATCCACACAGTTGAATTACTTTGCACAGTAAATAAAATGCAGGCAAATACCTTTTTGATAGTCTCTGCTTTCAGCCACGGTCCACCTAGCATCAATCATGATATCCCTCATGCCTAGAAATTTAGTTTGAATTTCTGACAGATCCTTACCTATTATTATTTTCTAATGTTACTGTTGTAACAACCTTCAATTTGTGATCAGGAAAGTTTTACTCGTGAATAATATTAGTGACAATGTTTGATAATTGCTGCATGCTGTTGGATCACTTTTTAAAAAATGGACATAAATAGGATCTCTTCTAGTTTGACCAGGTCACTGTTTTTCGAATTTCTTGGCATATGAAAGTGAGTACATTGAGGGCTGAATCTGTTTGTTGAAACACCTCAATGTAGTGCATCAATTACTGGAGTCTTATTTTTTTTACTGATGTCTTCAGTGTAGCTTAGACTTTTTTGCCTTCAGCGCTCTTGATTCTTGATCATATGCCACTTGCTGAAATGGTTGAGTGTGGCCCAGTTCCTTTGTGGACCATGATTCTGTGTATTTCTTCCATCTTCTTTTGATACTTTCGGTGTCCTTCATATTTTGCCTACCGAATCTTTCAGCATTGCCACATGAGGCTAAACTTTTTCTTCAGTTCTTTTAGTTTGAGAAATGCTAAGTGTATTATGTTCTTCTCTTTTGCTTTTTCAACTCAAGGCCTTTGAAGATTTCATTCTGCTACTTTTTTTTTTTTGTCTTCTTGAACAAACTTCTGACATCTGTTGAGCTCTCTTATTTCTTTATTTCTCCTTTGTTGTTATTTGCCATCAAGTTGCTTGTAACTTATGTTGTTGTTGTTGTTATGTGCCGTCAAGTCGTTTGCGACTCATAGCGACCCTACGTACAACAGCCCTAAACCCTGCTCTATCCTGTGCCAATTGCATGGCCTGTGACACACCCATCCCGATTACCCCAGTCACTGAATCAATCCACCTCATAGAGGGTCTTCCCCTCCTGCGCTGTCCCTCCACCCTACCAAGCATGC
>NW_006399960.1:3361164-3375936 GCF_000299155.1 Elephantulus edwardii | reverse complement strand
ATTTTTCTGTAGTTTCCACACTCAGTTGGGTCACCCTTCTTTGGGATGGGAACAAATATAGATCTCTTCCAGTCAGTTAGCCAAGTGGTCGTTCTCCAGATTTCTTGGCACAACTTGGTGAGCACATCCAGGGCAGCATCTGTTAGCTGAAATATGTCAACTGGTATACCATCTCTTCTTGGGGCCTTATTTTTTGCTATTTCCTTCAAAGCAGCTTGAACTTCTTCCTTCAACACCATAGGCTCTTGCTCAAATGTTATTTCATTAAATTATTCTGTATGTGCCAATTCCTTTCTATACAATGACTCAGTATATTCCTTCCATCTTCTTTTGAGACCTCCTGAATAATTTAACATTCTGCCTAAAGCATCCTTGATTATAGCAACTCGAGGTTTGAATTTGTTCTTCAGTTCCTTGAGTTTAAGAAATGCTGAACGAGTTTTCCCCTTTTGATTTTCTGACTCTAGCTCCTCGTACATTTCATTGTAATATTTTGTTTTGTCATTCCGTGCTGCCTTTTGGAATTTTCTGTTCAGCTCTTTAGTGTCTTGAATTCTTCTTTGCGCTTTGGCTTCTCTACATTCCAGTGCAATCTTCAGAGTTTCTTCTGACATCCATTTTGGTCGTTTCTTCCTCTTCTGTCTTTGTCATGACCGTTTGCACTCTTCCTGGATGATACATTTAACATCCTCCCACAATTCGTCTGGTCTTCACTCACAGCTCTGAACCCTGCTCTATGTTGAGCAAATTTCATTGTCTCCTGTACACCTACCCTTATTACCCCAGTCACTGAGTCAATCCATCTCATCCAAGGTCTTTCTTTCTCATGTTCTTCCACCTTTTCAAGCGTAATGTCCTCCAAGAACATGCTAAAAATGCATTAAATGGAGCTTCAAAATCCTTGCCTTCAAGGAGCAACCTGGTTTCACTCTCTCCAGATCAGGCTATTCTTTTAGCCATTCGTGGTATATTCAATACTCTTCTCCAGTACCACAACTCAAGGGCATCAATTATTTTTCATTCATTCTTGGTATTGTACAGCTTTCTGATGCAATTAATTGCAAAGACTGTGGACTGGATCAAGTGCCTCTTACTTTCCAAACAGGCATCATTGTTCTTCAATACTCTGGAAAGGTCCCTGGTGATAGATTTTCCCAATGCAATTTGGATTTTGATTTCCTGGCTGCTGGTACCAAGAGTGCTGATTCAGCCAAGCAAGCTGAAGCTGTTAACAGTCTCAGTCTCTTCACCATCTATAATGATGCTACCAATTTGCCAAGTGGTGAGAACCTTTGTTTTCTTGATGTTGAGCTTCAATCCATAATGAAGCCTGCAGTCCTTGACCTTCTGCAGCAATTGTCTCAAGTCCTCCTCAGTTTCAACAAGCAAGGTTATGCCACATTCCTCCTCATAGAGACCAGACTCCCAGATAATCTGTTCTGCATATAGATTAAAAAGGTATGGGGATAGGATGCATCCCTGGCATACACCTTTCCTGATTTTGAACCTTGCAGTGTTTCCTTGCTCTGTTCCGACGACTGCCTCTCTGTCCAAGTATAGGTTTAGCATAAGCAAAATCAAGTGTTCTGCGATTCCCCTTCTTCTCAAAGTCAGCCACAGTTTGTTTTGATCCTCACAGTCAAATGCCTTTGCATAGTTAATGAAACACAGATAGACATTCCTCTGGTACTCTGCTTTCAGCAAAGATCCATATGACATTAGCTATAATATCCCTAGTGCCATAGCCTCTTCTAAACCCAGCCAACACATCTAGCAGTTCTTCGTTGATGTGTTGTTCCAGTTGTTTTTGGATAATTCTCAGCAAGATCTTGTTCAATAATTTCCACACTCCGTCGGGTCACCTTTTTTTTTCTTCTTTTGAATGGAAATAAGTATCATTCTCTTCCAGTCAGTTTGCCATGTGGTTGTCCACCAGATTTCTTTGCATAGCCTGGTGAACACTTGCAGGGCTGCATCTGTTTGTTGATATATGTCAATTGGTATACCATCAGTTCCTGGTGCCTTGTTTTTTGTCAATTCTTTTATAGCAGTTTGAACTTCCTCTATAGCTTCTTAATTACATGTTGTTTCATTAACATGCCCAAAGTATGTGAGATTAAGTTTTACCATCCTTGCACCCTAGTTTCATCCTTGCATCCTTGCTCTTCCTCCAAGACAGACATATTTGCTCTTTTGGCAGATCATGGGCTATTCAGTACTCTTTCCCAGCACCACATTTCAAAGACATCGATTCTTCCTTGTCATTCTTTTCCATTGCCTAACTTTCAGATGTATAAGAAGCAAATGAAAAGAGCACAGCTTGAATCAGATACACCTTCATCTTTAAATTGACATCCTTGTGTTTTGGTACTTGGGAGAGGTTTAAGTCATCATTGCTTATGTTTTTATCCTACAGTCACTTTTAGTGAAAATATTTGTAATGAATAAGGTTTTGGCTGTACAGAATTCTGTCATGTGACCTCTGGCTTTTTTCCTATCATGAAGGACCTATTTTTCAACTGTTGTTGTTGTATACAGTCAAGTCAGAAAGTAGCTTATCATCCAGAGGATTTTAAGAAATAGTAAATTGCATGAGAAGAAATTACCCATCATTCTCTTGAGGAGCAGTTGATGGATTTGAATTGTGTGCCTTTGGGTTTGCAGCACAATTTCTTACCACTAAATTACTAAAGTTCATTTTACAACTATTGATCCTTTTCCTCTGTTTCAATTTTTACATTTGAATCACTAATAATTATCAATGCATCTTGGTCATATATTTCATCAATTTCAGACTATGGAAATTGTTAGAAATCTGCAAAATCCTTGTCTTTGACTTAGTGAATAACAGATGTATTAACAAGTCTTCCTTGTACATGTATGGCTATTATACCATCACTAATCACATTGTACTTCAGGATAGGTTTTGCAATGTTCTTTTCAACAATGAATGTGATGCAATTCTTCAATGTGGATAGTAATCATATGATGGTTCTACTCAAAATGGCCAATATTAGTGCATTTAAGTTCATTAATGCCTATGAAATTGATTCTTACGTGTTTCATTTCATTTTTTACAACTTCTAATTTTCCTAGCTTTACGTTTTGTATATTCCATAGTCTTGCTGTTGATGCAGTTCTTTCTTCTTATTTTGAGTTTTGACCCATCAACAAATGAAGTTCCAGAAAGCTTCATACCACTTATGTCATTAAGGTTGATTCTGGTGACTTTGCCTCAAGGAATTGTGCTGCTAACTCAAAGATACATAGTTCAAATCCACCAGCTGTTTCATGGGAGAAAGATGGGCAATCTCCCTGAAGGGTCAGCTATGGGTCAGTTCTGACTCAAGGGTACACAATAACACAACCACTTTGAGGAGACAGTTCTTCCCTAATTTTATTTTGAATGCCTTCCAAGCTGAGGGCCTCCACTTCTGGTACTATATCAGAGTATGTTCTGCTGCTCATCATAGATTTTCATCTACCAATCAGAAGTGGATGATTCATCTTGCTCGCTAGTCTGCCTTTAGAGTGGATGTTGCACTGAAACTTGTCCACTATGCTAGAACAAATACTACCTTGCTGGTATTTATAATACCAACTTCCAGGAGCATAGCAACACACAAGGTACCATAGTAAAACAAACCAATATGCACAATAACACAATACAACAAACTACATATACAGAAATGGTGGAATATTTTGATAAAGTTATCTAAAAGATGGATGTCAGAAGTTTGGACAGGAGCATATCAATGCTTGTCATAGGTCCTATTTTCCATGAGGGAGCTCTGGTTATACTGTCAGAGACCTCTCCAAAGTACTGAAGAGCAACACCATCAGTCTGGAGACTAAAGTGTGCCTGATCAAGGCCATGGTCTTCATAATTGCTCTCTATGCATCACAGAACTGGACAATGACTAGGGATCATATATTGGGCTTTGGTACTGGAGAAGAGTGTTGAACATACGATGGCCTGCTGGGAGAACAAACACATTTGTCCTAGAGAGGTTGAAACCAGGCTGCTCCTTGAAGGCGAGGATTCTGACACACTTTGGGCATGTTGGGACTGGTCCTTGAAGAGGAACATTATGTTTGGAAGGGTGGAGGGACAGAGAAAGAGAGGAAGGCCATCAATGAGATGGATTGATATAGTGGCCATGGTAATGAGGGTAGGTGTGTCGGAGATAGTAAAGTTGGTGCAGGCTAGATCAGGTTTCAGGGCTGTTGTATATAGGGTTGCTATGAGTTGCAAGTGATTCAACAGCACATAAGAACAACCACAACAACCATATGAACAAGAGAGCCAATGATAATGAATAAGTTAATGATGCACTGAAGGCATTGACAAAAAATTAAGTCCCCAGGAATTGATGGGGTAACAATTGACTTGTTTGAATTAACAAACGCAGCCCTGGTTGGGCTCAGCAGTCTATGCCAGGAAATTTGGACAACATCTGCGTGGCAGACTCACTGGAAAAGATCCATATTTGTTGCCACTCTCAAGAAAGATGATCTAACAGAATGTGAAAATTATGTAACAATATCATTAATACTATATGCAAGCAAAACATTGCCAAAGATCATCCAAAAAGGGCTAGAACAGTACATAGATAGAGAATTGCCAAAAGTTCAAGCTGGGTTTAGGAGAGGCAGAGACATTGCTGATGCCAGATAGATCCTGGCTGAAAGCAGAGAATACCAGCAGAATGCCTATTTGTGCTTTATTGATTATGCAAAGGCATTAGACTGTGTGGACCATAACAAACTATGCCTAACATTTAGAAGAAAAGGAATCCCAGGATACTTAATTATGCTCATACCAAACTTATACCTAGATCTAGAAGTTGATCTCCGAACAGAGCAATGGGACACTGCATGGTTTAGAATCAGGAAAGGCATGCATCAGGGTTGTATCCTTTTTTCCCATATTTATTTAATCTGTACACTGAGCAAATCATTCAAGAAGCTGGATTCTTATGAAGAAGAATGGAACAATGTGTCAAAAGGATCAGAAGAAATCTCATCAACAATTTGTGTGTTGTACAGATGACACACCTTACTTACTGAAAATGAGGAGGACTCGAAACACTTATTGGAAAAGATCAAAGACTATACAGCTTTCAATATGGATTACATCTCAACATCAAGAAGACAAAAATCCTCACCTCTGGACCAATAAGCGTCATCATCCTAATAGATGAGGGAGAAAAGATGGAAATTATCAGTGATTTAATCTTACTTGGATCTATAATCAACACCAGCAGTCAGATCAGGAGACTTATTTCATTGGGGAAGTCTGCAGTCAGGGACCTCTCTATATTACTGAGGAGCAATGATGTCAGTTTGAAGACTAAGATGTGCCTAATTCAGGCCATGGTTTTTAATCACTTGCTATGTATCCAATGAAAAGGATGACAGAAGAAAAATTGAGGCCTTTGAGTTGTGGTGTTGGAGAAGAGTACTGAATACCCCATGGTTTGCCGAAAGAACAAACAGATATGTCATGGAGAAAGTGCAGCCAGCATGCTCCTTGGAGGCAAAGATAACAAAGCTTTGTCTCACATCCTTCAGCATGTTGCTAGTAGGTGCTTGTCCTTGGAAAGGAGTGTCATACACGGAAAGGTAGAGGTTGTGATAGATGGACTGACACAGTGACTGCAGCAATGGGCTCGAGTGTGTCAGCGATGATGAGGAATGTACAAGATAGGACAGGGTTCAGATTGGTTGTTCATTCAAGGGCACTTAACAACAACATACCTCAGTAGGACCTCATATTAACTGGGACAGTTATAGGCACAGGGCTTACGAGTTCAACAGCTCTTCGGCGAGTCTTCAGTCTGTAACAAGCTGGGCACCCAATCTCTGCTCCTTCCGTCCTGCCATCAGTTGTCTGTGCTCCATTTTGCAGTTCTTCTGTCTCAGGCTCCTTAGCCTGCACCTCCATCCAGGCTGCCTCAGGGTCTCCCTTCCCAACTTAGGGCACCTTCTGCTTCTCTGAGCCAGCTAGTTAAACACACACACCTGCATTTTCACCAGCATCCCCCAGGCTGTGATTGAATTGCCCTCTTATAACTATTTACTTCAAAGCACAAACATTCCTGGCCCCCCTAGCCTGCTCTGCTGCCTTCCAGTGGCCCAGTGCACTGTCAACAGACCAGGTGTTAGGTGAGGAATTCATGAATTCTGTTCCTCTGTGTAACCCATTCATTTCTGTCTTCCTCAGGGGTGTCTCCCCTTTCCAGTTAGTGCTCTAGAAAAGGCTCAGGCTCTATTCCTGGGTTGAAATATTGATTTGAATACGTATTTCTGTAAACATTTGGAATGTAACTTATATTCATTTGGGAAGAGGGTAAGAGGAAGGAAGAGTGAAGCTGAGAAATTTCTGAGGGTATTTTTTAAGCACCTGAAATTAGCCAGACCTGAAGCCTCAGCATTTCTCTTGGATTGGGTTCCCTAAGGCTTTGGTTACCGGTAGTTTATTTGCAAAATAATCATGAGAAACACATTTGGAGAGTGAAGATGTGAGGCAAGAAAGGAAAGGAATGGCTGGGTTATCAAGCCAAGCATCACCACAGGTTCAACCCAGCTGGCAAACTCTGGGAACATGTTTATAGTGTGTCTTTAAGATAACCACAAGAAAGCAAGTGTATTTATCCTTCAGCTCCCTGCCTGGCAGTGGTTGAGGACTACTTCTGGAGTCATTGACTCTCTAACAATTCAAGATGGGTGGCACAAGAGTCAATGGGTCTCTTGTGGCTTTAAGACAAAAGCTGTTGTTCACAGCTCCCTTTGGTATGCAGGGAAGAGTGCCAAGGTTGTGTGTGGGACACTGACATATCTGTTTCGGGACTCCAGTGGAACACATCTGACAGCTAGCTGAAAGGTTGGAGTTACAAGTTCACCTTGAGGTGCATTATGGTGACTTTGTGTGTCAGAACTGTGCTCTTTAGTTCCGACAAATTATCCATTGACACTCCATGGAGCATAACTTTAGTCTGACACACGTCTGGTCACCACAGGGCAGAGTTAACTCTTAGGTCTCACTACTTTGTGGGTCCTCATCTGAAGAGTAACATACTTCACATACTTTCCTTTGTCACATATTCACTTCAAATTTTGTTTCTGTCACTTGAAGCCACTAGAATAACAGCCCTCCTCTGCTTCACCCACCCCTGAATACTCATTCTGTTTGAACCACTTCCGATTCTGTTTGGATTAGTTTCCAGTGTCTTTCCCTTGGCGCTGACTACCTCTGCCTTGGCTGGAGTACTTGAATTTTCCCATGTATGTCCTGAATGGGAAAGACAGACTAAGAGCCTCGCTTCCTGTACACCTCCTACGTTCTTGGCTTCCTGTAACCTGCCCTGCAACTCTACAAGGTACACACTTTACATACTCTAAGTGCATTTGATGGACAAGGTTCAACAAGCTTAAACAATTTGTCCAAAGTCACACATCTGGGACATGACAGAACAAGAAGTTAGACTCAATTCTGTGTGACCTGAAGCCCTGTTTTGTTTTGGTTTTTTTTTTAATTGTTGTGGAAAATGTACGCAGCAAACCCAGAATTTCAAACCTGTTCTCCGTACTCAGTCATGGTCATCAAAGCAAAACTAGAATGAACCTCAAATTATAAAATGTAGAATAGGGAAAATAACTGACTAACACTTTGCTAGAAACTTAGAAAACAAAGGCAGGACGCACATTATACAGCAAAACCTCTTGACAAGCAGAATCCAAAACAACAACGATCCACTCAAAGATGGCAGCCAATCTTAGCATCAGCATGCTTCTTCTGAGTCTTTCATTTAGAGGTTTTGACTTGTTATTATTCCCATTTGGGTTATTGCTCTGCTTCTCCCAAATTTAAAAATTTTAATCTCTTGCAATTGCTTCATCAGCAACGACTTTAAACTGATTGGAAACCCTGAGCAAAACATACACCGGTCGAGCAATTTCTAAACGTACACCGAACCAAAGCCAAACTCTACATCTGTCGAGTAATTTCTCACTCATGGTAGCATATCATCTTTTCCCCCAGGGTTCAGCTAGTGGGTTCAACTCTTCAGTTAGTATTCCAACAATCAACCTACCACACCACTAAAGCTTCTTGCAGATGCAGTATAGTGACATTCTTCTAATTGTCTGATAATTCTTCCTCTCCTTTCCTGATTTGTTCCTCCTCTCTCAACATAATCTCATTTTCTCCTAAGGTTTCTACCTGACCTTTCAAGTTGTTCTTGTTGTTGTTATGTGCCGTCGAGTAGTTTGCGACTCATAGCTACCCTATGTACAACAGCCCTAAACCGTGCCCTATCCTGTGCCAATCGCACTGCCTCTGACACACCCATCCCGATTACCCCAGTCACTGAATCAATCCACCTCATAGAGGGCCTTCCCCTCCTGTGCTGTCCCTCCACCCTCCCAAGCATGATGTCCCTCTCTAAGGACCTGTCCCTCCTTGCAACATGCCCAAAATATGTCAGACGAAGCCCCAGAATCCTTGCCTCCAAGGAGTTGCTTGGTTTAACCCTCTCCAGGATGAATCCGTTTGTTTTCTTGGCATTCCATGGTATATTCAATACTCTTCTCCAGCACCACAGCTCAAAGGCATCAATTCTTCTCCTATCCTCCTTGGTCATTGTCCAACTCTCTGATGCATAACAAGTGATTGCAAAGACCATGACCTCTATCAGACGTACCTTAGTCTCCAGAGAGACACCGTTGCTCTTGAGTACTTTAGAGAGGTCCCTAACAGCAGACTTTCTCATTGCAATATGCTTTTTTATTTCCTGGCTGCTGGTGCCAAGAGTGTTGACTGTGGAGCCGAGCAAACTGAAGCTGTAAACAATCTCAATCTCTTTGCCATCCATCCTGATGCTACCAATTGGTTCAGTGGTGAGAATCTTTGTCTTCTTAACATTGAGCCTCAGTCCATACTGAAGGCTGCAGTCCTTGACCCTCTGCGGTAAGTGCATGAGGTCCTCATCAGTTTCAGCAAGCAAGGTTGTGTCATCTGCATAATGCAGATTGTTGATAGATCGTCCACCAATCCTGATGCCACACTTCTCCTCATAGAGCCCAGCCTTCGGGATAATCTGCTCTGCATACAGGTTGAAAATATAATAACTTGAGCCCATTCCATAAGTTCTTGGAAAGTGTCCAATTCACATGGAAGACATTCTTTCTTGATAAGCTAGATAGACTTGGTGGTGGTAGTTCTGAAAACGTGGTTTTTAGCTTATGGTTTCAGGACCAAAGATTATCTCATAGAAGTATTTTGGGGTGAGGGGGTTCATCCAGCCTCAATGATTCCATAAAATCTAGGTTCTATTAGAAACTAAATTCTGTTCTTCATTTCCCCCTCTTTTGATCAGGATTGAAGTTCTATGTTTTTGCTACTTTCTTACCCTAGGCCTGCTCGTTGCCTTGACCTTC
The DNA here is from genome assembly GCF_000299155.1 of Elephantulus edwardii. Taxonomy (NCBI): domain Eukaryota; kingdom Metazoa; phylum Chordata; class Mammalia; order Macroscelidea; family Macroscelididae; genus Elephantulus; species Elephantulus edwardii. The sequence goes on along the minus strand of NW_006399960.1, from coordinate 3,366,495 downwards.
TGCATCTTCTCATTAGATTCCACCTTCTCAAGCCACTCCTCCCCTAATAACAACATTCTTCATTTCCTGGTATCTCTGTTCCTGTTGTTTCATTTTTAGATACTTTAACCTCCTGTGTTTTCCCCTATTTGGATAAAGACTCCTTTCCCAGATCTGACGTCTGTGTCATGGATCCTTGAAACATATATCGAGCAAGAATCAAGGTTTGCTGTTAGTATTCCAGGTTACAGGTAAGAAAGTAGAGACCTAGGGAGATGATGTGAGTTGCTAAGGCCACATCGCTAGCTATCAGCTGAGCCTAGTTTGGTGTCCTGGTTTGCCTCTCAACTTTGAGATGTCTCTTTAAGCCCATGGTGTTTACAAAATGCTTGGTGGTCCGACCTGCTGTCCAGATTCCCATGGGCAAGATGCCACATGTGACCTCACTTTGGGGTGGAGTTGTGGCTCCTGTCTTTATCAGCATTAGTCAAAATGAATTACAACCTCTCCAAAAGGGTCTGTGAAGGACACTAACAGAGTGGTTCCCTGGGGAGCTGGGAGCATGAGAAAGGTCTTGCTCCACCTTCCAGTTATCCTCAGCAGATCTGGCGACAATGACCCTTTCTCCAGGATCCAGACACCAGCTTGTACCTCTCTCTGCTGTGGCTCGAGCAGCATCAACACTGAAGGCCTGCAAAGCCCTCAGAGGGAAGGTACCAGCGGTGGCCCAGGTTCCAGGAAAATTCAGGTCTTGTTTAACTGTCGCCCAGCAACAACACACACAAACATTTGCTGACAGGAAGAGGCGAGCAGCATTAAAGCTGCCTGACAGGGAGGTGACGGGGCAGCAGGGAGAAGCGGAGGTAGACAGTGTGTAATTGCCAAGCCGGAAGGCTGGCCTGTGGCCAACACATTGAGTTTAAGTGCCTGTGTCATAGCCCGACATATCCAAGGAGGATGCTGCCTGCGGCCATGTTTCCAGGCTGAGTACCCTGTTGTGGGCTGGCCATGCTGACCCGGGGACACTTGTGGTATCAGCTGTGGGCATAGCCAGCCCCCACTCTCTCTGCCACCAGCCTTATAAAGCCTGGGCTGCTGTGCCTAAACTGAACTGCAGAGGGAAGGGCCCACTCTGGCTTCTGGGCACCCTCTCTGGCAGGGCTGTTCCCTGCCTTCACCAGAACAGTCGGCGAGCCCAAGTTCCTGCCCCTGCTCCCCCTGTCCTTACCTTACTGCCATGAGCCTGCTGTTGTGGGAAGATTGCCTGAGGAAGAAATGAGGCCCACAGAGGGCCTTTTGGCTACCACAACCTCTTTTCGCTGATGCTCTCCCATCAGTAGGTCTGGAGCGCAGCCTAAGCCAGAAGCTAGAACAGAGGCCCCTGAGGCGGCCAGGTGGGTTTTGGCGATGCCAGATGCAGCCTCCAGACTGGAAGGCTGTGAATCTCTCTCACGCCCTCCCAGCATTCCTTCCTCACTGGCTGCCTTCATTCAATGGACCTCCCACTCAGCCTTAAATTACCTGAGAAGCCCTTCCGAACATGCCCACTGTGAGTGCCCAGTGGGGACCCAGGCAAGATATGGAAGGGGAACAAGGAGAAGCGAAGCTGCCTTCCTCCAAAAGGCAGCCAGCCCATTGGCCTCAAAAAGGTTGACCCAGTAGCAGGCTGTGAAATCTGATAGCGGTCTTGTAGCTCCCAAGAAATAATTATTCCCAGGAAAGTGTTTTCAATTTTTAGATAAACTGCTGTTTAAGAAGCAAGGAGGACAGAACTCGAACAGTGGCAACCGTCTGTGGCCTCCCCCAGGAGGCCCGTCATTAACCATTGCTCCCAGAGCTAAAGGCTGCGGCTCTAGCCCCAATTAACAGCCATATTCCAGCAAGCTCCCTGTTTATCAAGGCATTAGCGCTGACATCTGGGGGCGGCGTCTGCCCAGGCCTGCCAGCAGGGAGGACTGGGGCGCCCATCCATCCCCACTCAGATGGATGGCTCTGTCCCTCCGCTAAGGGTGGGCATGGCTAAAATCCCTGTGGCCCCTCTGCCGCTGGCTGATCCCCACCTCTACTGTGTTTTTCTATAGCCAGCAGTGTGAGCCAAGCAGTCTCATCTCTGTGGTGACACAACTGTGTGTGTGTGTGTGTGTGTGTGTGTGTGTGTGTGTGTGTGCGCGCGCGTGCGCGCGCGCGCATATGCACTCGTGTGTGAGAACCTTATGTTTCTGGAGAAGATGGCGTCTGGGGATGATTCTCCAAGGAATTCTCTGAGAACAGAAACAATTTTTCTTCCCTTCTCCAGCCTCTGTGTGTGTGTGTGTAGGTGGTGCCAAACCGACCCCCTCTTCCTATTCCTCCTCTTTATCTCCCTTCCAGTTCTTCCTTTCCAGTCTTATCATGAAAACACTGTCTAATACTCATGTACCTACTCCCTTCCCTTGGACAAGTATATGTTCTATCAGCTGGAGCTCAAGAACCTCATCAGTGCAGGCAGCCTGCCTTATTTGAGGAACCTGGTAACACTGGGCCTAGAAAATGCTCCCTGTATCCCAGTAGCCTTCCTTGCCACATTGTTCCTACCCTTAGTACTCGGAATACCTCCCCCTTTTCTATTTGCCCTTCATTACTCCTGCCGAACTTTCACTGGCTTCATTGTGGTCATAACTGTGGGAATTTCCTAAGGCCCAGTCCTTGGCCTCTTTGGTCTGCAATGTTTTCTCCAAAAGTCTAGCTAAGCATCTCTAAGGAGTTGGGTGGTGCCTTTAGGACCCTGTCATTGCCAGCTCGGGCCTTATGCTGTGTTGTTGCTGTTGTTATGTGCCTTCGAGTCACTTGCGACTCATAGCGACCCTATGTACAACAGCCCTAAACTCTGCTCTGTCCTGTGCCAATCGCACTGTCTCTGACATTCCCATCCCAATTACCCCAGTCACTGAATCAATCCACTTCCTAGAGGGCCTTCCCCTCCTGCGCCGTCCCTCCACCCTCCCAAGCATGATGTCCCTCTCCAAGGACCTGTCTCTCCTTACAACATGTCCAAAGAATGTTAGACGGAGCTTCAGAATCCTTGCCTCCAAGGAGCAGTCTGACTGAGCCCTCTCCAGGATGAATCTGTTTGTTTTCTCAGCAGTCCATGGTACATTCAATACTCTTCTCCAGCTCCACAGCTCAAAGGCATCAATTCTCCTTCTATTCTCCTTGGTCATTGTCCAACTCTCTGATGCATAACAAGTGATAGCAAAGACCATGGCCTGTATCAGATGCACCTTAGTCTCCAGAGAGACACCATTGCTCCTCAGTACTTTGGAGAGGTCCCTAACAGCAGACTTTCCCATGGCAATGTGCCTTTTAATTTCCTTACGCTGTAGTCACTTTCAAATGGACACTCTTGTGGCACTTACAATGAATAAAACCACATTTACCCTGTTTCTTGGCTTTTACAATACCTTCTCCCACCACTCCTTAACACCTGCTTCCAAATTCTCATCAGTCATTGCCCACTTCTATGACTATCCCTCCTTTGTCCTTCTTGCCAAGCCTTCCATGGGACTTTCCTGATACAGAGGCGAGAACCAGAGCTGGGCTCCCTTCCTCTCAGGAAAGCATAGCCTCCTCCTATACAGGCTTTCAACCTTTGCTCCCCCCTAAACACAGCTGCTAGTTAATCTTTCCCTGCCAAGTGCTCACCCCACCTCTGAGCCTTCACGTGGACAGATCTCACCTGCCTAGAATTGATTTGCATGAGTTAAGAGATTAAACGGTATAGGTGCCAGCCCTTTGTAATGTGTGGCTTTGCACAAATGCTGTGTACTATTTAAACAAGAGCAGGAGGGGGTGAAGGAGCCCTAGTGGCACAATGGTTAAGTACTCAGCTGCTAACAGAAAAGGCAGCAGTTCAAAGTCACTGGCCACTCCATGGGAGAAAGATATGGGTGGCAGTTTGCATCTGTAAAGATGACAGCCTAGGAAATCCTGTGGGGCAGTTCTGCTCAGTCACATGGAGTTGCTATTGATTCAAAGACAACTAACTAAAACGACACAAAGGAGCTGTTGTTAGGTGCTGTCATGTCAGCTACAACTCACAGCAACTCTAGGAACCGCAGATGGAAACCTTGTCCTAGCCTATGCCGCACTGTGGCGGTCACTGTGTTAATCTTTCTCCTTGAGGGTAATTCTCTCTTTTGATGACTCTGCTTTTCTAAGCATGATGTCTTTTCCGCAGGACTGGTTGCCTTCTGACAACATGTTCAATGTTGCTCAATGGTGAAGTTTCACCATTCTTATCTCCAAGAAGCACCCTAATGGCACTTCCTCCCAACAATCCATGCAATACTCAATACTTTTTGCCAGCACCACAATCCAAAGGCTTCAATACTTCTTTGATCTTCCTTATTGATTGTCCAACTTTCACATGCATGTGTTGTTTTTTTATGAACCATCAAGTCACTTGTGATTCATACTGACCCTATGCACAACAGCTCTAAACCCTGCTCTATTCTGACCCAATCTTACTGTCTCTGACACACCTACCCCCCATTACCCCAGTCACTGAATCAATCCACCTCTTAGAGGGTCTTCCTCTCCTGCGCTGTCCTTCTACCCTCCCAAGCATGACATCCACCTCCAAGGACCAGTCCCTCCTTGCAACATGTCCAAAGTATGTCAGACGAAGCTTCAGAATCCTTGCCTCCACGGAGCAGCCTGGTTTCACCCTCACCATGATGAGCCTGTTTGTTCTTTTAGTTGTCCATGTGAAGCAATGGAAAAATACCATGGCTTGGGTCAGGTGGACCCTAGTCATTAAATGGACGTCCTTGTTCTTTAAGTACTGCAAAGAGGACCCCAACAACAAAACTGCTCATTACACCACGCCTTTTGATTTCTTGACTGCTGCTACCATGAGTGTTAATTACGGAGCCAAGGAAAATGTGGAGAGAGTAGGATAACCCCACCTTCATCATGAGACCTTCTAAAGGGGAGTAATTCCTAGTTCGTCTGACCCATTCATATCCACTCCTTATTGTCTTTTCTCCAGTTTACATTTGAAGAGGTTCAAGTGGAGGCAACCATGTTCCCTAGGGTCTGCGATCGCCAGGTAGTGCAGCCCTGAAGATTTTTCATGATCTCTTGGGAAAGAGAATGTTTTCCATCATGTTTGCCCTACTAATGAGATGTGAGTCTGAAATCACTTGTAACCATCTTGCTACCACATGCAATATATACCTGGATTTAGACATACTTGAAGTCTTTTAACTTCTTGGTTTTCTTTCTTTTCTTTTTCTTTCTTTCTTTCTTTCTTTCTTTCTTTCTTTCTTTCTTTCTTTCTTTCTTTCTTTCTTTCTTTCTTTCTTTCTTTCT
>NW_006399960.1:3353140-3360955 GCF_000299155.1 Elephantulus edwardii | reverse complement strand
GGTACAGGAAGAAATTGCACCTCCTTCTTCAGCAGAGCATCTGGTGGATTCGAACCATGTACCTCTGGGATTGCAGCGTAGCTTCTCACCACTAGGCCACCAGAGCACCCTACTTCTTGGTTTCTTGAGCCATCGTATTTTTCCGAGCCATCTTAGAGGTAAGTTTTTTTCTGACCTGCCTCAGCCTCGGATATCTCCCTGTTTGGAGTCCAGGGTTCTTACTTCCTGTAGTCCTTATTTGACTTTGGCCACATTCAGCTTCCCAATGTGATTTTGATCTTCATATGGAGACCTGAAACTTCATGGAGCCCATGTCTGCCTCTCTGTGTGCCAGAACCCTGCTGATGATCATTACTGGTAGAATCACAAATTGCCTTCACAAACTTTCACCCTTGGATGCAGTTAAAATTACAGGGCACTGTGCTAACTTAGCCTTTACCTGTGGGTAGGAATGGTTACTGCCCCCATATGGCAGCTGGAGAAATTGAGGTACTTAAAGGTTCTATAACATGGACAAGGTAACACAGTTTGTTATTTGCAGAGGCAAGATTCAAATCCAAGCAAGTTTACTCCAGAGTTTACCATGGCCTCTTAAATGTGCTTCTGATAGAACACTCTTTTCCAAGCCTTTCCCTGTCCCCACAAAATTCAAGATGTCTTGAGTTCGTTCTATATCCCAAGGAGTTCAGCTTGGAATTTGACATTCTCCTTCAGAAGGTCAGCCTGGCATTGGGTTGTCATAGGATCTCTCAAGAGTGATGTTGGGCCCCTCCCCTGAGCATGCTTTGCTGCAGGTTGTGAGACCTGGACTACTGACTGCTGCTCACCATTTTCTTCGGAGGGTGCTCGTCTCCTGGATGCAGAGTGTGTGTGTATGTATGTATGTAGTTCACTATTGTCTGCATGGTATGAAGTGGCAGTGAATTCCATATGGCTGTTTTATTCACCTCTTAGGACTTCCAGGGCTGGAGTCCACTGGAGAGCTTTTACAGTATGACTTATATGGCCAAATATTTCACATTACCTGTTAAGAGAGGCTGCAATTTGGGCTATCCTCGTCATCTGGCAACTTGTCCCTTGCCTTACACTTTGGTGCCTATTTAATTTCGCAGCACTAGAGTATCACATTCTGATAACAAGCCCTCCAAGTTACAGACATAGACCCAATTGATGTAAATTTCTCACGCCATCTCCAATAATGTAATTATCTACGTTTTGGTACCACAGTGGATAAAGCACTTGGCTGGTAATTGAAAAGTAGACTGTTAAAATCCATCAGCTACTCCATGTAAGAAAGAATAGTCTTGGGAACCTTATGGAGAAGTCCTACTCTCTGTATAGAGTCATTACCAGTCAGAATCAACTTGATGGCAATAGTGTTATGTTGTGTCTCATGATTTTTAAATGAATATATTATTTCATCATCACAATAGCCTTGCTTGCTGTTATTATTCCCATGCTATGGATGGATAAATTGAGACTCGAAGAGGCTTATAACTGATGCTGTAAATAAGTGACAGAAAAAAATAGGACTCAAAGACTTTTTTTTTTTTTTTTAGTTCTTGACATCATAAAGCTTTGGCCTCTTGACTGAGTTTCATCAATGTACCAATTGTATGTTGAATGTTTTCTACTTGCCTCCCATTAGGCTTGGAGCTAGGACTACAGAGGTTGTCTCAGAGCTCAGAGCCTGAGAAAAGCAGTCACTGGCTCGATGTGGTAAAAGCTATGCTGTGATGGTGGGCATATTTCAATGGTGGTTAGTTTTATGAAACATAATGTATGGCAAAGATTGTATGAAACACAATGTGCATAAAGTGTGAATCACAATGTATATGAATTTTGTATGCAAGCTAGTATAAAATATTTTTTTTAAAGTTAAATATTTAGCTATTCTGGGCTTCAGTATTATTGTCATGACATGAGGCCAGAACGAAGGCTGCATAGGGGAGTGGAGTGGACTTGGAGGGAGGGATTGTATAACAATGAAAGAATTTTTCTTTTACTTTTCAAAGAGAAGACTGAACTGGAGGGGAGGGACGAGCAGGGAGAAAAGTGCAACAATGAATTAATGAATTGAAATCCAAAATGTCTGTAGATTTTCATTAAAATTAATAATAATTTTTTTAAAAAGAAACATAATTTTTGTGCATTTATTTTTTATCTAGAAATTTGTAATTCTAGTATCTCATCTATAGATTATTTTTTCTACACATTATCTTATTTATGAATAATCTTTTTTTGTACTTTAAAAAATTAAAACAGAAAACCAGAATAAAATTAAATTTTGAAAAAAACATAAATAAGGCCCTGGAAGAATGCCTAGAAAGAATTGTTAATTCTCCTTGTTGGGGAAGGTGACAGTGTTATAAAGTTTCCGGAAAAGTGACTATAATCTCCTTGTCTCCGTAATACATAGACAGGACAAGTGGTTGAGTTGTAGACACGATCTCTCAGAGACATGGAGGAAAAGACAAAATTCTGGGCTTTTCCTCAGACCACTTCTCTTAGTGGTTCATCTTCTGGATCCTATACACACATGATCTCTTAGCCTTACTATAAGAGAAAGAATAGTAACAAGCTTATTTTACAGATGAGCAAATCAAACCCCTGGGAGGCTCAAAGGTTCACCCTCCTACCTCTTGATTCAATTCAGAACTTTATAGGTCCGTTGCCAATTTAGGTGTTCCATTCTAGTTCAACTCCTCTGCCCAATTCCCTGGCCCCCCTTTATCTCAAGTGTTAATCTTAAACTGCACTCCAATAGCCCTCTTCCTTGCCATCTCAAAGTTGGTTCCCTGGGGAACCTGACCTATGACTCCACATTTCCTACTTATATCTAATTTTGGTTGACTTCTGAGTAATAAAACCTCCATAACAACAGTCACTCAAATACGGTGGAAATTTATTTTTCACATAAAAGTCCAGGAGTTGGTAACATGATTCCATAATGTCTTTGTCTTGATGGGACATGACCTTTGTTCCCAAGGTTACCTCATGGTCCAAAGCAATTGCCTGAGTTCACCGTCACATCCCTATTCCATCTGGCAAGAAGAAAGAACAAAGAGATATATCCACATCCTTCCAGAATATATTCTAGAAGAATCTTCTGTTTATTTCCCACTAGTCGTAAATTTATTACATGACTAGACCTACCTCTAAGTTAAGGGTTGTAAATATTCTTCATTTGGGGATAATGGCATACATCCGGGCAAATATTAGCAGTTCTGAGAGAGGAAGAGCTCTCATAGTGCTGTGGTTAAGGCCTTCCTTTGCTAACCAAGAGGTTGATAATTTGAACCCAGGGCCAGTCACGCCATGGAAGAAAGTCTGCTTTGGTAAAGGTTTACAACCTTGGAAGCCCTAAAGGACAGTTCTATTCTATCTTACAGAGTTGTTATGAGTCAGAAATGCTTCAGCAGCAGTGGGTCTACTTTTGTCTAAGGAAAGGTATATCACACAGTTTGTTGGAGCTTACCAAGTAGTACCACCCAAGAAAGATCTGGCAATTTGCTTCCCTAAAGACCATAGCAAGAAACCCTATAGAGCACATGGTGACGCCACAAGTTGAAAATGACTCAACAACTGCTGGCTTCATTTGTGTCTAAGGGAAAAGAAGGATATGAATAGTTGTGATAAGTACTAGTATCTGGAAATTTGCTACTCTAAATCCACTCAGGGCAGTGTCAACATCAAAGGAGGGCAGAGACTGTGGGTAGACTTCTCCTTCATCTGGACACTTCAATTTGGAGTCTTGAGGACAATCCTCTCTTGCTTCAAGGGCTTTTTGGTCTTGCTTTCTGTCTTTATTACTCAGTTCTCCCCATCTTCCCACCCTCCCTAGAAGCTCCCTGGGGAGGGATGGCTTTTCCTCTGACTTCCCTGTCTCTTTGATCCTGTGGTTCTTTCACCAGGCGCCTTACAGTCTCTCCTGGGGCAAGGAGGCATCCCTTGTTTACCCACAAATAATTAACTGCTATAGTCGTTTAACATGTACACAGACGGCATCACCATAATTACAGAAAATATATCACACATCAGGCACATGTAATGGGGCAATTCACTACTCAGTGAGGCCTGGAAGGAGAGTTGAAGGGATGTATTGGCTGGTTCCCAGGGCTGTCTTCCTGGTGAAGCCATTTTGTACACTTAGAGCTTCCCCCGACCCCCACACCCTGGAGGAGGGGTGCTGAGGCCCTGGACCATGGAGCTGTGCTAAGTATCATCCTTCAGGTCAGCATATATCATCAAGTGTACCTTCTGCAGTCTCCTCTCAGCTATGGCAGTAAAATGTATGGGTTTGGTCAGTGCTGACTGTGTGAAAAGGAGCCCTGGTGATACAGTGGCTGAGGACAGAGCTGCTAATTGGAAGGTTGCAAGTTCACACACACCAGCCACTCCACAGGAGAATGATACTGCAATTTGTGCCTATAAAGATTTACAGCCTTAGAGATGTTATGGAGTATTACTCTGTCTAAAATACTAAGGTGTCAGTATGAGCGAGTCCTTGGAGAAAGATATCGTGCTAGGAAAGATAGAAGGTCAGCCGAAAGAGAAAGGCCCTCAACAAGATGGATTAACACAGTGATTACTACAATGGGCTCAAGTATATAAAGATTGTGAGGATGACACAGGATAGCGCAAGGTTCAGATATGTTGTTCATAGGTTAACTATGAGTTGTGGTCAACTCTACGACGCCTAACAACTCTCTCTTATAAGATTGCTATGAATCAGAGTTTATTTGCAGCAATGGTGGGACTGTGTAACTTGCTAAGGGGAGGAAGCAGTGGAACAGAATGAAGAGAATAGCATGTGGCTAAGAGAACTACCAAAGGTACAAGGTTCAAATCCACCAACTGCTCCAAGTGAGAAAGAAGTTAAATCTCCTCCTGCATGATTTACAGCTTTGGAAACCTGATGAAAAGAAGCTATAAGTCAGTTCTGATTCAATGGCAGTTAGGTTACGGTGGTTTTGTTTGTGTATGTGTGATTGAGAGGGGTATATTTTGCCTTTTTATGTCTGTGCATTTTTTAATTTTTTTATTGCTTTGCTTACAAAGTTAGTATGCATTGTGTTTCACATTATTCTTCATTCACATTGTGTTTCATACAATGCATTATGGTTTGTAAAATTAATCACCATTGGACCTTGCCCATCATTACCATCTTTTTGCCTGAATCTTTCCCATTTCCTTTCCACCCCTCTCTCCATCCACCAAACTGTGCAACCTTGTCATTTCACCCCATCCATCCTGAGCCCTTCCCTCCTTGAATTTCCATATGTGTTTTACTAGTTATCCTACTATTTTTACAATAATGGTCTTATGTAGTATTTGTCCTTTTGAGACTGAGTTAGTTTACGCAACATAATGCTCTTCAGCCTCTCCCAAGTTATGTAGTGTTTTTAAAAATTGTTGCTCCTGAGTGCTGCATAGTATTCCATTGTGTGAACGTACCACAGTTTCTGACTCCATTTGGTTGTGGCTGGACATTTGGGCTGTTTCCACGTTCTTATTTGCTTTTTTAATGTGTTTTAGTTTTCTACCAGGATATGCAAGGATGGAGAGATTGACTCTGAAATACTATCTCTGGTGGCCTAATGGTAAAGAGTTGTGCTGGAAACCCATATGTGGTGGTTGGTGGTGTTGTGTGCCATCAAGTTGGAAACAATTCATACTGACCCTCCAGCAGATTTTCAGAGAGAGTAAATCATACAGGAGGAGATGGACCATCTTCCCATGGAGCAGCTGGCAGATTCTATCTGCATAAATTTGGGATTGCAGTGCAGCTTCTTACTACTAGGTTACCAGAGTCTCCTTCCACCAGCTAAATCCATCAGCTGCTCTACTGGAGAAAGATGGACAGTCTCCTCTCATGCAATTAACTGCCTCTGAAAACTTGCTGGAGGGTAAGGTATGGGTTGGTTTCAACTCGATAGCACACAACAACAATAAGGATGGAGAGACTGAAATACTCTCCTGGAGTATAAACACAGGGAATACTAGTTAAATTGAAAAGTCAGAGAGCAAAGTTTGTCAGACTTGCACATAAATCAGGTGCAAAAGAGGGAGGCCACAAGGCTTAGAGGGTTTGATGTGACCTGTGTATCTGCATTCCTGAATAAGCACTCAGGTGCTGATGCTACTTGTCCCAAGACACACTTTGAAAAGCAAAGACTTACATTAGTTTGCAAATTCATTCTCTCTTTAACCTCACAGTGACCTTGTTTTAGAAATGAGGGAACTGAGGCCCACGGAGAGGTCAGGTAACTTGTGTGAGGTCCATTGGCTGGTCAGCCTGTGGCTTTCTGTTTTATATGTGGAGCTGTGGACCCAATTATGCTGGAGAATGTTTCTAAATAGGGGTCTGTGGGAGCACAAAATAAACTCTTGGGTTAAAGAATCCCTGGGATGTGTCCGGATGGGAACCCAGAAACTTTGTTTCTTTAGTACCGAAAAGTTAAGACACTATCAAGATTCAATGTTAGAGGATATATTAAAAATATTTATGTGACTGTTAAAGGGCTTTTTAAAAGTAGAGTGAATGATAGTTGATTAAACAATAGGGTGATGTTTTGCTATTGTTCTTACGTTTTCCTTTACATTATCACAAAATAAATTCTAAAACAAAGATACAGTAAAAAAAAAAAAAAAAGAAGCAGCAGCAGCAGCTAAAGCACACAAAAATGGTTTAAGGGACATAAACCAGGATGGGATTAAAAAGAGAAGTTGAACATATCATCTACTAGCCTGCTCAAGCTGGACTTTGTTACTAAACTAGGTGCCTGGAATTGTTGTGTCTTGGAAACTATTCTCATTTTATTAGGTCAGTTCTTTGTGTTCTGCCTACAAATGTCTTGGTTCCAATGCACAAAAGAGGAGAGATTGGGCTGTTGAGTGAAACCAAGCAATAGAAATGTCTTTTGAAAAAAGGACATCCCCTCAGCAGGTGGTAAGAAGAGCATTTAGCTTGGTGGTGGGGAATGAGCCCAGAGTTCAAACATTATGTGTAACGTTATGGTTGTTTAGGTCTGGTGAATCCGCTCTGATTCGTAGTAGCTCCATGCACAACAGAACAAAATGCTGCCTGGTCTTGCGGCATCCTCACAATCCTTCTGTTTAATTTTATGTTTACACCCACTGTGTCAATACATCTTGATGAAGGTCCTTCTCCTCTTCACTGACCCTCTACTTTATTAAGCATAATGTCTCCAGGGACTGGTTGATGTCTCCAGGGACTAGTGCCTCCTGATAACATGTTCAAAGTACGTGAAAGGAAGTTTCAACATCTTCACTTCTTTTTTCTTTTTTTCTGGTTGTGTCGAGTTGGATCCAACTAGCACAGGAGGAAATTGCCCCTCCTTCTCCAGGGGAGGATCTGGTGTATTCAAACTGTGCATGCCTTTGAGATTGTAGTGCAGCTTCTTGCCACTAGGCCACCAGAGCTCTCTAACTTCCTCACTTCTAAGGAGCATTCTGGCTCTTCTTCCAAGATAGATTTGTTAATTCTTTTGGCATATTTACTGTTCATAAAAAAATCTGATGTATTTCATATTCTTCAGCCCCATAATTCAAAAGCATCAATTGCTTTTCACTCTCACTCTCTCACTCATTGCCATTGACTTGGAATTGACTCATAACTGACCCTCCATTTGATTGCAAGACTGTAAATCATGTAAAAGGAGGTTGCCTATCTTTTTACTGCAAAGCTGCTGGTGGATTCAAACATTAAGAGAGATGTCCTTTGGCCATCAGTGCAACCCCCCACAGTCTATGCCACCAGAACTCCTTTTTTTTTTTACTTTAAAAAAAAAA
>NW_006399960.1:3308056-3350799 GCF_000299155.1 Elephantulus edwardii | reverse complement strand
TCTAAGTATACTATCATGTCATCAGCATAGAGGGATAATTTTACCTCCTCGTTGCCTATTTGGATACCTTTTATTCCCTTCTCTTGTCTTATTGCTATAAATCTTCAGTCTTCCTAATTTATGTTTAGCTTTTGCAAGCCCTATATTTATATCAAGTTTTAGAGACTTTTCTGGCATCCTCCCTTTCTTGTGTTAGTTTGTTTTGTTTTTACTAAGTAGGATAACTTTTGTGAAGAAACCCTGGCTGTTGTTAGGTGCCATCGAGTTGACTATAACTCAGAAACCCTATGAACAACAGATTGGAACCTTGCCCTAACCTGTGCCATCCTCATCATCTCTGATATACTCAAGCCCAATTACAGTCACTGTGTCAATTCATCTTGTTGAAGGTCCTCCTCTCTTTCTCTGACTCCGCTTATTGGATGGCTGGAAGGAAATTGAATGATTGTGCAGTTTCAGGAAGGTTCAGCAAGACGGTCTGATTGTCCTCAAACCAAAGTCAGCTGTCAGAGCAGTCTTCCGTCTCCTAGGGAAGACCTGCCTTAATGCCCCACCATGTTAATCTGGTTTGGGACTGCTGGACTAAACCTTGCGTTGCACTGGGTGATATTCTTTGCCTCTCCAACTCCCCGGCTTATTTCCCTAATAAATTCTACAGCTATGACCAAAGTCTGTGAGTCAACAATGTATATCAAACCTGAACGACTGGTAAAAAAGGGTGCAGGAGCATGAGGCTGGGATGTCTGACTAAGCAGTTATCTTTTTGCTGCTATGGATATTATTGATGGGGAAAGTTCAATTTTGTGAAGCGAGTATGAGTTGGACTTGGGTACCTCCATGCTGCCATTGTATCGGCTCCTTTCACAATGGCCAAACTAAAAAAGGATCTAGGAGTCTTTGTGGTTTGGTCACCAGACATTGTGCCCTGTGAATAGCTGCTCAGTACACTGTGCTCTGTTTCCAAATGGCTTTGAATTATTGAAGAAGTGTTGAGTTGTTTATCCTTACATTGGTATTTTTCTGTATTAAAGAACTAGGATCATATTTCGAAGTGATGGCCTAGTGGTAAAAAGCTTCACTGCAATCCTGAAGGCATGCAGTTCTAATCTATTAGCTGCTCCATAGGAGAAAGATGGATCATTTTCTCTCATTCAATTATCTTCCTCTGAAAACCCACTGGAGGGTCAGCTATGGGTTGGTTCTGACTTGAGGGTACACAGCAACAAGTTACTTCTGACCCAAACCAAGGTCTTTTCAATCACCTCATATGTAGACCTGTGCAAAGAAAATGATAGAAAGTTTCTGTGAGACACAATTAAATATCTAAATAAATGGGGAAATGTGATATAGTCATCCAAAGGCCATATATCTCTGGAAGTTCACATCAACTAGCTGCTTCTTGGGAGAAACATGCGCAATCTCTCCTGTATGATGTATAGCCTTGAAAATTTAATGGAAAGTCAGCTATGAGTGGGAACCAATTTGATGACAGTGAGTTTGGAGTCACATGCATGTGAAAGCTAGATGAAATATGGAGGAAATTTGATGTCTCTGTATTATGATGTTGGTGAAGATTCTAAAATATAATATAGACTTCCAAAATAATTAACAAATATGTCTTGGATGAAGGGTAACTGGAGTACTCCTTAAAAGCAATGATTGCAATCTTAGCAATTCATGCAGAAAAAGGCATTTGATAAAATCCAGCACCCCTTCCTGATAAAGACACTCACCAAAATTGGAATAGTAAGGAATTTCCTCAACATAGTGAATACTATATATGCAAAACCAAGAGACAATAACATTCTCAATGGACAAAGGGTAAAAACATTTTCCTTGCAAACAGGGACCAGGCAAGGATGCCCACTGTCGCCACTTCTGCTTAATATTGTGTTGGAAGTACTTGCTTGGGCAATACAACAAGAGAAGGAAATAAAGGCATCTATATTTGCAAAGAGATGGTTAAACTGTCGCTGTATGTAGGTGATATGATAGTGTACACAGCAAATCCCAAGGACTCAACAAAAACCTGTTTTAGCTAGTAGATCAATTTAGTAGGGTGGCAGGATATAAGACCAATATCCAAAAATATGTGGGACTCCTCTATAATAAAAAAGAGAGCTCAGAGAAGGAAATAAAGAAAGTAATACCATTTGCAATAGCCAGCCACAAATTGAGATACTTGGCAGTGACCCTAACTAGAGATATAAAAGACCTGTACAAAGAAAACTATAAAATATTTCTGTGAGACACAATAAAATATCTAAATAAATGGGAGAATGTGTCCTGTTCGTGGAAAGGAAGACTCAATACTGTGAAAATATCAACCCTACCAAAACAATCTACATGTTCAACACAATCCTGATGTTGTGGTTGTTGTTACGTGCCATTGAGTCATCTGCAACTCATAGTGACACAATGTACAACAGCTCTAAACCCTGCTCTACCCTGTGTCAATCTTATTGTCTCTGGCACACCTACCACCATTACCCCAGTCACTGAATCAATACATCTCGAGAGTCTTTTCTCTTTTGCACTGTCCCTCCCCCTCTCCCCAGCATAACGTCCCTCTCCAAGGACTGAGCCTTGCAACATGTCCAAAGTATGTCAGAAGAAGTGTGTGTGTGTGTGCGCGCGCACGCACGTGTGTGTGAAAAAAAGGCCTGAAGCTTTTCTGTAACTGTAATCATTTCTCCAAGTTCATAGAGTTTCCAGAGGCATGTGATTTAGGAAGTGGATGCCACTCCTGCTTCCAAACTTGAATCAATCTGGGAGCTCCACCAAACGTTGCCCATGATGGATAACCAATTATGGTGTTTGGCAAATGTATGGGACAGTTGTTCCATTATGCCATTTGAGATCCAAATGACACAAGATTCAGTATCACAGCAAACCCAGATTACCTCATCACAACAAATTGACCAGAGTGCTGTATGATTTAGAATGTTCCTCCAAAATATAGTAACAAGGGATTTAAATATAATCTCTCAGGCCCAAATTTTAAATATAAGGACCCTCCAGGAAGTCTTGTTGACTCTAAACAAGAGGTTTAAATAAAAAGAACCAAACAATCCACACAGATCCTCAATTAAACAAGAGTCCAGCCATTTCATCCAACTAAAAAATGGAGACAAGGGCTTTGGTGTTGTATCTTGTTGTTGAGTGCAATCTAGTACCAACCCTATAAACAAAAAAAACTGTTGTCCTGCCTCTAAATTCATAGAGTTTTCAAGTATAGGTTTCACATAAGCACAATTAAGTGTTCTGGGATTCCCATGCTTCTCAGAGTCAGCCGCAGTTTGTTGTGTTCCCCACAGTGAAATGCCTTTGCATAGTCAATGAAACACAGATAGATATTCCTCTGGTACTCCCTGCTTTCAGCAAAGATCCATCTAACATTATCTACAATATCCCTAGGACCATGGCCTCTTCTAAACGCAGCCTGCACTTCAGGCTGCACTTCTGTTGATGTGCTGTTCCAGCAATTTTTGCATAATCTTCAGCAGAATCTTGCTTGCATGTGACATCAATGATATTGTTCTATAATTTCCACATTCTTTTGGGTCACCTTTCTTGGGAATGAAATACAAAGAAAAGTGACCTGATAGGATGCAGAAATTATTGAGCAATTCTGATGTAGCTATCAAATTCCTTTTTCAAGGAGATCTAATGGGAAATTGTCAAGTTTATTTGGAGAGGAAAGAGACTCCCAAAAAGCAAACCACTTCTGAAAAACAAAAATGAAGTGGGAGGCACAGCATTCCCTGACCTCAAAAGCTACTACACAGTGGTAGTAACTGGTACAATGACACGCTCATAGACCAATGGAACAGAATTGAGAACCCAGAAATGGACCCAGCTATCTATATTTAAATAATATTCAACAAGGAAATAAAAGCTATCAAATGGGGAAATGACAACCTCTTCAACAAATGGTGCTGGCAAAACTGAACTGTTTCTTGCAGAAAGCCGAAACAGGATCCACATCTCACATTATACATAACAATCAACTCAAGATGGATCAGAGACCTGGAACTAAAGCCTAAGACCATAAATGGCATCAGAGACAACTGAGATCAACCTTAGAGGACTTAGTCTATAGTATAAAGAGACTGCCATATACAGCCAGAAATGCTCAATCTGGAGAGGATAAAATTGATGAAAACATCAAAAACTTTTTCCAACAGCGTGAAAGAAAACACTATTGATTGGGATAAAACATTTGGCAATACCATTTCAGACAAGGGTCTCATATCAATTGTTTATAGACTCCTACAGGGCCTCCACAAGAAAAAGACTGATAACACAATTACAAAATGGGCAAAAGACATGGAAAGAATTTTCACAGAGGAAGATATTCGGATGGCCAATGTTCAAAATCACTGGCAATAAGAGAAATGCAAATCAAAACCACAATCTCACTTCAGTAGCAGTGGCAAAGTTTAGCAGGACAGCAAGTAATAAATGTTGGAGAGGATGTGGCGAGATAGGAACTCTTATACACTGTTGGTGAGATTGTAAAATGGTACAACTACTCTGGAAGGCAGGTTGGCACTTCCTCAAAAAGCTGAACATAGAAATTCCATATCACCCAGCTATTCCACTACTTGGGATATACCCTGAGAAAATGAGAACTGAGGCTCAAACGGAGACTTGTACATCAATGTTCGTAGCAACATTGTTCACCATCGCAAGAACATGGAAACAGCCAAGATGTCCAACCACAATCAAATGGATTGAGCAATTATGGTATATTTGTACAATGGAATACTATGCAGCACGCAGGAACAATGATTTTGTAAATTACTACCTAACTTGGGAGGGACTGGAGAGCATTATGCTGAGTAAACTAACTCTGTCCCATAAGGACAAATACTATAAAACACCATTATTGTAGTATGAGTATCCAAGGGGAGGGGAGGGGAGAAGCAGAAGGTTGAGGATGGGTGGTGGGGGGTGGTTAACCATAGGGTTGCACAATTTGATGGGTGGAGGGGTGAGTGAAGGAAATGGGAAAGACCTAGTGTGAAAAATGTATAAGAACTTTGTAAATCAACCAGTATTTTTTTTTTAAAAAGAAATAATGATAAGACTTCATCCCACATACTTTTGGCATGTTACTAGGAAGAGCTAGTCTCTGAAGATCATCATCATGCTTGATGAAGTAGATGGTCAGTGAAAAAAAACCCTCAAAGAAGTAGATTGACACAGTGCAACAATGGGTACTGCAGAGATGATGAAGATGAAACAGCATCAGGCAAGGTTCTGATGGTCCCTAGCATAACATATTTCTTTCCTTTTGCTCTCTTTGGACACACTGATGTTTGAAAATTGGTTTTTTGAACCTGGATAGTTTTCTGACTGGCTGCTAAAAGAACTAACTACCCTATATCTTAGTGATCTAAAACAAAAATAATAATTTTACTATCTTCCATAATTTCTTAGTTCAGGAATTTGGGAAAATCTCAGTGCGTGGTTCTGACAAAGGTTTGCAGCCAGAGATGGTAGAAATTGGGAAGGTGTGGGGCTTGACCAGAGATTTCCCTCTTTTCATTTAGTCTTAAGGCTTCTCCAAGTAGTCTTTTAGCATGGCCTAATTTCAGCTTCCTTGCACTATGGTCTCAGATTAGCAAGACTTATTACGTGGTGGGTCAGGGCTGCAAGCCAAAGCATCCCACTGAATGAAGCAGAAGCTTCATCACTTCAGAGGTCATACAAGGTCACTATAGTTAAAAGCCAGCTTATATGTAAGAGAACATAGACTTCAGCTCATCACAGGAGTGTCCAAGTCATTTTGTAAGAACACATGAGCTTGGAAAAATTATTGCAGCTCTCATAGGAAAGGACAATTTACCACAGATGGGATATAAGGAGTGGCTCTCGGAGAATGTGACCCACTTTGCGTCCAGATAGTTCCACTTTAGGCACCCAGCCACTTGAGTGGGACTCTGAGGGTGTGCATACCTCAGACTTGGTAGGGGCAAGAGACTCAGGAAGTAAAGACTGTTGAAAGCAGTGACTTAGGGTGGGTTCCTAAGGAGTAGAAGGAACTGAGGGAGAGGTGGTGAGGTGACAGGGAGGAGAGTAGCAACCATGTAGGACAGACTACAGAGCTGGTGACCCAAGCCTTCCTGATTGGAAAGGAAGAATAGTGAGTCAGGGAGGAGGGAAAGAGAAACAGAGAGAGCTCATGCTGCTCTGTGGAGACCAAGCTCAGCTGAAAGGAAGGGAAGGAGGCCACGGGGTGGGCGATGGCTGATTTCCTGCACTGGGTGGTGTGCAAAGAGCTCTGGCGGAGGCACAAGTGGTGGTGCTACTCCCTACTCATCCCCCTTCAATCAGATGGGGATACAGCTTTCTCTGGAGAGGGATAGGAAGGAATCTAGAGGGGGAGGGGGCAAGAGGAACTACGTCTCAAGCCCTGCCTGGTAGGAGCTTGTGGCCCGCAGCTGGGCTGACAAGAAAGAAATTGATTACGTGGCCAAGGCGAGCGCTTAAGGCCTCGGCCAGCAGCGAGTGGCATCCATAAAGTGCCGCCCACCACGCTGGGTGCCTCAGCGGCCTCTGTTTGAAGGTAAATACATCCATAAGCCTGCCGTCACTCCGGGGCTTAATGTGCATGATTTCTGGCATTTGCAGCAGTGCTGCTCCAAATGCTGGGGAAAAACTCCAGTAGAATCATTTGCCAGGAGAAGGCCAGCAGCGTGGCAATTGCTCATGGCACATCTGAACAGCGACAGCTCCTGGGAAAACAAGTGCCCTGACAACACACATGCTGCCCCACTCTGAGGGTAAACCCTGCTACTAAGGGTACAGCTTTGTAATAATGGGGAACTGTGTGATCTGTGGGGCTTTAGTCCATGTGTAAGCTGATGGTGAGGGCTGGGGAGAGCGATGGGTCAGGCCAGCTCAGAGTCCTTCTCAGCTTGATGGCAGCACAGCAGAAGGACAGGGAGACACAGAGCCCTAAGTATTTTCTTGGATGTTGGGACCCTCCATTTTGATTTGAGTTGAGCATCCTTGTCCCTTGATCTCTTCCCACTTCCCCAGAGACTTCCCTGTCATCTTCCTGTGGTCTCTGGGTATCTCCTATGCAGTCTTCGCTCCCCTGCCTCTTTCTCTCCCCTTCCCTTCCTCTTTTGTCTCCTCTCTGCTTTTGTATCTGCATTTCTCTCCTCTTTCTGTCTCCCATCTCTATCACTCACTCCCTCTTCCTGCTTTTTCTTCCTTCCTCTCAGAGGTTGATCCCAGATGGCTTGGTTTCTGAGTGATTCTCTCCATCGTTCTGTGCCTCTTATTCTCTCTCTCTCTCTCTCTCTCTCTCTCTCTCTCTCTCTCTTTGTCTCGCTCTGCCTCAGTTTTTCTTGTTTTTTTCCTGGTCTCTGAGGCAGAATGCAGCCTGAGAATGCATTAGGGACAGACTGTGAAGCCTGTGAGCTCAAAGCTGTAGTTTGAGTTAGTTCCACCCCACCCCCCACCTTGCTGAGTGGCTCATTGGGTTTCATCCTTCCCTTCCCTGCCAGGTAGTGGGAACTGGACTACAGTGTGATCTGGAGCCCTGGTCTCCATGGCACAGCACACTGTCTATGTTACCACATTGGCTCTGGGCTGCTGGTATTTGTCCCTCTGAACATGTTGGAACTTCTCACACAAGGGAGCACCCCCTCCTCTTTATATGGCCTCTGGGTGCTACTCTAGTCAATTCTTTGACACAAAGACTATATCCTTTTTTTCTACCCGCACCCCTCCCCAGTCCAGTGTCTGTTCATATAATGCAAGCATGGCCCCTATTTAGGTTAGATCTAATGTCATCTCCTCCTCTGAAGAAATAGTTTGGGGTGATAATCTCTAAAAGGCAGAATATGAAAAGAGCATGTAAAGAGCATGCATGAGGTACTTACGTACAACATGCTTCTGGGAGACCAGAAACAGGTCAGGGAAAAGAAGATATATGCAAGGGTAAGCCTCAGAAAAGGCCCAAGGAGGACCACTCCAGCCTAGGAACCCTGCCATAGTGAGTAGCTGGAAGGCAGATGACCATTCTCCCTCCATACGTCTAGGCAAAGAGGCTCCACTAGCCTGAAGGCAACTCTTAGAAGACAGGGTGCAAGTGTGGATGAAGATTGAGTCCTTAAACAAAAGGGAGACCAGGGGCTCAAAGTAGGGCACCATCTTGCCTGCTACACAAGGCAATAATAATTTATTTAGGCTCTTTCGTCTTACTCCATCCTCCTTAATCTTGCCCATAAAGACTTCCGTTTCACTCCTATTGTTCCTAAGGGAAACAAAACCTAAGGCAAAACAAACTCAGCTATGTCACATGGAGCCATCCATCTGCCTCTCCCACTGTCAGCCCAGCCATCCTATGATTATCAGTAGCTCCTGTCAAGTGGGCTCCAATGCCCTGGCCTCCTTATGAATAACAGGATTGATTAAATGTTGCCTAGTCCTGCACCCTCTTCATGACCATGGCTATATTTGAATCCATTGTTGTGTTATTCTGGCAGGCCATCTCACTGAGTTTCCCTTTCTTTGACTGACCTGCTTTAGCAGACATGATGTCCTTTTCTAGAAATTGGTCCCTCCTGATAACGTGTCCTAAGTAAATGAGCTAAAATCTCACCACCTTCACTTCCAAAGGAGCATTCTGGTTGTATTTCTTCTAAAACTGATTTAAGGAACCTTGGTAGTGTAATGGTTAAGTGCTTGACTGTTAATCAAAACATTGGTGTCTTAAACTCACCAGCACCTTTGTGGAAGAAAAGACCTGGTGATCTGATCCTGTAAAATTACAGCCTAGGAAACCTCTACGGGGCAATTGGCTCGGTCCTATAGGGTTGCTGTGACTTGCAATCTACTGGATGGCAGGCAACAATAAGAAAAAGATGTTGTTTGGGTTTGGGGGCCTAAAGATAATAACAAAACATTAATTGGAAGTATATATATATATTTATGCTGTAATCCCAAAAATACGCAAGCATGCTATTCGAATTTACCAGTTGCTCCACAGGAGAATGACAATCTTCTCTTATGTGATTTGCTCTCTCTGAAAACCCACTGCAGGGTCAATTATGGGTTGGTTTTGACTCCAGGGTACACAATAACACAGTATATATATATATATATGGTGGTCTAGTGGATAAGAAGTTGCATAACCAATACAAAGGCAGACCATTCAAATTCACCAACTCTGTGCTCTGTGGGAAGAAGGCAGAAAATCTCCTCACGTGTAGTTTCTGCCTATGAAAACCTGCTGGAGGATCAGCTATGACTTGATTACATATATATTTTTTTCTCAAGCTGAGAGAACTTAAACACAAATTAACAAATTTAAACCTCATTTTACAATACTGAAAGATGCTATGGGAAATATATTGAATGACCCAGAAAGCATTAAAACAAGATAGAGTGAATATACAGAATCACTGTACCAGAAGGAACTGATTGACACTGAAAAGTTTCAGAAAATACCACATGAACAGGAGCCAATGGTAATGAAGGAGGAAGTAGAAGCTGCATTGAAGGCATTGGCAAAAAAATAAGGCCCCAGGAATTGATGTGATACCAATTGACTTTTTTCAATTAACAAATGCAGCTTTGGATGTGGTCATCTGTCTATGCTAGGAAATTTGGAGGACAGCTGTCTGGTCAATAGATTGGAAGAGGTCAATAGGTCAATATTTGTTTCCATTCCCAAGAAAGGTGATTCAACTGAATGTGAAAACTGTTGAACAATGTAATTTATATCACATGCAAGCAGTATACTGTTGAAGGTCATTAAAAACCAGCTAGAACAGTACATAGATAGCAGGTTTTAGAAGAAGTCATGGCACAGGAATATCATTGTTGATGTCAGATGGATCTTGGAGGAAAGTAAGGAATACCAGAAGAGTGTTCGTGTTTTATTGACTATGCAAAGACATTTGTGTTGGTCATAACAAATTGCAGCTGACATTGAGAAGAATGGGAATCCCAGAGCACTTAATTGTGCTCATGTGGAACCTATACCTGAACCAGGAGGCTATTTTGTCAACAGAACAGAGGAAAGCTACCTGGTTTAAAATTGAGAAGAGTGTGGCCAGGTTGCATTTTCTCTCCATACCTATCTAACCTGTATGCTAAGCAAATTATCTGAGAAGCTTCACTCTATGAAGGATGAGTGTGGCATCAGGATTGGAGAGAGACTCATCAATAATCTGCCTTATACAGTTGACACAACCTTGCTTGCTGGGAGTGAGGAGGGAACCTTGCTTGCTGGGAGTGAGGAGGGCTTGAAGCACTTGTTGCAGAAGATCAAGGAATGCAGCCTTCAATATGAATTGCAACTCAATATCAAGAAAAGAAAGATTCTTACCACTGGACAAATAGGCAGCATCATGATGGATAGAGAGGAGATTGACACTGTCATCAGTTTTGCCTCATACGCTTTGTCATACGCTTTGCCTCACATACTTTGGGCATGCTGCTAGGAAGGGGTGTTCCTTGGAGAGGGACATAATGCTAAGAAGGGTGGAGGGTCAGCAAAGGTGAGGAAGACCCTCGACCAGGTGGATTGACACAGTGACAGCTGCAATGGGCCTCAGTGTGTAATGAAGGGTGAAGATGGCACATGACAGGACAGGGTTCAGATCTTTCATTCATGGGGACGCTATGAGTTGTACTCGGCTCGATGGCACCTAACAACAACACACAAATGGCCAATTGGCAGTAACATGAGAGATGGAGAAGAGATTGAGGTTGTTGACAATTACAGCTTACTTGGCTCCACAATCAACCCTCTTGGCACCAGCAGTCAGGAAATCAAAAGATGAATTGCACTGGGAAAATCTGTAGTCAGGGAGCTCTGCAGAGTATTGAGAAGCAATGATGTCAGTCTAAAGACTAAGGTGCACCTGATCCAGGCCACAGTCTCACAATTACTTGATATGCATCAGAAAGCTGGAAAATGACTAAGGATGACAGAAGAAGAATTGATGTCTTTGAGTTGTGGTGCTGGAGAAGAGTCTTGAACTTACCATGGTCTTTGCAATTGCTTGCTGTGCATCTGAAAACTGTACAAAGACCAGGGATGATAGAAGGAGAATTGATGCCTTTGAGCTGTGGTGCTGCAAAGAGTATTGAATATGTCATGGACTGCCAGGGGAACAAACAGTTTTGTCCTGGAGAGGTTGAAACCAGGCTGCTCCTTGAAGGCAAGGATTCTGAAGCTCCATCTGATATACTTTGGGCAGGTTGCAAGGAGGTACCAGTCCTTGGAGAGGGACATCACACTTGGAAGGATGGAGGTACAGTGCAAGGCGGGAAGACCTTGGATGAAATGGATTGACTCGGTGACTAGGATAATGGGGTTGAGTATGTCAGAGATAATGAGGTTGGCTCAGTATAGAGCAAGGTTTAGAGCTGTCGTCCACAGCATTGCTATAAGTCTCAAGCAACTCTATGGCACTTAACAACAACAAGAAGAAGTTCTAGTGGCTTAGTGATTAGGAATTGTGTTGCCAACACAAAGGTACATGGTTTGGATCCACCAGCTGCTCCTTAGGAAAAAGATGGGCAACCTCCAAGGTGATTTACTGCCTCTGAAAATCCGCTGAAGAGTTAGGTTGATTGTTTCTCAATGGTACACAACAACAACTGTGTGTGTGTGTAGCTGGTGGCCTAGTGGGTAAGGAGTTGTGCTGCCAAGTCAAAAGCAAGTAGTTCGAATCCACCAGCTGCTGTTTGAATCCAAGGGAGAAAGATGGGAAATTTCTTGTGCAATTTATATCCTCCGAAAAACTGCTAGAGGGTCAGCTATGAGTTGGTTTTGACTCCACAGCAATGGATTTAAGTGCTTTTGTGTGCTAACTCATCAATCTCTACAACAACCCTTTGAAGTAATTACTATTACTCCTGGTTTATGTATGAAGAAAATTGAGGCACAAAATAATTAAATACTTCAGAAAAGAATATGAGAAATGAGCAGAGCCAGGATCCAAACCTATCAAGATTGGCTTCCGAGGACACTTTGCTGGGCACAGTCTCTTTGAATATGCGGCCCAGCAAGCCTTAGCCCCAGCATTGGTAAGACTGACTCTCATGTCTTCCCCAAACCGCTTTTCTTATAAATTAACTTCCTGACTGTCAACTTATTCTGATTCTGAGTAGTTTTGACTTTTGAAATTCACATTTCATAACTGCGTACTGAGTTTTTTATGACTTTTGGGAGAGGGAGATCAACTTTCACAGCACAGAAAGAGACTCCTAAAGGAGAGAGGCCATGCCTTCTCTATCAGCGGAGTACCCGAGAAAGCATAAAAAGGCTGTTCTTTCAGAGTCAACAGCAGCAACCCAGCTTCTGCCTGGATGGGCAGTTTGCCTGGTGGTTGTTTCCTCCCTTACAGCGGAGCACTTGGAAACCTGTTATTGTTGTATGTCATTGAGTAAGAACAGACTCATAGCTGATTATCTAGCGGGTTTTCAGAGGCAGTAACTTGCCAGCCAGGAGATTGCTCATCTGCCCACAGAGCAGCTGGTGGATTCAAACAGCATGCCTTTGTAATTGCAGCACAGCTTTTTATTACTAGGCTACCAGAGTCTCTGTTTAAAATATAAAGTCCTCCAATGCTCTTTCCCAAAGCTTGGTGCTGGGAGCAGCAGGAGTAGCAGCCCCTGGGTTAGACATGCAAAGTCATGGATGGGCCTCACGTCAGACCTCCTGAATCAGAATCTCTGGGGAGAAACCTAGCCATCTGAGTCCTAAAAAGCCTGCCAGGTGATTCTGATGTACTCTGCTAATGTCCTGTGCCCCCATGGTTGGTTGAGAATGCCAAGCCTAGTCAACTCCAACTTAGTTTTTAGATCTCAGCTCTAGCCGTTATCTTTTATTATCTTGGGGGTGGGACCCCTGATAACTTCCACCCTGAGTGTAGGTCAGGGTCTCTCATGGCCAGCTCGCAGAGGGTCGAGTGTTTTCCTGTAGAGTGATTATTTCAGTTCATAAGTGCACACCTGTTTGCTAGACGATTGGTTCCCATCTTTCTTAATGAAACTAGAGATCACATGAGCTTCACTTAGAATAGGGGTCCTAGGATTTTGTATAATGCCCAGCCCACAAATGACACAGCATTAAACCAATGAACACATGAATGGAAGTTGAGTCTTAGGACTAACTCTACTGACTGCCTCTTAAGTCTTGATTTCCTTGTCTGTAACACAGGGCAGGGGTGAGCATCATGGCATCATGGGCACAAAGGCACATCTCTGTTAACATGGACTGAGTGCTCACTATGGGCCAGGTACTATTTTAAGTACTTTGCAGGTGTTGAAAAGAGGAAGAGTGTAGCGAGTCTGATGCAGGTTTTGGGGGTGTCTATGCTGACATACTGGAGCTCTGAGGAGGGAGATGAAGTTGAGGTGCAGTGTTAGGCAATCTATGAAGTCATCTCAAAACTCATTGTGGTTGAATTGCAATCAACTCATCGTCGACTCTCCTTTGGTTTTCAGATGCTGCAAACCACACAGGAGGGGATTGTCTGTCTTCCTCCCTCAGAACCACTGGTACCTTCAACCCACCAGAGAGGCGCCACCTTTGGGATAGCAGCACAACTCCCTATGGCCCATGGCACCAGAGCTCTGAATGAGGTTATCGAGTATGTTAGAGAAGATGAGGATGGCACAGGACAGAGCAAGGTTCAGGTCCATTGTTCAAAAAGTCGCTATGAGTTGTAGTTTACTCAAATGCACCTAACGACAACGACAACAACAGTGACCTTGAAAATCACAAGCTCCTAAAAACAGGAGTCATGCTTCCCACTTTTCACACGTCCCTTGGGTGCCCGAGACTCCGTTAGGGCAGCATGAGAGTTGGGATCATTGATCACTGAGGAAGCAGAGCTCCTGGATTTTGGATATTACATGCCAATTTTGGTGTTTCCACGTCTGCAGCATAAGGACTTGCAGAGCCAACATTATCACACCTCTTAAAACAAGGAGCCATCCCAAAGAATCATAGCCAAGCCTGAAAATGGGGGTTAGTGTCTGTACAAGATCCCTGACTGCTCCCGGAACCATGAACACTCCCCCAGGAACTTCCCCCACGGGAAGAAGACAAGCACTGGATCTGGAATTACTAAGTATCATCTCCTCACAAACTTACACCAAATACCCCACTGCCAGCGAGTCTCAGTTCTGGCTACTAGCCACCCTCTATCAGGTTTCTGAGGCTATAAACCTTTACAGGAGGAGAATGTCCATCTTTCTCTCCTAGAGCACGCACTTGGTGACTCGAACTGCTGACCTTTCAGTTAGCAGTCTGACACGTTAAGCGCTGTGCCACCTGGGCTTCTTTTTCCAATTTAAAAGATGAATAAAAGAAATGAAGAGTTCATGAACCATCAGCTCTGGGAATATTGCCCCAGACTCGCTCAACCTGATCTTAGCGGCTTCTGGAGGATCCTGGGACATAAGGACAAGATGGACAAGTCCCATTTGAGAACAGTCGGTTTTGAAGGATAAACACACCCCAAAGTGAGTAGGGGGAGAAGGACCAGCTTTCTTCTTGGGTACAGATCCCCCACCTTGTAGACCTTCCTGAGTTCTCCTGCCTGGAATCTGCAGCCTGATGGTTTGATTTGAAATAGGTAAGGGCCTTTGCTCGGAGGGAGGTGAGTAGGGTTTCCCTGGCAACCTTGGCCTCCAGCCACCGGGTTCTGCCTTAGTGTAACAGACCATTCTTTTCCCATTTCCATGTGCACTAGCTTCCTGTGTGCATTCACTTCCAACAGCCAGCACCTGTGTCTTTTGTAGTCCCCTGGGAGCAAGTATCACAAAAGTACATGGGGATTTATGTTGGTAGCATAGCCTTTGACAGAGAGCTGCAGAGGTGGGTGGGTGTGAATCTGAGGATGTGCATAAATACTCCTGATGGGGATGACACTGAGACACCAAAGTGCGACCTGTCTGTCCTCTGTGAAGCACTGCTTGGTACTACAGTTTTGTTTAGCTTTCTTTCCCCCTCAGTCCCACTTCCTTACTCACGAAGTTTTCCTGAGAACATTTATCAAGTCACTTTGTGGTGAATTGTAACATAAGAATCTGTTTGGAAGCCTGAATTATTCAAATGGTAGCGACGAAAATAATGGTAATTTTCGGATCACTTACTGCTGTCTATGGTCTGTGCAGATCAACTAGCTCATTGAATCCTCGGACAATCCTGAGAGAATGTGAGGAAACAGCCTGACCAGAGCACATGACTTTGTGGGGACCTACAACCACACTCGCAGACTTCAAAATTGGAAATGGTCCTCTTTACTCCTGCCCACTTCATGAGTTCTTTTCTCTACATTCCTGTGGGGATGAGCAGGTTGTCTGCTTCCATTGGAGCACTTCATTTAATAAAGACATTGCCCAGCATTAGGCATTGGTATCAGGTATTGGATGCTGTGGTGAAAAAGGATCTACTCTTAGCAAACTTTAAACCAAAATGATTCCCTGAAGTTATATTAAAACAGAACGACCTCTCTCTTTCATTATCACCAAGACAGAAGCGTCTCATAGTTGACCCTTCAGCGGGTTTATAGAGGCGTAAATTGCATGGGAGGGGATTGACTGTCTTCCTCCCTTAGAGCAGCTGGCAGATTTGAACCATGTACATTTGAGTTGGCAGTACAGCTCTTTACCTATACTGTTGCTGTTTTTGTGTGCCGTCTAGTGAGAACCAATCCATAACAGACTTTCAGACTCATAGTTGACCCTTGAGTATGCAGTACATCACACGGGAGGAGATTGTCCGTCCTTCTCCTGTAGAGCGGATGGTGGATTTGACCCCATGCCTTTGGGATTACAGTGCAGCTTCTTACCACTACCTAGGCCACCAGATCTCACTACGCCACTAGCAACAATTTAGCTTAATTAGGAAAGAATATCTGCCTTGAGCATCCTGTGCTTTTAAAGACTAGGTCATCCAATGGACACAAGCAATTGAGAGGTTAAAAGAAGATCAGAGGGTGATGAGTTTACCTTAATAGGAAGATAATTTGGAAAGGGAGGTTGAGAATGGTTGTACCACTTGGAGAATGTAGTCAATTTGACTGAACTGGATCTGGAGAAAATGCTGGATGGGTGTATGCTTTCATATATATACTTACACAGAAAAAGTAAACACCAAATTTAAAAAGTGCATGCCCTCAGTTACTAGGAAAGATACATAAAGGCAAGTGGATCATTGCAGCAGAATGGGGATAGTCTGGGAGAAATTTGTTTTCTGTGGGAGTTCATGTGAGTGATGCTCCAAAGTCTGGGGCAATTAGGGACTGGAGTGGGCATCAAAAGAGAGAGCCCTCTTGCTGGTCCCTTAACTATTTGAGGAAGGTTATGGTCTTTCCCGTAAAGCATCTTCTGTGCAACTGAAACATTGCTCCCTATACCCTCCAGCTTTTACTTGTTAGACTAGATTCTTCAATATGTTGATCCTTCTCACTGAATACACTAGGCTGTAAACACCCCTCATAAAGCATGATCCCCAGTGTCACTCAGGTTTTCAGGTATCATCTGGTCAAGGCTGAAAGCAGAGGGCACATGAGTCCTCTCTTGAAGGAGACTTCTTGCTCTTATTAATCCGTCAACAGTAGCCTCCCAGAACCTGGACCTGGTTTATTATTCAACTTTTTCATGGAAAATAAACCTCCTTTCATATTGGAAAGTGTCCTGTTTCATTTGCAATGCATTAACTTTCTAAACTAGATGTACCATCTTACATTCACTGTTCCTAATATTTTTTTTTAAAAAAATACTGGTTTATTTACAGAGTTCGAATACCATTTTTTTCCACATTGGATCTTTCTCATTTCCTCCAACTTCCCCCCATCAAATTGTGTGATCCTATGACTAACGTAACCCCGTCCATCCTCACCCCTCTGCTTCCATACCCCCCTTGGATCCTTATACTCATTCTACAATAATGGTTTTATACAGTATTTGTCCTTATGGGACTGAGTTCGTTCACTCAGCATAAAGCTCTCCTGTCCCTCCCAAGTTAGGTAGTAATTTACAAAATCATTGCTCCTATGTGCTGCATCGTATTCCATTGTATGAATGTACCATGATTTCTCAATCCATTTTATTATATTTGGACATCCATGTTCTTGACGGTGTATATTGCTGCTATGAACACTGGTGTACAAGTTTCCACTTGTGCCTCAGATCTCATTTTCTCAGGGTACATTCCAAGCAGTGGAATTTGGAATTTCTATGTTCAGGATTTTGAGGAAGCACCAGCCTTCCAGAGTGCTTGTACCATTTTACAATCCCACCAACAGGGTATACGAGTTCCTATCTCACCATATCCTCTCCAACATTTATTACTTGCTGTCCTGTTAAACTTTGCCACTGCTACTGGAGTGGGATGGTATCTCATTGTGGTTTTGATTTGCATCTCTCTTATTGCCAGTGATTTGCTCTTAATTTTTTACATAAGCTCTAGTGCTCCATGGGAGAAGGATGGACAACCTCTTTCTGTGTGATTTACTGCCTCTGAAAACTTACTGGAGTCAGTTTTAACTCAATAGCACAAAACAATAACAACAATAACTGGTGGCATAGTCTGTAGGGAGTTGCACTGCTAATCCAAAGGCAGTCCTTCTCTAAAGGTTTGATTCTCCCAGCTGCTTCAAGGGAGAAAGATGGACAATCTCTTCCTGAGTGATTTATGTTGTTGTTATGTGTAGTCGAGTTGCCTGAGACTCATAGTGACCTACAACAGCCCTAAACCTTGCTCTATCCTGTGCCAATCTCATGATCTCTGACACACCTACCCCAGTTATGCCAGTCACTGAATCAATCCCCCTTGTAGA
The DNA here is from genome assembly GCF_000299155.1 of Elephantulus edwardii. Lineage (NCBI taxonomy): Eukaryota > Metazoa > Chordata > Mammalia > Macroscelidea > Macroscelididae > Elephantulus > Elephantulus edwardii. The sequence goes on along the minus strand of NW_006399960.1, from coordinate 3,332,968 downwards.
GGGTCTTCCTCTCCTGTGCTATCTTTCCACCCTCCGAAGCATGACACCCCTCTCCAAGGATTGGTCACTTCTTGCAACATGTCCAAAATATGTCAGACGGAGCTTTGGGATCCTTGCCTCCAAGGAGCAGCCTGGTTTAACCCTCTCTAGGATGAACCTTTTCCTTTTCTTAGCACTCTGAAAATCCACTGAAGGATCAGCTATGAGTCAGTTCCAACTTGATGGCAATGAGTTTTTAAATCTTTGTGTTAGCTATTTTCCCTTGGCCCTTCCAGATTTTTTTTTCTGTTCTTTGCCTTGTTCTGTATACTGGAAAGCTGACTTCTGCAGAGGACTGGCTGGCCTTCTGGCTTCCTATGTGGCATGCTCAATGGGAGGCACCTGGCAGTAGACTGATGTAAGGGAGGTTGAATAGCTCTCCCCTTCTCTTTATTCTCTCCATTCCATTTTAAAGTCTTGAAAGTGGCTGCATTTCTCTACTTATTAGTTACAAATCTTGGCTGAAGGCCCCTCTTCCATAGTCCCTGTATTGCTGAATTGTGACAATGCCATTTCTGTCTCTTGTCTTTTCAGACCTTGGAGTAGTAATAGCTTCCTGCTGTTGCTAGCCCCTGGGTGCTTCACTATCCGTTGTTGGTTTCCTTAACCCCGTATCCACGTCTGTAAATAGTCTTTTCATTAAATTCTCTTCAATGAAACCTTTGGAGTGTGTGATTTGTTTTCTGCTGGACCCCTAACAGATGTAATCTAATTTTCTTGATTTCAGCTCATCACTCCCCTACACGGAAATTTTTTAAAGAGCTACTTTTTCATCCGTAATAATAGCTATTGAAACTTGGTCACATTCTTTGGGCATGTTGTCAGGAGGGGCCAGTCATGGGATAAAGACATCATGCTGGGGAAGTTAGGGGATCAACAAAAGCAAGGAAGACTCTCAATGAGATGGATTGACACAGTGATTACAACAATGGGCTTGAGTATGGTGGGGATCATGAGGATGGTTCTGGAGAGGGTGAGGTTCAGGTCTTTGTTTGTAGGGTTGCTGTGAGTCTTAGTCAACTCAACAACACCTAATAACAACAATAGCTTTTACTTCTAGCTGTGTTTGACTTGACAGCTTCATGAAGAAGTCTTCTCACCTCTCTGAAAATGGTCAAGCGCTACACTGCCTAAATGGCTACAAAATGCTTGCTCTCTCTGAACAACATCATAGTAATTCTTAGATAAGTGAGGGCCACTCTCTGTCTCCATTCTGGAGTACAAGTTGAAATGCAAGTTAAAGAATTTTCCACCTGCTGGAGAAGAGAGGAAGTAAAAGAAAAGACAGGGGGAAGTGAAGTTCATGTGAAGTTCAAGTGAAGCGGAGTCATGTTTAAGACAGGGTCCCAGTGGTGATGAGTGGATTCCTGCTGTAGTATAAGGGGTGATGGCTTATGTGATAATAACAGTGAGTGCATTGGGTTCTTCCATTTCTGAATTAATTAAGTTTGGGTGAGATCTGGCAATGTGACTCTGTTGTTCTTATTAGGTGCCATCAAGTCACTCCTGACTCATATCAACCCTGTGTACAACAGAACAGTCAGTCCCATACCATCTTCACTAAAGTCCTTATGTTGGAACCTGTCATTGTAGCCACTGTGCTAGTTCATTTTTGTTGATGCTCTTAATGCTTTCCAACCTGAGTGACTCATCTTCCAACACTATTCTCAGAAGTAGATTGTCAACTCTTTTTCTCAATTTGGAGGAAAGACTGAGGTTGTCAGTGATCTCATTTTACTTGGGTTCATAATCAACACCCATATTAACAACAGTCAAGAAATCAAATGCCATGCTGCATTGGGAAAATCTGCTGTCCAGGACTTTTCCAAATTAATAAAGAACAAGGATGTCAGTTTAAAGACTGACCCAAGCCTGATCCATGGTGCTTTCAGTTGTTTCATATGCCTCTGAAATTTGGATAATGAATAAGAGTGACTGAAAGAATCAATGCCTTTGGATCATGGTGTTTGAGTAGAGTATTTAATATCGGTAGACTGACAAAAGAACAAACAAATCTGTCTTGAAGGAAGTGTAACCATAGAGCTCCTTAGAGGTCAGAATGGCGACACTTGATCTCACATACTTTGAGCATGATATTGGCAAGTATTAGTCCCAGGACAAAAAGACCCTGAATAGGATGGATTGATTCAGTGCCTGTAACACTAGGTTAGAGTAAGCAAAGATGTGAGGATGGTGTATGATCAGGCAACATGGAGGTCAGAGACAACTTGACAGAACCTACCACCAACAGCAACAAAGAATCTTCTTTCAAAGGTGGATTGCCAAAACTTCCTGCCAAGTGCTTCTGGATGGGCTTGAACTTCCAACCCTTCAGTTAGTAGGCAGTCAGGTACACTATTTGCACAGCCCAGGGATTCCTAATGATTTTGTAATGCCTCAACTCTTTCTTCTTTATGTAAAGAAAGAGAAGTGTTCTTTTTCAGTAGATTTACCTTGTTTGAATGGAAGAAGAAGAAAAAAAGATGTACTTCCACTATTTCACAGAAATTTCCAGAACCTTATGACAGTTTAATTTCATTTATTCCTTTCCCACCACAATAACTTACATTTACTGAGTACACATTATATTCCAGTTCTGAATGCTGCATATATAGTAACCTTTGAAAGGAGCCCTGGTGGCGTATAGCGCATGATGCATTAGATTACTAACCAAAAGGGTTGGCAATTCAAGTCCAGTAGGAGAAAGATAGACAATCTCCTCATACAAACATTTATAGTTTCAGAAATCTGATTGTTGTCATTGTTGTGTGCCATCAAATTTGAACCAACTCACAGCTGACTCTCCAGTGGGTTTTCAAAGGCAGATAATTGCATAGGAGAAGATTGTCCATCCTTCTCCTGTAGAGCAGCTATTGGATTTGAACTGCTTGCCTTTGTGATTGCAGCACAGCTTCTTACTACTTGGCCACCAGAGCCGACAGAAGGTTGTTAAATGAATAGGAACTGACCCTAGGTCAGTGGATTTTATTTGGTTTGGCAAACATTTGCAAAGGTGCTCTGGCATTATAATAGCAAAACAGCTGGATGTTAACCACAAGGTCAGTGACTCAAACCCACTCTCAAGCCCACACTTTGTGGGCTCTTGGGGAGAAAGATGCACCAATCTGCTCCAGTGAAGACTGCTGCTGTTGTTGAATGCCGCTGAGTAGAACTGACCCATGGCTGATCCTCCATGGCTAATCCTCCAGCGGATTTTCAGAGGCAGGGAATTGCATGGAAGGAGATTGTCCATCCTTCTCCCATAGAGCAGCTAGTGGGCTCGAACTTTGTGCCTTTGATTTTGCAGTGCAGCTTCTTTCCACTAGGCCACCAGAGCCTCCAACAAAGATTACAGCCTCAGAGATCCTAAGGGAACAATTTTACTTTGTCCTATAATGTCACTTTAAGTCAGAATTAACTGGACAGCACATACCCACAACAACAGCAGCAGCAATCTCTTAAAGTTGGCTGTTTACCATCCCTGTTAAGAAAACTGATGCATGTGGAGATGAAGCAATTTATCCTGGGAATTCCCAGCTTATAAGTGGCGGAGCTGGGATTCAGGTCCCACCAGTCTACCTTGAAAGGCCAAGTGCTTAACCCCAACATGCTGCTGCCATCTCTGCTGGGTGTGCTTTGTTTTGGATACTTTGTCTCCTTTTCCTAGTGAATCCTCTCCACTGCCCCAGTCATGTCCTGATGAGCATGGAAGAGCACTCCAGTCGGCAAGATTGCTTTCACACGAACAGGCTAAGAAAAGAAGTCCGGACCACGGGGAAGTTTAAGCTGCGTCCCTCACAGCAAGGGGGTGGGGAATAAAGAGTTCTTGGCACTGCCACCATTCCTCCGCCTGGACATCTGTGGAGCCCACCAAAGCCTCTCTCTTGGACACCCACTTTGTCACTACCTGGTAACTTCCCTTGGAGCACTTGGGGGCCAAAGGAGAGGGAACACGCCTGCAATGTAATTAACACTATAACAACTTGTTTCCCCCTTGGAGAATTACACCATTAGCTGCTTCAATTGTGCATGAAATATAAATTACATTACTCAGAGGCATCGTGTCTGAGCAGACGCGATGCTAAGTGACGAGGCTCTCCACGGTACATCCCACTCCTCAGCCAGAGGGTCACAAGGAACATGAGCCCTGAGGCCAAAAGGCAGCAGATCTACCCTGGGATTGTGGTTGTACCAGACACAGAGGGCTCACCAGGGACAATCCATCTTGGCGGTCCAGGAGGCTAGGCAGGTCACACAGCCATTTCTTCCCATCACCTCCAGCTTCCCCACCCTTCCTGAGTTTCTTAAAGGGAGTGCAACCTTAAACTTCCCATTTTCATCTATCACCCTCACACATAAGCAGACAAAGGGGCTGCATTCATTTTGTGGGGGGCTCTCTGGTGGCGAATTATGCAGGTAACCCAAAGACTGCATGGCTCCAGTATTCTGAATCCACCACCAGTGGCCACTGACCCCAAGGAATAAAGATGGTCAGTCTCCTCCCATTGCAATTGACAGCCTTGTAAGCCCATTGAAGAGTCACTGTGAGTCAGAACTGACTTGATGGCAGTGCATTTGGCTTGGTGTGACTTTTTACAGTGCATATGCAAATGCATTCATGAGCACTTGTGGTTTGGAAGGCTAATGGAGCCGACTCCAGGTATTAATTCGCCAGGTTGTGCTGAAGCAAGTGGGCAAATGCTCTTAAGAAGAGAAGGAAGGAATTCTTCAACACTCAGATCCAAACTCCCGGGCGCTCATCCCTCCTTCCATTCACTAGCTTGTCTGGCTGAAAGGATTCTGATTCTCCTCCTACTTTGTCTCAGCACTAGTTCTCTGGGCACTACTAGCTTGAGACGCTCACTGCTGGATAAGCTACTGCAGGTTTTGGGCAGATATCTTTTTTTGAGGACAGCAAAGGCACTTTCTAAATGCTGGTCTCACAGGGTGTGCTTTTTTTTAAAAAAGAAGAGACAGACTAAACTGTGTCCATTTCTGTTCTGAGAGGGGTATAAGTGCCACTGGGTTCAATCAGCAGTGACCACGAGTAGTCTATTTATGAGGTACCACATCTCCAATCTATGGGACATGTTTGCTTCTCTCCTTCCATCTCCAGTGCCTGGTCCTATGGGTGTTCTCAGTTCAGCCACCTCTGGGCTCAATCAGCAGCTACTAGGAATGCTCAGAGCCAGCGCCCTCTCACCCGAGCCCCTGCTGAGCCAGGAAGTTTGGAAACCCAGGCTGGAGCTGCAGGAGAAATTTGGGAAAATACCGTGCAATTACCCTAATGACAGCTGTACAAATCACACAACCACCGTTCAAATCCCCTGCCACTGAACAGAGCCAAACACAAGAAGAGCCAAAACCCACATATGGATACAGGGAGTCCTCTGGAAGCTGTCCCTGTGGAGGACCTGTGGGGGCCGTAGGGGAGCAGGGGAGGCTGCAGAGGCCTGGGAGGGTGGGGGCCACAGCCCCTGCCAACAAATCCATCCCAACCTGACTGAGCTCAGGGAGACTCAGCTGTCTTCCTTCTCTCTGTCCAGTCACCCACCTCCCACTTCCACCCAGACTCTAAAAGTCTAGGAGACTCTTTGAAACATCGCGCACGGGGGACATGGTGACAGCTATCAGCTCCCATTACTACTATGGCTCGAGAAACCTTCTCTAGCCTATAAATCCAAATATTTTCTTGGACTTTGATCAAGACCTAGGTCAAGCCTATCTTTCCCTTTTCTCACAAAGACCTCTGGTCAGAGACCTAAAAACACTAAGTTGCTCTATGCAACCAATCTCTTCGTTATCATTCCCTAAGAGCCATTTGGTATATGAACAATGATAAAACTACCAAATGGGGGATGGGAAGATGCTTCTGTTTCTGATGTCTCTGTCCGGCTGCACTATAGTTCTAGGCATACTACAGACCAAACCAAATCTACTGCCATCTGACTCATGGTGACCTCCCTCGGATTTCTCAGGCTGTAAAGCTCTATGGGAGGAGACTGTCCATTTTCCTTCTCAGGACCGACTATTTGGTCACCAACCTTTTGGTCAGCAGCCCAACTCATACTACACTACACCACCATGGGTCCTTTTCAAGTACCCAGTTGTTGTTTGGACTAGTTGTAGTCTTCAATATGGATTGAAGCTCAACATCAAGAAAAAAAAATTCTCACCACTGGGCCAATTGGCAGCACCATGATAGATGGAGAAGATCATGAGGTTGGTAACAATTACAGCTTGCTCAGATCCACAATCAACACTATTGGCATCAGCAGTCAGGAAATCAAAAGATGAATTTTATTAGGTAAATCTGCTGTCAGGGACCTTTCCAGTGTACTGAAGAGCAATGGCATCAGTTTAGAGACTAAGGTGCACCTGATCCAGGTCATGATCTCAGTTACTTGCTATGCGTCAGAGACAATGACTAAGGATGACAGAAGAAGATTTAATGTCTTTGAGTTGTGATGCTAGAGAAGAATATTACACATATCATGGGCTGCAAAAGAAAACAAACATGTCTGTCCTGGAGAAAGTGAAGCCAAGTTTCTCCTTGGAGGCTGGGGTTTTGAAGCTCTGTTTCACATACTTTGGGGATGTGGTCAGGAGAGACCTGTCCTTGGAGAAGGATATCATTCTCTAAAGGGTAGAGGGACAGCACAAGAGAGGGAGACCCCGGATGAGATGGATTGATACAGTAACTGGGGCAATGGGAGGTTGGTGTGCCAGAAAATTAGTGAGACTAGCTCAGGACAGGGAAGGCTTCAGAGCTGCTGTACTGTCCTATAGTAGGTCACTATGGATCACAGGCAACTTGATGGCACATAACAACAGTTGAGTCAGAACCGCCTCATAGCTGACCCTTCAGTCGGTTTTCAGAGGTTGTAAATTACTCAAGAGCAGATTGCTTACCTTTCTCCAGCAGAGCAACTCATAGATTTGAACCATATGCCTTAGGATTGACAGTACAAATTCCTTACTGCTAAGCCACCAGAGTTCCCTAGGTGTACAATAGGTGTTTTAATCACGGACCTGTAGAACCATAGGAAAGAACTCTTCTTGTATGTTTTTATAAAATAGGATTCTAGATGTGGCAGCCTAGTCGTGAGAAGCTGCACTGCAATCTCAAAGGCATGCGGATTGAATCCTCCAGCTGCTCTGCAGAAGAAGGATGGACAATCTCCTTCTGTGTGATTTACTGTCTCTGAAAACCTGATGGGGTTACGGGTTGGTTCCAGCTTGAAAGCACACAACAACAACAACAACAACATCAATAGGTAGTATAAAGTCACTATGAGTGAGAATTGACTTGATGGTGCACAGACAGTAACAGAATGATTTTTAGAGATTGGAAAGCAGAGACCTAAGGGTCACAGAGGTAACTAACAGGTACTGGGTGTTTGGTAGGCACTTTTGCCAAGCTCTTGAGTGGACAAAGGGGAATATATAGATATGAAAAAACAGCATCTTTGCTGCTGGAGTTGAGGGATTACAGTTGGATGAAATGGTGGGCAACTCAGTGTCTTTGTTTTGTATGTTATAAATAAGCTCTTAGGAAGTCTCAAACAACCGACTGGGAAGAGCTGTCCCTCATTTATAGATTATAGCAGAGTTAGAGAGTTATTGGAGTCCCTTGGTGACACAAACCATTTAAACACATAAATAGTAAGGCTGGCAGTTTGAACTTACCCATGTTGTTGTTGTTGTTATTATGTACCACTGAGTTGGAACTAACTCATAGCTGATCCTCCAGTGAGTTTTCAGAGGCAATAAATCCTCGATGAAACAGTTTGTGGGTCTGAACTTTGTGCCTTTAGGATGGCAACCACAAGAACTCCCAGACAGTACCCATAGGAGTCTCAAAAGAAAGACTTGGCAATTGAAAGGCCTGAAAGTTTCCTTCTAAAAGGCTTTGAAAACCCTGTGGAGTGCGGTTCTACCCCACACGTATGGGGTTTCCTTGAGTTGGAATGGACATAGCTGTTGGCTTTTGGAAAGCTGTTAGAGGTGATCTAGTCTAGTGCACAATCTGAAAAGACCAATGATTTTCCCAAGGTCAAAGTGACTGTTAACATAATAACAAAAATGGCTACTATTTTTTCTAAGGTTACTACATAACATGACTAGGGAGGATAGAAGGAGAATTGATGCCTTTGAGCTATGGTGCTGGAGAAGAGTGTTGTGTGTACCATGGACTGCTAGGAAAACAAAGATTCATCCTAGAGAGGGTTAAACCGGGCTTCTCCTTGGAGGAGGATTCTGAGGATTCTGAGGCTTCATCTGACATACTTTGGACATGTTGTAAGGAGGCACAGGTCCTTGGAGAGGGACATCATGCTTGGGAGGGTGGAGGGATGGCACAGGAGGGGAAGACCCTCTATGAGGTGGATTGATTCGGTGACTAGGGTAATCGGGATGGGAGTGTCAGAGACAGTGCGATTGGCACAGGACAGAGCAGAGTTTAGGGCTGTTGTACATAGGGTCGCTATGAGTCGCAAGTGACTCGACGGCATATAACAGCAATAACAACATAACAGACCTGGTGCTAAGTCCTCTACCTATAATTGCTATAGAAAAGAGTAGGGAGCTTTGGTGGCTTAGTGGTAAGGGCTGCCAACCCAAAGGCAAAGTGGTTTGAATTCCAAAGCTGCTCTTTGGGATAAAGATGGGCAGTCTCCTCCTGTGTGATTGACAGCCTCTGAAAACTTGCTGGAGGGTCAGCTGTAAGTTAGTTCCAACTTCGAGGCACACAACAACATAGAAAAGAGTACTGCTTACAACTGCAGCCTCTGTTACCAGGCTGCTCTGCTTTCCAACTCTGGCTCTATCACCCCCCAGCAATGTGACCTTGGGCAAGTCACGAAACCACTTTCTGCTGCTCTCTAACGGGGAGGAGGCAAACAGTTCTGGGCTCATTGATTTGTTGTAGCATTATTAGATTAATTAATGTCTTTAAAGAGCTTGTTGTTAGTTGCCATCAAGTTAACTGGGGCTCACTACACTCTTAAGGATGACAGAACAAAGCATTACCAGGTTCTACTAGAGTGTTTAAAGGTGTGCCTGATCCAGGCCATGTCTTTGCAATTACTTGCTATGCTTCAGAGAGCTGGACAACAGCCAAGGATGACAGAAGAAGAATCTATGTCTTTGAGCTGTGATGCTGGAGAAGAGTCTTGAACATACCATGGACTGCCAAGACAAATAACAGGTCTGTCCTGGAGAGGGTGAAACCAAGCTGCTCCTTGGAGGTAAGGATTTTGAGACTTCGTCTCACATCTTTTGGGCATGTAGCCAGGAAGGACCAGTCTTTGGAGAAGGACATCAAGCTTGGAAAGGTCAAGGGGCAGTGCAGGAGAGGAAGACCCCCGATGAGATGGATTGCTACAGTAATTGGGGTAATAAGGGAAGCTGTGTCTGAGACAGTGAGACTGGCTCAGGAAAGGGCAGGGTTCAGAGCTATTGAGCTATTGAGCCATAGTCGACTTGACGGTACGTAATAACAACAGTAGAGTGTTTTAGTCTATTGCTGTGGCTATTGTGTTAGTTCATCTCAATGATGGTTTCCCTCCTTTCCTTTACTACACTACTTTACCGAGTATGATGTCCCCTGTAAGCATCAGTTTTTCCTGATAACAAACATATCTAAAGTAAGGAAGATATAGTCTTGACATCTTTTTTTTTCTAAGGAGCATTCTGGTTGCATTGCTTCCAGTATTGATTTGTTCATTCTTCTGGCAGTCCATGATACATTTGATAATCTTCGCAAAGACCACTACTCAAATGTGTCAATTTTTTCTCAGACCCTGGTCCTCAGTGTGGTCCCCAACATCACCTGGGAGCTGGTTAGAAATGAATCTTCTCAGACCTGACTCCAGACCTGCTGCATCTGAATCTGCATCTTGCTAGACATCCCTGCCACAACAAGGGGTTCACATGCCCATTAGAACCACTGACTGGTAATTACTCCTGACCCACAGTTGTTATTGTTGTCAGAACTGACTCACAGCTGACCTTTGAAGCTGCTTTCCAGAGGCTTCTCTGGTGGCCTATTGATAAAGAGCTGCACTGCAATGCTGAAGGCAAGCAGTTCAAATCCACCAGCTGCTCCATGGGACCCTCCTGTGTGATCAGCTACCTCTGAAAACCCACTGAAGGGTCAGCTATGGGTCACTTCTTGACTTGACAGTACACAGCAGCAGCAAATTGTATGGGAGGATATTGTTCATTTTTTCTCCACTGAGCAGCTGATGGATTCAAACGACCTGCCTTTGGGTTGGCAGCTCAACTCCTTAATCACTAGGCCCCCATAGCTCCCTGCCCAAGGTTAGTGCTGTATAATTGTCAGATGTTGTTTTGTGTCATCGAGCCCACTATGACTCACAGGGAGGAATCCTATGACCAATGACTCTGAACCTCACCCTGTCCAGAGCCAACTTTATCATCTCTGACACATCTGACCCCATTGCCACAGTCACTGTGTCAATCCATCTCATCGAGGGTTTTCCGCTCCTGTGCTGACCCTTCATCCTTTGAAGCATGAAGTCCTTCTCCAAGGACTGTTCCCTCCTGGCAACATGCCCAAAGTGTGTCAGAGCTTCAAAATCCTTGCCTTCAAGGAGTAACCTGATTTCACCCTCTCCAGGACAGATCTGTTAGTTCTCTTGTGGTTCATGGTGTGTTCAACACTCTCCTCCAGCACCACAACTCAAAGGCATCAATTGTTCTTCTGTCCTCCTTAGTCATTGTGCAGCTTTCAGATGCATAGCAAACAATTGAGAAGACCATGGCCTAGGTAAGGCACGCCTTATTCTCTAGATTGGCATCATTGCTCTTTAGTGCTCTCTCGAGGTCCTTGACAGGAGATTTTCGTAATGCAGCTCTTTTGATTTCCTGACTGCTGGTGCAAAGAGTACTGATTGTCATTCCAAGCAAGATGAAATCATTAACAACTTCACTCTTTTAAAATGTCATTAATTATCAGCTGTTGTTATTGTTGTTGTTCTGTGCCATCGAGTCGCTTGCAACTCATAGTGACCCTATGTACAACAGCCCTAAACCCTGCTCTATCCTGTGCCAATCGCACTGCCTCTGACACTCCCATCCCGATTACCCCAATCACTGAATCAATCCACCTCATAGAGGGCCTTCCCCTCCTGTGCTGTCCCTCCACCCTACCAAGCATGATGTCCCTCTCCAAAGACCTGTCCCTCCTTACAACATGTCCAAAGTATGACAGACGAAGCCCCAGAACCCTTGCCTCCAAGGAGCAGCCTGGTTTAACCCTCTTTAGGATGAATCTGTTTGTTTTCTTGGCAGTCCATGGTACCCTCAATACTCTTCTCCAGCACCACAGCTCAAAGGCATCAATTCTCCTTTTATCCTCCCAAGTCATTGTCCAACTCTCTGATGCATAACAAGTGATTGCAAAGACCATAGCCTGTATCAAATGCACCTTAGTCTCCAGAGTGACACCATTGCTCTTCAGTACCCTGGAGAGGTCCCTAACAGCAGACTTTCCCATCACAATACTGCTGTTAGGTTTATTATTTATTATCCCATCAAGTCCTCCCAGAACATTCACAGGCCAGGAAACCACTGAAGCTATGTGTTGTGCCCGGGTCCTGCATTCAGGAGAGGTATAGACACAGCACAAAAGAATAAGCAATCACTACTAGGAATATACACCCTCCCCCCCAAATTAGAACTGAGATAAAAAGGGAGATTTATACAGCAACGTTCATAGCAGCGTTATTCATCATTGCAAGAACATGCAAACAGCCCAAATATCCAACCACAACTGAATGGATTTAGAAAGTATGGTACAGTCACACCATGGAATGCAGCACTCAGGAGCAACGATTTCAAAATTTACTGCATAACTTGGGAAAGACTAGAGAGCATTATGCTGAGTGAACTAACTCAGTCTCACAAAGACAAATACTGCATAACACCATTATTGTAAAAATAGAAAGATAATTAGTAAAACATGTATTGGGAATCCAAGGGGGCAAAGAGGTGGGAGCAGAAGGGTGAGAATGGCTAGGGGTGAAATCACAGAGTTGCACAATCTGATGGGTGGAGGGAAGGCATAAAGGAAATGAGAAAGATCCGGTGGAGACCGGAAATGACAGGACAACGGTGGGCAGGGTCCAACGGTGATTAATTTTATAAAACATAATGAATGGGAATGATTGTATGTAACATAATATGAATGAAGAATAGTGTGAAACATAATGTATACAAACTTTGTCAACAAACCAATATAAAATCAAATTTTTTTAAAAAGCGAACAAACAACAACAACAACAAAAGGAATAAGCAATCAGACCTGTTTGCCCAGGACTGAGAGACTTTCCCTATTAGAACCAGCCGCCTCTCATGAAAGTCTGCATGACTGTCCCACAAGTACAGAGAGCTCTAAGGCTCTGGGCTCCTGGCCACTCAGGTTCACACCATCATCACAAAGCGCATTATTTTATTGGGATACAATACACATATCACGAAATTTACCATCGCAAAGTGTTCGAATCAGTGGCATTAAGTACATTTACAGCACTGTGCAACCACACCTCTCTCCAGTTCCAGAACATTTGTGTCATTCCAAATGGAAACTCAGGACTCATTAACCAGTCACTCCCCATTTCCTTCTCCTCCAAGTCCCTAGCAACCCTGAGTCTGCTTCTGCTTTCTGTCTCTATGGATTTGCTCATAGCTTCTGGAGGTTTCATATCAGTGTTTATCCTCTTGTCTCTGGCTTATTTCACTTAGCATGTTTCCCAAAGTTCATCCAAGTCATAGCAAGGCTCAGAACCTCATTTCCTCTTAGGAACATCATCTAGCGATGCTACATTTTGTTGCTCCATTCTACTGTTGATGGCCGTTTAAGTTGTTTCCACCCTTTGGCCATTACAGATCATGCTGCAATGTCCAAGTATCGGAGTCCCTGCTTGCATTCTTTTTGGTGTACACACCTAGGGAATGGAATTGCTGGGTCATACGGCAGCTCTGTATTTGACATAAGGAAGAACTTGCATTTTTACCTTCTCCTCTTAGGCACTGAGAAGACCCTGAGGAGCCAGAGAGAAAGAGCACTTAAACTCTGTCTTTCCAAGTCTTCAAGCCCTGGGCTAAGAAAGCAGAATTTCTGATTCAGACCCTACTTGGGTTTCAGTCCGGGCTGGAGAGCCTCCACTTTATTGTGTCATTTTCTGCTTTAGGGAACTAGAGGAACATTTACCCCAGGATGAACTAGCCTCCGAGATTTCTGTTGCTCAGTTAAACAGAAGAAACTGGGGGCTAAAGAAAGCAAGTGGATAACAAAGTGAATTGTAGCCCTTGACATCAGCACCACTCAGTTCAGGAATGGGGGAGGGAAGCCCGTCAATTTCTGGATCCATCCTTGGGGTAGGGAGAGGAACGTGAAAGCAAAAAAAAAAAAACAAACAGAAAAAACAACACAAATCCCTCTTTGCTTTCATGAAGAACCACTCAGCTGGGCAGCTCTTCTCCCTGAGTGGGCCAGATATGCCCAAGCTGAAGTGGTCCGGATGGGAGGGCCTAAGGGAGACTGAAAGATGCTTGAATCATTACCATTCAGGAGCTTCTTCTGTATTCTGACTGGTCTTGGGTGATTCCCCTGGCTCCTTAGCTGTGACTTCACTCAGAATGCCCTGAGAAGCAATGCCAGGTGAAGCCTTTCATGGACAGAAGGGAAAGTGGGCCAGGAGACCTACCCTCACCCCAGCCAGGCTGCAGCAGGCAGGTAGGCTGTCTCCCTCCCCTGGGGCCTGGTGAGATGAGAACTTGTCTCTGCTGATTCTCTCAGTTTAGGAGCCAAGACAGAGCTAGAGATGTGAGAGCAGTAGGAGGAAGGAGGAGGAGGAGAGAGCTCCCCCAGAAGGAAGCATGCGGGGGTGGGGGTGCGGGCCACATGCCTGCTGCTCCTAAGGCTGTGAGTAATGAAGAAGGGGAGAGTGAAGGGCGAGGGGTCAGCGAAGGCCAGCCTCCAAGCTGTCTCCAATAATGTTTCCACTCACTGACCCAGCTGAACAGGCTGTTTTTTCCTCTCTCCACTGTAAACACTTCAGCTTTCACCTCCACCAAGCACTGAACCCCAAAGTGGGACCCTTATCTGCCCGCCCCTCCCACCAACCTGTCCCTGTTGCCATGGAAACTATCTCAGGGGTAAGGTGATCTCTCTCTACTTGCAACCTCCCTGCTTTCAGCACCAATCAATCAAACCCCCCAACCCTATCTCTAAGGGGGAGGTCCTAGGGGAGAGTAAGGAAAAAGAGAAATTAAACACAGGAAAAAGAACAACAGTAATGAAAAATGAACAAAGAGAAGGGTGATGTAATTCCGGCTGTTGATCAATTCCTTTTGTCCCTCCAGCAACCATACCCTTTGCTGCTTGGCTCTTAAAGGAAGAAGGAACTTTCCAAGAGTGTTTTCCAGAGCCTCCAAGGCTCAAGGCGTTATTTCTGGCCATTGGGGCCTTCTGAGGCTTTGCTTTCCAACTTTCTATTCCCCTCCTTTAAAGGAAGGTCATTGGTAATTAGGACTGGATTGGAACTTAACTCACCAGAGCCAGAAATTTTACGACTGAGTTGACCATTGAGGCAGATTGAATTTTGCAAAATTATTAAAATAATAGTTGTTGCCTTACATGTTTGAGTTTTTTGGTTTTGGTGTTTTTTTTGCTTTTTTCCAAAACCTCACCATTCCACATGCAAAAGTGAAGCTTGCATAGCTTCCATTGAAGAGATGCAGACTTGACAGGTTTGCTGGCTGTCTCCATGAGTAAAATATGGCAGAAATGATGTTATATGTATGGCTTCCAAAGACAGGTTATAAAAAGTAACACAGCTTCTATTTGGCTCTTTCTTTGTTTAGGATCCTCGGAGCCCAGTCGCCACGTTGTGAAGAAGTCCTAGGTTACATGAAGAGTCCACAGGTAGATGTTTTCGGATAATAACCCCCATTGAGGTACCGGCTAACATCAGCACCAACTGTAAGGCAATAAAATGAGGAAACTTTGGAGATTATTCTGTCATTAATCATGGCTTGACTTAAACCACATGGAAGAATCAGCTAGCTTAGTACAGAAACTCCCCTGAACCATAGGAGATGATGATCGCAATGATGATAATTGATTATTGCTGTTTCATCCTTTATGCTACTAAGTTGGGGATGGATTGTTTCACAACATTAAAAAAAAAAGCAAAACAAAAAACACACCAAAACTGGAGTGAAGCTGGACATTAGAAATTAGAAGTTTGTATTCTATTGCAAGAATTGTTACAACAAACTCATTTCAGCTTCTCAGCTCATCTACCTCTGAAAACACAGAGGTTCAATTATTTCTTGTGACCTGGTTGATAGTTGGTTTCATGCTGGGTAGACACAGCAATAATCATCACTATTCTGATTATAAAATGCTGTGAGGGATACAGTTGACAATTATGGCCCGTGTGATGATTTTGCGCTTCAAAAGAAACAGACATAGCATTTGCACGGTGCATTCATTTTAGTAGTTTGCCCATGGATGTCGGTATTAACCATGCCATTGGATAATCTATATGTTATCTGGGTTTTGTTAGTTACAAAACAAATGGACTATCTGTATGCTCTCTCAACAGCTCCTTCTGTTTATGAAGAGTCCTGGTAGCACAGTGCATTATGTGTTGGGGTACTAACCAAAGGTTGGGAGTTCAAATCCTTGGGAGAAAGATAAGGTCGTCTGCTTCTGTTAAGATTTACAATTTCAGAAATTGCCATGAGTTGAAATCAACGCAATGGCAATGAGTTTCAGTTTTTGCTTGGTCTAATTCTCAGTTCTGAATGAGTGTTGGCTCCTCTGGGGGTAGGTGTCACATCATTTTCGGGTCACAGTCAAACTTCTTGAGGCGTTCTCAGACTTTGTTAAAAGGGCTTGTTAAAAGAGTTTCTGGACTCTACCTGCAGGAGTTTTTAATTCTGTAGTTCTGGCATGAGGCCCAAGAATTGCATGTTTAACAAATTCTCAGATGATACTGATGCTGCTGCTCCGTGGCCTAGTATACATAATTTGCCACTTCCATTGTTTAAGTTTGTATTTAAACTGCTCTAATATGGTATTCCCTTCAGTCATGGTTCTTGTGAAGATGTGGCATAGTAAAATGACTTTCCTATCCATTAGCTTTGGTTTTGGTAGATGAGACTATGCTAATGATGTGAATGAGGTGAATAGCACCTTCAGGAAGCATGCAAAAAGGTATGTAGACTATGAATGAGAGGATGGGTCCTTCTTGCCATCCCACTAGTTTACAATTGAGCAAATTTAGAGGTAGAAAATGAAAATCTTGTTACTAGCAAGAAAGAAGTCCAGAGGCCAGAATGCATCCATGGACCAGAGCTTTCTGTGTGAGCCAGACTGGGTGGGACATAGACGATAGCAGCAGCAAGAGCAGAGGTGGTGGTGAAGCAGAAACCAGCTTCAGACAGAGCGAACTAAGGACTAACACCCCACAGAGCCAGAGCCAGGGGCTTGGCCCAAGGTTGCTGGAGGACTATGAAGGAGATGTCATAAGTTGCAGGACTCTGGTGACCTAGTGGTAAGGAGTTACACTGCTAACCGAAAGATGTGCAGTTCAAATCCTCCCACTGCTTTTTGGGAGACAATCTTTCCTCATGAGGTTTAGAATCTCTAGAGCTGTGCTGCAATCCCAGAAGTACATGGTTTGGATTCACCAGCTGTTCTGCAGAAGAAGGATGGGCAATCTCCTCCTTTGTGATTAACTGCCTCTGAAAAACTTGCTGTAGGGTTAGCTATGAGTTGATCTGGCTTGATGACAAACAATAACAAAAACCCACTGGAGCCTGTTTCGACTTGACAATACACAACAACAAGAGAGCGTTATAGCAGTGGTCTAAAGCTGTGAGACTGAAGATCAAAGGGCCTGTGAGCTTACCTGAGAAACCGTCCTGACTGAAGAATTGTATCCCGTGTCTTACATTAATTGTTATCTGTTAACTTACCAGACAAACTCAATGAATGCAAGTATTAGCTCGGAGTTATGTGTGGCTATTGCAACAGATTAGCAGATGCAGTAGAAAAACATCAAGAACCCTAGAATTGATAGAAGTGTGGAGAGACTTTACAAGTATGTCTGACCTTATGAGAAGTTAGTGGAGGTCTGCTGCTGCCATCCTCATAATCTTTTAACAGACCATCAATAATGCTTTCATTATAGTCAAATCAAATGACCTCTGCTCCTTCTTCAGCCATGTTGGCAGCTGTACATCATCAAATACCATGGACTATCTTTTCCTTCTTGTAGTTTCTCTTATGTTGCCTCATACACAGCTCTTACTGTTGTGGAGCTACCAAACGAGTCTGTTTTTATCTCCTTCCAGTACTGTATTAGTTTCCTGGGCCTGCTGCAACAAATCAGACTGGGCAACTTATAACAAATATTTAGACTTTCCTAGTTCTGGATGCTTGAAGTCTGAAGTAAAAAAATTGGTAAATCCATGT
The DNA here is from genome assembly GCF_000299155.1 of Elephantulus edwardii. Lineage (NCBI taxonomy): Eukaryota > Metazoa > Chordata > Mammalia > Macroscelidea > Macroscelididae > Elephantulus > Elephantulus edwardii. Next base: position 3,315,414 of record NW_006399960.1, on the reverse strand, counting down.
TCCCTTTGATATCTCTGGAAGAAGACCTTTTTTTTGCCTCTTCTTGCTTCTTGTAGATCCAGAAGACCCTTAACATATGGCAGCATAATTCCAGTCTCTACCTGTGCCTTCACATAACCAACTTCCCTGTGTCTGTCTGTCTGTAGCTCTTCTCCCCTTTCCATAAGGACACCAACCATATTGGATTTGAGTCCACTTTAATGACATACTCATAGCTAATTATGTCTGCAAAGATCCCATTTTCAAGTAAGGTCGTATTCACAGGTACTATAGGCTAAGACTGTCATGTATTTTTTGGGAGGTACACCTCAACTTAACACTAGATCATTTCAGGGGTCAACATTTTCTAATGTTCTCTTCTTGATATTTTTTAATTCTACCCTTTCGTCTTGTTTCCTATCATCATCTACCATTTATACACAGATTCATTCCAAGTTTATGGGTAGTGATATGTTGTTGCTATGTGCCATAGAGTTGCTCACAACTCAAAGTTGACCCTATGCTAAACAGCTATGAACCCTGCTCTGTTCTGAGCCAATATCACTGATTCCGACGCACCTACCTCCACTACCCCAGTCATTGAGTTAATCCATCTCCTCTGGGGTTTTCCTCTCCTATGCTGTCACTCCACCCTTCCAAACATGAAGTCTTTCTTCAAGGACTGGTCCCTCCTGGCAACATGCACAAAGTATGTGAGACAGAGCTTCAAGATCTTTGCCTTCAAGGAGCGACTAGCCTTCACCTTTTCCAGGACAGACCTGTCTCTTCTCTCGTTCAATACTCTTCTCCAGCATCACATCTCAAAGGCATGGATTCTTCTTCTGTCATCCTTAGTCATTGTCCAGTTCTCTGATGTATAGCAAGTAATTGCAAAGACAATGGCCTAAATCAGGTGCATCTTAGTTTCTCGATTGACATCCTTGCTCTTCAACACTCTGGAGAGGGCCCTGACAGCAGGTTTTCATAATGCAATTAGTCTTTTGATTTCCTGACTGCTTGGTGCCAAGAGTGTTGTTTGTGGAACCAAGTAAGCTGAAATTGTTAACCCCCTCAATCTCTTCAATGACATATGTATAACTCTGATACTCTCATTTAAAAATGAACTCACTAAGGCATGCTCACACTTGGTTCATTTTTGTCTTCTCAGAACCTTTTAGGGTATTTGACCCTTAATAAAACCCATTGTAGTTGAATCAAGTCCAATTCATGGCCACCCTCCATCAGGTTTCTGAGGCTTTGCATTGCAACAGAGGAAACTGTCCATCTTTCTTCCCAAACCATCTGATATCTTTCAGACCACTGACCTTTTGATTAGCAGCACAGCATATACAGCACTAAGCTACAAGAGCTTCTTTGATTCTCAATAGGTGCTTAATAAATGTTGAATGCATTTTATATAAGCAAACAGAATTTAGCACTTAACGTGTACTAACTCCTTTAATTCTCTTAACACTAGCATGAGACAGATACTTGTAGGGAGGAAACTGAGGCACTGAGAGGTTAAATGGCTTGCCTGAGGTTACAGAGTGAGTAAATGGTGGAATCAAGCTTTGAAAGGCCATCTGACTTCAGGGCCCAAGATCTTCAGCACTATGCTGTGATGAATGAAGATAATTCTTAAAGCAACTGTTGCAAATGAAGTTCATAGGCTATTTAAGATATTAACACTTTTACTTTTAGGGAAAGGACAAAACTGTGACAAAGAGAAGAAAGACCAAGTTGCACATAGGTTGTAAGTGACAGAGGTAGAAATCGAACCTTCCCCCACCCCCTCGACTGCTAATCTAATCCTCTCTCTACAAACCAGAAGAGATAGGCCTTGAGAGTGTCTCATGATAAATACTCTTGTTTGAGAGTCAATGCCACTAGTCTGGGTACCAGCCAGTAAAAACAGGGCAGATAGTTGTTGTCAGGGAAACCTGGTTCCTCGGGGGAAGACGCGCCGTTGCTGGTTATGGGATAACAGTCGTCGTGTACATTTTCATTCTCAGTGAGTGTAACTTCCATGACTGATGGTCATAGGTAGAATTACTTGGGCTTTAGATTTGTGGACCTGATGCCTATAAACCACATTTTCATATAGAATACATGTCTGAGGAGAAGCAGGCATGTTTTAATCTCATGAGTTACGGCCCTGCCTCCCTCTAAAACCTCTGAGCCAGCCTCCGATGAGTAAAGAGGTTGCTGTGGCAAGGGAAAAACCCCACCCAATGCCTCACAGCCTCCCTTCCCAGCTCCCTCTTCAGAGACCTGCATTTATTTGCTCTGTAGGAGGGGAGGATGTTCTAATAGGTTTTTAAGGGCTCTTGCTGCCTCAGCGCAGCAAGAAGAGAAGAGATGTACACATGCAATTGTGGTCTCTCAGTCATGATTGCCAATGACTATTGACAGCTGAGTGGTTCAGTTGTGGGCTTGGCTGTAAGGGATGAGGTGGTGGTGGTGGTGGCGATGCATGTATGTGTGTTTTGTGAGTGCACGTGTGTGTGCACTTGCACACTTCTTCATAACTGAGTTGGTTCTGAATAGAACCGGTCTTTGTAAAGCTGGGTTAATATGGAGTTGGCCGAGTGGGACTGTGTTTGCTGGACAGCTTCCAGTAGAATAAGATTTGCTCTTGAACTGCTGGATGACAAAGCACACAAATCACAAACAAGACTTGTGCCAGGAAGGGGTCTCACAGGAGGTGGTAACAGGAGAGTTGAGGCTAATGCTTGTGGATTTGAACTGTTGTTGTTATGTGCTGTCAAGTAGCTTGCAACTCATAGCAATCCTACGTACAATAGGCCTGAACCCTGCTCTATGCTGTGTCAACCGAATTGTCTCTGACACACCTACCCCCAATACCCCAGTCACTGAATCAATCCATGTCATCTGGGGGTCTTCCTCTCTTGCATGATGTCCTTTCTCCAAGGACTGGTTAACATGCTCAAAGTATGTCAGGTGAAGCCTCAGAATCCTTGCCTCCAAGGAGCAGCCTGGTTTGGATCCTAACAACCTGGGACTAACTCCGAGAAGAATGGGAATCCCAGAACATTTGATTGTGCTTATGCTAATTTATACTTGGATCAGGAGGCAGCCATCAGAACAGAACGGAACAAAAAAACACTGCATGGTTCAAAATCAGGAAGGGTGTATGCCACGGATGTGTCGTATCTCTATACTTTTTCAATCTATATACAGAACTCCATCCAAACGGCTGAAATTTCTATAAAGAGGAATGTGGTGGCATCAGGATTGGAGGAATATTCATCAACAACCTGCATTATGCAGATGATTTGAAGTGTAGTTTTGGCAAAAATCATTGATTATACTGTGGACCATCAAAAGAATCCGTATTAGAAGGAATGTAACTAGAATGCTCCTGAGAATTGAAGATGGCAAAACTGACTGACTCTGATCATTTCATTACACAAGACTAATTACTAGTAAAGGATATCATACTTGGTAAAGTCATGCAAAATCGAGACTGTCTCTCGTGGCTACTCCTTTGTCTCTTTTGCTGGTTTCTCCTCTCTTCTTTGACCTCCACGAGGTGGGTTGATGCAGTAGCCTTGCCAATAGGTTTTTATGCACCAACGATCATGAAGATGGTGCAGGATAGGATAATGTTTGCTTCCTTTACACATGAGGTTGCCACAAGCCAGTGCCTACTCCATGGCAACTGGCAATAAAAACAGCAGGTGCAAACCCTGGTAGGTGTTGATTTGAGGGGGTTGAATAGTGGGCCCAGAACTGAGTTTGAACCAAATAGAACTGGGACAGACAACATACAGCTTGTGGTACTTCGACGAGGATGGGGACAGATGCTTGGAGCTATGATGCAAGAAGGCAGGGGAGGTTCTGAGCAGGGCAGGGTGGAGAATCAAACAGCTGGTGTTGATTGTAAAAAAGAAATATCACGATGTTGGTATAAAGGGCAAGTGGGACTTGGGTGCAGGTTTACCATAAAAGGGGAGCAAGGGAAGCGTTGAACTAGGCATAGGGACTCTGGAGGAATTTGCTTTCTCTGGGAGGATTTGCATTGTAGCTGTTGAGAGATCTCTTGTAGATGTGGAACTCAGATAGTCCACGAAGCCTTAATGCTAAAAGGACCCTATTCTTCCCTTGGCTTCCAGTCATTCTCAATTCTCTGGCTACTCCTTCTTGGTTTCCTTCTCATCTCCTTGACCTCTTACAGTACAGTAGGATTCACTCAGAACCTTTTATTATTGGATTATCAGTCTTTTTCTTGTGGAAGCCCTGCCGTATATTCTGCACTTATCCATCTTTTGTTTGTTTTGGTGGGGGTAAAATAAAAAAGATAGATTTATTAGAAAGTTACATCCCCAGAGAAATAGATCCCCCTCCCTGAAAGGAAATATGGAGGAGAGGCGGTGTGCTCAAACTTGTCCATTCATACAGCAAATCCAGTTGTTTTTTTAAAATATTATTTCTTGAGGTTTCAAATAATATCTTTACAATATGTTTCATTTATGTACATTGTGTTTTATACAATCTTTCATATACATTGTTTCATAGAATCATTCATATACATTCTATTTTGCATTCTTTCCTATACTATTTTAATTACAAAATTCAAATAGTAAATCCAGTTTTAAGACCTTAAAACATAGACCCAGAATCTGACCCTTTCCCACCTATGCTATCTTGGAGCTGCCACCATTTACTCTCACCTGCTTTATTGCTTAGCCTCCCAATTCACTGACTGGCTTCCATCTTTGTTCCCTTAGACCTTGTTCTTAACACAGAGGCTTACGTCCTCTGAGCGTGTACATCAGACTATGTCGCTCACTACCTTCCCAAGTGAAGCCAAAGTTGTCACAACAACTTGTAGAGCAGCACACACTTTACTTCCTATCCCTCTGGCCTGTGGGCCTTCGTTCCTCCCCACTGCTCTCTCTGCTCTGACCATGCTGGTGTCCTTTCCTGTCCTCTGGTAGACCAGGCACACACCCATGTGAGACTCATGTTGCTTGAACTCTCATCTCTTTCAGGTTTTGACCCCAAAGTTAACTTCTCAGTGACACCAGGCCATTCTTTTCAAAACTGTAGTCCTATCACTCTTCTAAACTCTCCCTAGCTCTCTCACTCTCTCTCTGGTTTTTATCCGTAGCACTTTTCAACTATGTTGTCCATTTTACTCCCTTGCTAGAATATAGACTCTGTGAAGAAAGAAGTTTGGATTGAATTCTTAGTACCTAGAATAGGGTCTGGCATAAAGTGAGGTGCTTAATAAAAGTCTTGGATTTTATTTTAAAGAGCCCTGACAGCATATTATGGCAGCATATGTTAGGTGCTTTTGAGTCGACTATGACTCATGTTGTTGTTAGGTGCTGTCAAGTTGACCATGACTCATAGCAGGCCTGTGAACAAAAGATCTAAACCCTGTTCAATCCTGTGCCATCCTCACACTTCTTGACACACAGAGCCCATTGAAATAGTCACCATGTCTAATCCGCCTGGTTGAAGGTCTTCCTCTCCTTCACTGACCCTCCACCCTTCCCAGCATCATGTCCTTCTCCAAGGAATAGAACCTCCTAGCAACATGTCTCATAGTGACCCTATAAACAACAGATCTGAACCCTGTTCTATCCTGTGTCATCCACACTATCTCTGTCATGCTTAAGCCCATTGTTAAAGTCACTGTGTCAATTCATTTCATTGAGAGTCTTTCTCTCCTTCACTGACCCTTTATCTTTTCCAGGATAATGTCTTTTTTTGGAGAACTGGCCTCTTCTGGCAACATGATCAAAGTATGTGAGCTAACGCTTCACCATCCTTGCCTCTAAGGAGCACCTTGGTTGTACTTCCTCCATGACAGATTTTGTTCTTTTGGTAGTCTATGGGCTACTGAACAATATTTTCCAATATCACAGTTCAAAGACATCAATTCTTCTTTGTCTTCCTTTTTCATTGTCCAATTTTTAGATACATAGGAGGTAACTGAAAATACCATAGTTTGGGTCAGGCATGTTTTTATCTTTAAACTGTGACAGTGCCTAACACTGCTGATTGAAAGGTCAGCAGTACTAATCCACTAGCTGTTCTGTGGGGGATGGATGGCAGTCTCCTCCCATAAATATGTGTAGCCTTGAAAACCTGATGAAAGGTCACAGTGTGTCAAAAGCAACTTGATAGCACTGGAGTTTTAGTGATGAATATTACTTTATGCTGCTCCGTCTGACATATTTTGGGCATGTGACCAGGAGGGATCAGTCTTTGGAGAAGGACATCATGCTTGGAAAGGTGGAGGGACAGTGCAGGAGAGGAAGACCCCAGATGTAGATGAATTGACACAGTAACTAGGGTAATGGGGATAGATGTGTCAGAGACAGTGAGACTGGCTCAGGATAGAGCAGGGTTCGGAGCTAATGCACACAGGGTCGCTGAGTTGTAGGTGACTCGATGGCACATAACAACCACAGTAACCAGTTTATTTTCTCTCTTCCCCTTTCCCCTTTTCTTTCTTTCATTCCTTCTTCCTTCCTCGGTATTGCTCCCCTTCCTCACCGCCTCCATTCCTTTCTTAACTAATTAATGCTTAGGATGCCTTGAATTTCTGTAGTGCTTTACAGTTTTTAATATTCTCTTCCACACATTATCTAATTTTATCTTCATAGCAACCTTCTGAAGTCAACTGAGCAAGTTCTTCCATGTTCTTGTGATTAAAATGTTGCATTGGGAAGGTTATTACATCTACCACGGACTGCCAAAGAACAAGCAAAGCTGTCTTAGAGAAAGTACCACCAGGGTGTTCCTTAGAGGCGGGGATGATGAGACTTTATGTTACATAAATGGGAAATCACAGACAGAGGATCAATGGAAGAAAGGAAACTGACACAGTCACTGTCACAATGGGCTTGAGCATGGCAGAGATTGTGAGGATGGAGCAGGAGAGCGCACGGTTCAGATTGTTGTTTATAGGGTTGCTGTGAGTCATCGTTGACACAACAGCACCTAACAACATGACTGAGAGGCCATCCCAGGAGAAAGGGAAACGCAGCAGAGGCAGGCGACATCCCACACCTTATTATTTCTGTTCAGATGTAGAGTCACTTACTACCGCCTGTGGGAGATGGCATCTAACACACTGGTGGCTTTCCATCCTGAATGTCAGAGGCTCCCTGCTCCCTGCTTCTCCCCCTGGGCATACTCACACCCAGGTGCAACCAGGAAGTCCAGGGGTGTTAACAAGTTGGCTGTGGGAATTGCGAGTTGGTGGATCCAGCCTGTCCTCTGGTGGGATGATTCGAAGATATTTTCTGCATGGTTGCTGCATAGTTTTCTGGGGAGCTGAGGCCCAGTTGTGCCTTTAAAAAATTTTTTTTAATTATTATTAATTTTAAAGAACATTTACA
>NW_006399960.1:3271579-3307956 GCF_000299155.1 Elephantulus edwardii | reverse complement strand
CTCTTTTAAAAGTAAAAGAAAAATTCCTTCATTGGTATACAATCCCCCGGCACCCCACCCCACCCCCACCCCGAGTACACGCGACTCTGCAACCTTCATTCCAGACTCTTATGGTAATCATAATACCCTGTAATATTATTGCTTTTAAACTGTTCTCTCCCTCATCCATTTAAATACATAATTTATCCAGTTTTTCTCATTCTTACCCCAACCCTGATGTCAGTCCCATTCTACAGCAGTGGCACTATGCAGTGTTTGTCCTTCTGCCTGTTATTGGGTTTCTTTTCTCTCTTGTCTCACTTTGCTGCTTCTTCTCTGTGCTTGCTGGGGTTGGTCGCATCTCAGTTGAACCACTTGTGTCCAGCCCTTTCTCAGGACTGACTTCTGCAGACAACAGTGCAGACACAGGGCAGCCTCTGGGTTTCTTCACTGATGCTTAAAACAGCTCTCTGTGATGCTGGTCTAGGGCTGCTAGCCTTTGCAAATAAAATTACAAACTGTCCAGTTAAATTTGAATTTCAGCCAAACAACAGATACACTTTTTAGTATAAATATAGCATATTTCCTATAGATATAGAGGCATACTAATGCTAACAAAAAAAATGCATTGTTTATTTGAAATTCAGATTTGACTGAGTTCTGTTTTCTATCTGCCAGCCTAACACCTGAACTACAGTTGCAAATAAGGGTGAACTAATTAGGAAGCTGGAAATAATTACAGAAACTTGCATTATTTATAACTCTAGGCTGGATAGCTGGATCTGTGAACCTTTAACCTTTAACATATCTAATCTGGGAAGAGGTTTCATCCCATAATACCCCTGGGCAGTCTGGATAGCTAACTGTGAGGGCTACAGAGGGAGACGACCCATGGAGGTTAAGGGGAGGATGACCTCAGGATCGACCCCTGAGAAGAAAACCCTACTGGCCTTGGAGGCAGTGATTGTAAAAAGTCTCCCAGGTGGTGGCAGCAGGAGTAGCAGCAGCTGCCCAGTTGGCGGAAGCCCTCAATCTGGGCCTGCATGTTATCACAGAAACAACAGCTGAAAATGGAAAGTTTTAGTCACACTCGTTTCCTTGGCTGCCATCTGTGTGGCAACAGTGAAATTGTGCTGCAGGAGAGAGCAAAGGTCCACAGGAGACCGGCTACCCTGCTGCTGAGCACTCCCTCAGACAGCAGTGGCCCTCCTCCCCACGGCCTGTGTGCTGAGTTGGGGGCCTGGTCAGGGCAGATCCAGCTACTGCCCCTCATGACCACCCCCATGAATCAGAGAGGAGTTGTGCCTGATATTTTGTTCCTTTAACATGTACACGTTTACATGTGTATGTAATGGCCCAACCCAAGATCAGTGTCTTGGCTAGAGTCTCAAAGATTATCTATTGCTGATACTTGCTTATTTTGGCATTATTATTTTTCCTATCTTTCTACTCCTGTGACCTGAAAGGAACTGTCCCAGAAGTGATGCTGACTGGAGCCAGGTTTCAGTTAGCTGTCCTTTAGGACACCCGGTCACTCTGGAAGATGCTTCAATCCCCTAATCCCCTTGAACCACAGACAACTCCTGCCTCTAAACCTGCAGGCCAAGGGTTTATTTAGCACAAGTCCAGAAAGAGCTGTCAATTCCCTGGAAAACTAGCTTGCAGAAGTGGCATGAAAATCAAAAGCTCCAGGCCAGGGCAGAATATGAGGGCTTCAAACTGGTTCAGCTTAGTGAAGTCTAGCTACTATTACTTAGTGTAGTCTAGTCCACGAAGCAACTTCACAACAGATTAGAATTTTTAAAATATGGTGAATCAGAACGCTGAAACAAGAAAAACTATGGCTCGAAGCCCTTCTAGAAACTCAACCTCCTTCTTAGAAAACAAGAGTAGTGCATGTGTGTGTATTGCATAGCAACCAAATCTCTTAACTGGCTGGGTCAAAACCAACAATGCCTGGCTCAGGTGGTGGCCAGTGCACTTCTTTGGATGTGCATCTCTCTCCACAGTTCCGTCAATAATCAAATGCTAACCATCAGACTCTTGAAAGAGTTCTCTCCGCCTCTTCTAAGTCTCCCATTCTAGGGCTCTGACCAGTAATTTTTCCCATTCAGGGTCACCTAAATTTTTAAAATCTAAGAGTGTCCTTGATAGATGGTGAAGAGATTGAGATTTTTCACAGCTGTAGTTTGCTTGGCTCCACAATCAACAGTCTTGGCACCAGCTGCCAGGAAATGAAAAGATGTATTGCAACGGGAAAGTCTGCTGTCAGAGACCTCTCCAAAGTACTGAAGAGCAACGATGTCAGTCTGGATACTAAGGTGCACCTGATACAGGCCATGGTTTTTGCAATCACATACTATGCATCATAGAGCTGGACAATGATGAGGGATGATAGAAGGGAAATTGACGCCTTTGTGATACGGTGTTGGAGAAGAGTATTGAATATACCTTGGACTGCTAAGAGAATGAACAGGTTCATCCTAGAGAGGGTTAAACCAGGCTGCTCCTTGGAAGCAAGGATTCTGAAGCTCTGTCTGACATACTTTGGACATGTTGCAAGGCGGGATCAGTCCTTGGAGAGGGTCATGCTTGGGAGCATGGAGGGACAGCGCAAGAGAAGAAGACCCTCAATGAGATGGATTGATTCAGTCACTGGGGTAATGGAGGTAGGCATGTCAAAGACAATGGGATTGGCACAGGGTTTAGGGCTCTTGTACATGGGGTAGCTATGAGTCACAGGCTACTTGACAGCACATAACAACAACAACAAGGGTGTCCTTGTAGGATTTGTTGGCCATGACTAAACTGGTTCAAACTAGTCTGAAACTCAGGGACATACAGGTAGTCCCTGACCTAGGACACATTCAAGTTATGACAAACCACATTTACCCCAGTTTTTTTGTCTGGTATTGTTGCTGTTTTCTGTTCTTTTTTTAACATCTTCTGCTTAGCAGCATACACTATGTGAAATGTTATCGCGCATAATCTGTTGATGCCATCATACCTGTAAGTTTATACGTAATGCTTCTAACCCCTAAAGCCAAAGATCAAATCCACACAGATATTGATAATGAAAGTCAAAAACAATACTAACTTTTTAAAAATTGAGGTAACTTATGACAGTCACTGGAATGAAACACCATTCTAAAATGGGGACGGCCAAAACAGTTGCTGCTGAGTTGATTCTAACTTATGACGACTCCATGATTGCAGAGTAGAATTGTGCTCCGTAGGGTTTTTAAAACTGTTTAAGACCTTTCAGAAGCAGATCGCCAGGCTTGTCTTCTGAGGCACTTGTTGGGGCATCTGAGCCGCTAACCTTGTGCTGTCAGCCCAAAGACACGTGGCTCGAATCCACCAGCTGATCAGTGGGAGACAGATGGGCAGGCCTCTCCACTGCGATTGACTGCCCCTGAAAACCCACTGGAAGGTCAACTGTGAGTCAGTTTGCACTAAGGATCACTTAGAAGAACACAGCTCCTCTGAATTGAGTGTCTTCCTGAAAGTGACTTGTTGGCTGGGATTTATTTTGGCCATTGTTTTCTTTTAACAGCAGTATGGCTGCTTTGTTAAAAGGTGAATTCAGATGCTAGATTGGGCAGGAAAAGTAGGGTTCATCCATATTGCCTATTTACAGCCAGCCACCCAGAGTGAAGCTGTGACTTAGTGGGGGACTGGAATGACCTACTTGTCTGGACAGGTCCACACTCCCATCTGGTTTTTGCCTTGCTCTTGCCTCAAACTCCTTGAGTGCTACTAATCAATAGAGGATGGAGAAAAACCCAGGTGGGCCTCTTAGTGAGAGATACTTCTGCACCCACCTTTTATCTTCAGGCTAACTTCCGACACTCAGTAACTGTGTCCCTTTGCTAGGCGACTTTCTAGAAACTGAGGATGGCCCCTCTGCACACAGAGGAACTCATACTACCCCCACACCTCCCACCAAACACATACCATAGACAGCTTCCCTCAGCCACCAATTAACACAAATTAGTGTAAAAATAATCCAGCTCCTTGGGTGGATGGTCCTCATTCACCACCCATGCATTTCAAGATAAGTACACAAAGGGTGAATAAGCCTCTGGAAACGTTTATAGGAATATGATATTGTTGTGACATTCTGATTACATTTTCTAAACGTACCCAAACAACCTGGTCCTTGACTATAGATAGCCCAGGAAGCATTCTTCCCCATTTCCTAGACTTTCCCAGTGGGATTAGGTTCCAGGTCCTCACTGAGCCAGTTGGCTTGATAACGCACCCTGTATTGGTTGCCTTCCCTGCCTTGGCTCACTTCCCCATTCCCTTACCAGTTTCTTGCATCTTTCAATGAAATTCCTTGCACTCAGTTCACTATCTCTGGGTTGGTTGGGGCACCCCAAACTCAGACGCTAAAAGGCTGCTCAGGCCACTGTCTGCTGCCTGGGGTACATCACTGTCGGCTCCTCTACACTTCCCCCAAGGAGATAAGGAGCCCATTAAAGATGATAAAGCTCTCTGCCCACCTTGGCATTTCTTCCTCCTTCCATGGCCCAAGGCCAAGGTTAGTGCCCTCACTGCTCTTTGCTTCTTCAGAGTAACACAGGCTGGAGAGGGCAGGTGGAAGACAAGCTTTCAGGCAGTTGTCAGCCAAAAATTGCCAATATTCCAGTGAATATTGAATGCCCCCCTCTTCACCTCCGAGACCAGCTTTTACAAGGGCAACTGTTTCAAGGTAAAGGTCTGAAGCATTAATTTATAGGCCAGAAAGACAAGTCAGGAGAACCTGTTCTTTTTCTGAAGCCACTTTTGCACCCATGTGGAATGCTTTTGTTTGGATACAAAGCACCAAGGCGCAGGCTTTTATGCCCTGAATCATTTCCATGTGGCTCAGGGCCTCCCTCGACTTGAGCGCTATTATCCCTCTGTCTGTTAGACTGAGCGGTTCTATCTCCCGGCTTGCTCCTCGGTTGTTTACGGATTTCTCAATCTGCCTGCTCAGGCTGAAAGAGGCCTGCTGCCCATAAAAACCCAGCAGTTCTAAATCATTTCTCTCTCATTCTCAGTCCTCAGGACTTTCAGAGCCTGGAATTAAAACCATCTTGAAATCTAATTCTTACTCCTCCATCTAGTGACTTATTTACCTTTGACTTTTTGGTGTGCATATGCAGTCAGTTTAAGGAACTCTGATGGTGCCACCATTAAGTGCTTCACTGCAACTCAAAAGATTGACAGAACTTACTCCAAGGCTCCATGGGAGGAGACCTAGTGAACTGCTTCCACCATGATTCAAACCCAAATCCACTACCATTGAGCCTGTTCCAACTCACAACCACTTTATCAGAGTCCCAAGGCTGTAAATCTTTATAGGAGGAGGCTGCCCATCATTGTCCCTTTGAACTGCTGGCAGATCCAAGCTGCTGACCAATATGCGATACACCTCACAACCAGGGGTCCTACTATAATTATTCCAACTCCAACCCATTACTGTCAAGTCAGCAGGTTGGCAGAGACAGTAACTTGCACAGAAGGATCTATCTCCTAAGGAGCTGGTGGAGTCGAACTGCCTGTCTTTGGGTTGGCAGTGCAACTCCTTATCATAGCTCCCTTCCATAATTATTGTTGTTATGTGCCATCGAGTTGTAACTGATCTGTAGCTGACCCTCCAGTGGGTTTTCAAGAGCAGTAAATGACACAGAAGGAGATAGCCCATCCTTCTGCCGTGGAGCTGTTGGTGGATTTGAACTGTATGCCTTTGGTACTGTGGCGCAGCTTCTTAACCACTGGGCCTCCAGAGCTCCTAGAACACCGTAGAGGGCAGTTCTAGTCTGTCACACGTGGTTGACTTGAGTAAAAAATTGACTCTGTGAAATCCGGCAACAGTATCATGCAAACACTTTACATTCTGCCCTGCCCAAGGTGTTCTGGCCTGAAATGATTCTCTGGAGCCTCTTTTAAAGCTCTGCCAACAGCATTTTTTTCTTGGTAGGCCCAGGACTAGGCCAACAAACCAGTTGCACCAGTGCATCTGCTGGCTTTGTGAAATGGTCAGTGCTGAGCACTGTGCATCCATCTAGAAATCAGTTCATGAGTGTTGGGTGAGTCCAGCAGTGTGCCTCTGTTTTAATCTGACTTGAGAGAGGGGAATAACTCTGACAAATAAAAGTAACTGAGATGCGGGATCAGAAGTGGATAGAGCCCTTATTCTGGAGCTGATTGGCTGGATTCCCACCCTGGCTCTGTCACTTATTAACTGCATGACCCTGGTGAGTAATCGAACTTCCCTCAACTGTAAAAGAGTGATAATAACAGCACCTACCTCACTGAGTTCACTCATTTGTCAGATTATTGCACTATGGTGGCACATGTGTTGATATGAAGCTGTGTCACCAGTATTTCAAACACCAGCAGAGTTACCCATGATGGTTTCAGCAGAGCTTTCAGACTAACTAGAGATCAAGGGTATTCACGTGCATCTGAAATAACTGACTAGTGAAAACTTTATGAATAGCAGTGGAACATTGTTGTTGTTATGTGCTGTCGAGTCGTTTGCGACTCATAGCGACCCTATGCACAACAGCCCTAAACCGTGCTCTATCCTGCGCTAACCGCACTGCCTCTGACACACCCATCCCAATTACCCCAGTCACCGAATCAATCCATCTCATAGAGGGTCTTCCCCTCCTGCGCTGTCCCTCCACCCTCCCAAGCATGATATCCCTCTCCAAGGACCCGTCCCTCCTGGCAACATGTCCAAAGTATGTCAGACGAAGCCCCAGAATCCTTGCCTCCAAGGAGCAGCCTGGTTTAATCCTCTCCAAGATGAATCTGCTTGTTTTCCTGGCAGTCCATGGTACATTCAGTACTCTTTCTGGACTATGAGGACTTCAGGTTGGAAAGTACTAAAAATATGACTAGAGAAGAGCTGCCTCCTCAATGTAGAACTCAAAAATCTCTCAAACTCAGAAGCAATTTGTGGCTGACCCTTCAGTGGGTTTTCAGAAGCTATAAAACAAATGGAACGAGATTGCTCCATCTTTCTCCTGCAGAGTCACTGGTGGATTCGAATCACCAGAGAGGTGCCATTTTGGGGTTAGCAGTACAACTCCGTACCAACTACACCTTACTGACATGGATGGAGCAAAATCTTCAACCGATGATGGACTTCATTTGCTCATGTGGCACAACTCAAAATGAGGAGAAATAACCACAGAGATCCATTAAGAATTGGGACGTTTACTGTAAGAAATAGAGCCTAGGAAAATTGGAAGTTGTCAAAAATGAAATGGAACACATAAAGATCAATAACCTAGGAAGTAGTGAGCTAAAAATGGACTGGTATTGGCCATTTTCAGTTGGACAGTCATATGGTCTACTAAGCCAGGAATGACAAATTGAAGAGGAATGGCACCACATTCAAGATCTACCCTACAGTACAATGCTGTTGAAAAAACTCAAAACATCTCGAACTCACAACGTTGAGTAGATTCCTATTCATAATGAACTTCTCTTAGATTTCCAAGGGTATGAATCTTAATGGGAGGAGACTCTCCATCTTTCTCCCACGGAGTCACCGGGGGATGCAAACCACTGGAGATGAGCAGGGTTTTGATTATCAATGCAACACCCTATAGATTATGCCACAGAAGCTCCTTACAATGCTGTTCTGTGCCAGTCATATTGCCAACAAGTTGGAACTGACTCATAGACAACTCTCCAGCATGTTTTCAGAGCCTGTAAACTGCATGGAGGCGTATACATATGTACATATACATATACATATACTAGGAAGACTTGTTAATACAACTACTATTAAAGTTATATAGCCAAGTCATAAAACCAAGGATGATAAAATAGAGGATTTCTACCAACTTCTGCAAGACGAAGTTGAGTGATTATGGAATTAAGATCTATTGATAGTAATTGGTGACTGGATTGTAAAAGTTGGAAACAAACAAGAAGAATTTGGTAATCAGAAAACATAGATGTGGTCATAGAAATTAGTCTGGAGATTGAATTTGGTATGCCCAATGACTTAATCATTACAAATACTTCTTTGGTTGTTTTTTGTTGTTTTATTTTTTTTTAAAGGCAACTAATGGAGTACACAGGGATCAAACTGACTGCATATGTCCAAAGAGACAGTGGAAAAACTCATTAACTGTCACCAGTTAAGAAAAGGCCAAGGGTTGACTGCAGAACAGGCCATCAGTTGTTGATATGTAAGTTCAAGTTGAAGCTGAAGAAATGATAAACAAGCCCACAAGAAGTGAAATACAACCTTGATTATATTCCACCTAAATTTAGAGATCATCTTAAAGATAGATCTAATGCACTGAACACTAATGGCAGAGACCACATGAGCAGTCTGATTATCATACATGGAGAGATCAAAAGGTCATTATAAAAACAAGAAAGAAAAGACAAAAAGAGATGTCAGGACAAACTCTGAAACTTGCTCTAGTATATAGAGAAAGGAAGAAATTATGAAGAAGAACTGAACATAAGATTTCAAAAGGCAGCTCAAGAATGCAGATCCAAGTATTGCAATGAAATGTGCAACAACTTGGGATAAGAAAACCAAAAGGGAAGAACGTGCTCAGAGTTTCTCAAGTTGAATGATCTGGAGAAAAACTGAAGCCTTGAGTTGCAATGGTGTAGGATTTCTATGGGAAAAACAGAAAGATTTAGAAAAAAATCAAAAGAAGATGGGGAAAATACACAGAATCACAGAAACAAAAAGAACCATTTCAGGAGGTACCGTATGATCGAGATCCCGTGGTATTGAAGGAAGATGTCTAAGATTCAATGAGGGCACTGACAAAAAAACAAGACTACAGGAATTTATACTGTACAAATTGAAGTGTTCCAACAAATGGGTGCAATACTGTAGGTGTTCATTTGCCTATGCCCAGAAATATAGAAGAGAGCTACCTGAACAAACAGGCAAAAAACATGCATATTAATGCCCATTCCAAAGAAGGATGATCTAACACAATCCATAACTTATAAAACAAAATCATTACTATCCATTCAAGTAAAATCTTATTAAAGAACATTTAATAATAGCCAGAGCCATTTCAATAAGAAATTAGTAGAAATTCAAACTGAGTTCTGAATATAACATGGATCTAGGGGTATCGCTACTGATATGAGATGAATATTGGCTGAGAGCAGAGAATATCAGAAAGGTGTTTATCTGTGTTTTATTGACTATGTAAAGACATTCAGCTGTATGGATCATAATAAATTATGGCTAGAACTACAAAGAATGGAAATTATAGAACATCAGGAGGATTTCAAAGGACAGCACGAGAAGACAAAGCAACATATTTTAAAGAAAAGTGCAAAGAGCTAGAGTCAGAAAATCAAAAGGGACATACTTCTTTGGCATTTCTTAAGCTGAAGGAACTGAGAACAAATACAAGCCTAGAGTTGCAACCCTTAAGGATACTATGGGCAGAATAGTGAATGATCCAGGAAGCTTTTAAAAGAAGATGGAAGGAGTCACAGAGTCACTATATCTAAAATAATTGGCAGACACAGAAGAATTTCATGAAACGGCATATGAAGGTAGTGATGATGAAGGAGGAAGTTCAAGGTGCTCTGAAGTAATTGGCCAAAAAAAGGCCCCAATAATTGATGGAATGGTTCAACAAACAGATGCTGCTCTGGATGTGTTTACCAAGTTGTGCCAAGAAATCTGGAGGACAACTACCTGGCCAGTTGACCGGAAGAGATCTATATTTATTCTCATTCCAAAAAAAGGTGGTCTGATAGAGTGTGGAAATTATAAAACACTATTATTAATATCACATGCAAGTAAATTTTGCTGAAGACTATTTTTTTAAAAAAACTATTGGAACAGCACATCAACTGAGAACTGCCAGAAATACAGGCTGGTGAGGAAATATGTCCACTGCACTAGGGATAGTTTAGCCAATGTCAGATAGATCTTGGCAGAAAGCAGAGTACTAGAAGAATGTCTATCTATGTTTCATTGACTATGCAAAGGTATTTGACTGTGTGGATCACAACAAATTGTGGCTAACATTGAGAAGAATGAGATTTCCAGAACAACTGACTGTGCTCATGTGAAACCTATACATTGACCAAGAGGCAGTCATCAGAATAGAGCAAGGAAACACAGCATGGTTCAAAATCAGGAAAGGAGTGCATCATGTCTACATACCTTTTCTTTTTAAAAAAAATGTTATTTTAATGAAAGTTTACAGAAAAGTTGTATTTTAATTCAATTTTGCACATTTTCCGCCTCTCCCTCCCTTCCTCTTTCCTCCCAGTTCATTTTAATATTTTTTAAAAAAACATTCACTTTTGCAAAATTTCCTCCTCCCCTCACTTCAGTCCTCTTTGAAATGTACCTCTTATTCTGGACCATTGTCTTACACATAATGCCTAATCATATATTCCTTTTAAAAACTTCTCTCCATCATTTGTTCCAATGCAGTGTTTTTTATCTATACACTATGCAGAACAGATTATTCAGGAGGCTGGACTTTATGAGGAGGAATGTGACATCAGAATTGGAGGAAGTCTCATAAACTACTTGCATAATGCAGATGACACAACCTTGCTTACTGAAACTGAGGAGGACCTGAAATGTTTGCTGCAAAAAGTCAAGGACTGTAGTCTTCAATATGGATTGAAGCTCAACATCAAGAAGACAAAGATTCTCATCACTGGGCCAATTGGCAGCACCATGACAGATGGAGAAGGAATTGAAGTTGTTAACAATTACAGCTTGCTCAGCTCCACAATCAACACTCTTGGCACCAGGGGTCAGGAAATCTGAAGACAAATTAGGAAAGTCTGCTGTGAGAGACCTCTCCAAAGTGCTGAAATGCAAAGATGTCAGTCTAGAGTCTAAGGTGTGCCTAATCCAGGACATGGTCTTTGCAATTACTTGCTATGTATCAGAGAGGGGGAAAATGACTAAGGATGACAGAAGAAGAATTGGTGCCTCTGAGTTGTGGTACTGGAGAAGAATATTGAACATACCATAGATTGCCAAGAGAATAAACAGGTCGGTCCTGAAGAGGGTGAAACCAAGTTGCTCTCTGGTGGCAAGGATTTTGAAGCTCTATCTCACATATTTTGGGCACATGGCTAGGAGGAACCGTCCTTGGAAAAGGACATCGTTCTTGGAATGGTGGAGGGATAGAGAAGGAGAGGAAGACCTTGGATGAGATAGTTTGACAGAGTGACTAAGGGGCAGATATGTCAGAGATGGTGAGCTTGGATCAGGATAGGACAGGATTCAGAGCTATTGTACATAGGGTTGCTATGAGTTGCAAGTGATTCAATGGCATATAACCACAACAACAATTGTGTTAATGAACCTGTGCATGGAACAAGCAGCAGTCAATCGAATAAAAGAAGGGGATACTATATGGCTTATAATAAGGAAAGGTATATCAGGGTTGTATCCTTTCACCATACTTATCCATCTAAATACTGAGGAAACAATTTGAGAATTGTGATATTTGAAGAATAGGACATCATGATTGGAGGAAGACTCATTAACAACCTGTTATTTGCAAAGGACATGGTTTGCTTGCTGAAAATTGAAGACAACTTGCACTTACTGATGAAGTTTAAAGCATATAGCCTTCAGTATGGACTACACACGAAGTTCAGAAAACCAAAAATCCTCAGAGATGGACAAACAGAAGAGTGATAAACAGAGAAGCAATTGAAGTTGTCAAAGATTTCTTTTCAGTTGCCTCTACAATCTCTACTGAAGTATCAGTGAAGAAATCAAATGACAATCTTGCACTGGGCAAATCGGCTGCCAAGGACCTCTTCAAAGTGCTTACAAGAAAAAGACAAATAACCTTATTACAAAATGAGCAGGGGACATAAAAAGACACTTCACCTAAGAAGATATTCAAATGGTCAACAAATGCCCGAAGAAATGCTCAAGATCAGTATCTATTAAATGAAAAGCAAAACTAAAAAAAAACCCACACTTAAACTTACTGCCATTGAATCAGTTCCAACTCAAAGCCATGCTCTAGTGGGATTCCAAGCCTGTAACTCACAGTAGGAGTGGATTGCCCATCTGAAGCGGCTGTGGATTGGAACCGTGGAGACACACATTCTTTGGGTTAGCAGCATAACTCACTAAGGACTACACTATCAGAGCTCCCTTATTGGCTGTTAGAGAGATGCTGATCAAAACAATGAGATACCATCTCATTCCAGCAATAATAGCAAAGTTCAACAAGACAGAAAGCAATAAATGGTCTTGAAGGTATAGAAAGAATAGAACTCGTATATACTGTTGATGGGAATGTAAAATAGCACAACTATTAGAAAGTTGGGAAGGAAAAAGCACTTGATCCAGGGATCTCACCACCAGGTATATATATATATATCTCCCAAAGAAATAAGAGCTGTCACTCAAATGAATCTATTCATACCCATATTCATTGCAGAATTGTTTTCAGTAGCAAAGCTATAGAAATATACCAACTGTCCATCAACAAATGAATGGATGAAAAACTATGGTCCATCCACACAATGAAGTACTATGCAATACCAAAACCAACAAAGAATTAACAAAATACTATGTAACATGGATATATCTAGAGGACATTATGCTGAGTGAAATAAGTCAGCTGCAAAAGGACAATTGTACTAAATCATTGTTATAAAAAGTTAAGGAAAGGTTTACACACAAATGAAATAATTCTTAGATGGCTATCAGGAATGGGAAGGGCAGGAGTATGGAGTAAAAACTAATAAATAGATAATAAGCACATATTAAGATAAGTAAAGAGAAAGGTAATATCCAATAATAAGTCAAAACAACTATGATATCATCTCACCCCAGCAACCATAGCGAAGTTCAACAGGGAAGCAAACAACATATACTGGTAAGGTTTTAAAGAGATTGAAACTCTTAATCACTGCTGGTAGGAATAAAATGGTACAGCCATTATGGATAGCTGTCCAGTGCTTTTTCAAAAAGTTGGAAATAGAAATACCATTTAACCCAGTAATTCCACTCCTGGGAATAGACCCTGAAGAAACCAGGGCCATGATTCAAACAGATGCACACACACCCGTGTTTATTGCTGCTTTATTTGCAATAGCAAAGAGGTGGAAGCAACCCAAGTGTCCATCAATAAACAAATGGATAGAAAAACTATAGTACATGCACACAATGCAGTATTATGCAACATTGAAAAACAATGAACTCATAAAACATTACACAGCATAAGTGAGCCTGGAGGACATTATGCAGAGTGACATATCTCAGCCACAAAAGGACAAACACTGCATAACACCACTGTTATAAAATAAGTCAGACATGTGGGAGGCGTTGGAGAGAGAATGAGAGAAGAGTGTATAAATAATGAATGAACACTGCATTAGAACAAATGAGGGCAAGAGCTGTCTAAAAGGAATATATGATTAGGCATTACATGTATGACAGCAATCTCGAACAAAGGGTGCATTATGGGGTAGGCTGAGGGAAGGGGAGAGGTTGGGGTGGAATAAAATAAGCAACAATGAAAAATATTAAAAATAATATAATTTTTATATTATTTCCATATTACCAATAATGGGTGGTCAGCACAATATCATTAAAGAAAAGAAAGACACATAGAAGGATTAACGGAAATCAGAATTACAGGGAGGAAGTAGGAAATATGCAATTACACTGTGAGTACTGAAATTAATGTTATTGAACAAAATGTGTATGGAGGATTAAATAAAAAACTCTTCAATCAACTTGAAGAAAGAAAATGGGTAAAAATGCTGAAGAGCAAGATGTCACTTTGAGGACTAAGTTGCTTGCCACTCAAACCAATGTAGTTTTCATTTCCTCGTATGCATGGGGAAGTTGCACAATGAATAAGGAAGACCTAAGAGCTGATGCGTTTGAATTGTGGTGTTGGCAAAAATATTGAATGGACGGCCATGTGATGACTTCATCTCACATATTTTGGGTATGTTATCTATCACTTACTCATTCATTGCAATCTGAAACTGATTCACCACTGATCCTCCAAGGAGTTTCACAGCTTTAGTTTGCTTGGCTCCATAGTCAACATTCTTGGCACCAGTAGCCAGGAAATTAAAAGACATATTGCCATGGGAAAGTCTGCTGTTAGGGACGTCTCCAAAGTACTGGAGAGCAACGGTGTCTCTCTGGAGACTAAGGTGTGTCTGATACAGGCCATGGTCTTTGCAATCACTTGTTATGCATCAGAGAGTTGGACAATGACTAGGGAGGATAGAAGGAGAATTGATGCCTTTGAGCTGTGGTGCTGGAGAAGAGTATTGAGAGTACCATGGACTGCCAAGAAAACAAACACATTCATCCTGGAGAGGGTTAAACCGGACAGCTCCTTGGAGGCAAGGATTCTGAGGCTCTGTCTAACATACTTTGGACATGTTGTAAGGAGGAACCGGTCCTTGAAGAGGGACATCATGCTTGGGAGGGTGGAGGTGGATTGATTCAGTGACTGGAGTAATTCGGATGGGTGTATCGGAGACAGTGAGATTGGCACAGGACAGAGCAGAGTTTAGGGCTGTTGTACATAGGGTTGCTATGAGTCGCAAGCGACTCGATGGCACATAACAACAACAACAACAAAAACAACATCATATGGGAGGAAATTGTCCATCTTTTCTTTCTCCTGAGGAGGGCTGGTGGAATCGAACTGCCTAGTTAGCAATACAACTCCCTATGAACTACGCCACAGAAGGGTCAAACCCCTGGAGAAAGACATACTTGGAAAGGTGGAGGGTCAGTGAAAAAAAGGAAACCCTTTATGAGATGGACTGAAACAGTCAGTGCAACAATGGACGTAAGCACAGCAGAGACCACAAAGACGGCGCCAGCCATCAGGCAGGGTTTCATTCTGTCAAAAATGGGGTCAACTTGAGGTTCAAGTGATTTGACAGCACCTAACAACCTCATTGGGTTGTTCTGAGACTTGATGAGTTAAAAAATATATGAATGAGCCCTGGTGGTGCAGCAGTTAAGTGCTTGGCCACTACCCAAAAGATAGCAAGCTGCTTTCTAAAGATTACAGCGTTGGAAACCCTACGGAGCACCTTTATTCTGTTCTATAAAGTCAGTGTTAGAATCAACACTATGACAGTGGGTTATGGGTTAATATATATGTAGAGTTCCTGCCTTACATTATTACCTATTGCCATTGCCATAACTACAACTTCTCTGTTGTATACTGTGTTGTTGTTAATGCGATATTGAGTTGAAGTCAACTTGTAGCTGACCCTCCAGTAGACTTTCAGAGACGGTAACTGCACAGGAGGAGACTGTTCATCTTTGTTCTGTGGAGCAGCCTGTGGATTTGAACCACAGGCCTTTACGTTGGCAGTGCAACTCTTTATCACTAGGCCATCAGAGCTTCTTGTATAATATATACTGTGTTCTGTGATATTAAATAAAAATGATGTTGTTGTTGTTCTTGTTGTTATGTGCCGTTAAGTCACCTGCGATCCTTAGTGACCCTATGTATGGCAGTTCTGAACCCTTCCCTGTCCTGCACCAGTCTAACTAATTCCACAAACCAACCCGTCATCGCCCCAGTCACTGTATCAATCCATCTCATCCTGGTTCTTCCTCTCCTGAGCTGTCCCTCCACCCTTCCAAACATGATGTCCTTCTCCAAGGACCGGTCTCTCCTGGCCATGTGCCCTAAGTATTTGAGATGGAGCTTCTAAATCTTAGCCTCCAAGGAGAGACTTGGTTTCACCCTCTTCAGGACAGACCTATTTGTTTTCTTGGTGGTCCATGGTATGTTCAAGACTCTTCTGCAGCACCACAACTCAAAGGCATCTATTCTTCTTCTCTTATCCTTGGTCATTCATTGGCCAGCTCTCTATGTATAGCAAGTAATTGCAAAGACCATGGCCTGGATTAGGGGCACCTTAGTCTCTAGACTGACACCGTTGCTTTTCAGCATTCTGGAGAGGTCTCCGCCAGCAGATTTGTCCAGTACAACTCCACTTTTATTTCCTGACTGCTGATGATAGAGAGAAAAAACAAATAGGGCTTAAAGTGGACTGTAATTAGAGAGGCTTCTTGGAGGAAAGGAGCTTGAATTAGGCATTGCATGAAGGATGCGTGAGGTGAGAGGGGTTGTTGTGATCAGAAAACAAACTATGAAAGAAAGGATTTTTCCAAAAATGATGACCAATCATCTCTCAACTCACAGGTAGTCTTGATACTCAGGAGATCCCCCCCCCTTTTTGTCTCTTTCCTTTTAGTATTTACCTCAAAAAGTGGGATCTCTGTCTCTTTTTTTTATGGGACTGCTTCACTCAGTAGAATCCAATGCAAGTGATGCTGGGACACTTCTAAAACTGGGACAGAAGCAATCATGTAGTTTCCTTCTAGTCGCTGGAGAACTTTTAGGCATTATGTTAGAAACTCAATTGTTCTGAGACTGTCATGATGTGAGGAAGTTCAAGCTACATAATGTCAGTATCTGACTGGCAGTTTCAGCCTTTACTCCTTCTAGTCTGGAAACCGGATATAAGTGAAGGAACACTGATGGTACAACTACCCATACATCATCATTTTGGAAACACAAATTTCATAGGCTGCCCTCTGGGCTGATCCTTGGAGGCAAGGTTTCTGAGGCTTCATCTGATAGGGTGGAGGGACAGTGCAGGAGAGGAAGACCCTTGAATAAGATGGATTGATTCTGTCACTGGGGTAATTGGGGTGGGTGTGTCTGAGATGGTGCGACTGGCACAGGACAGGGAAGAGTTTAGGGATGTTGTACATAGGGTCGCTATGTATCACAAGTGACTCAACAACATAACAACAACTCACACGTTCTTCAATGCTTAATTAAGTTCCATTATCGAGCCACCTTAGTCTCTGAATTTTCCCATCTGATGCTTAAAGGGGCAGAAACAACACATCCTTGCTGGACCTTGTCTTTGTTCTTGACCTTTGTAATCTGTGAGAAAAATAAAATGAGTGGTGTCTGAAACCATTAAGTTTTGGAGAATTCTGTTACCCAGTCTGATGGCAGGGTCAGCATAAGTATAGTCACCATAGAATGAGAAATCAGGAGTAAGAAAGGAGGGCTACGAGGACTGTGTCCTCTCCTTCCCACTCCTACCTAGTACTCTCTCATCACTCCAAAGTTTGCAAGTATATTAGAAGGTGAGCCATCATGTTGCCTGCAACTCATAGGGACCCTATGTACATTAGCTCTGAACCGTGTCCTATCCTGAGACAGTCTCATCTCTGACAGACCTAATCCCATTTCTCGAGTCACTGAGTCAATCCAGCTCATCCTAGGGCTTCCTCTCCTGCGCTGTACCTCCACCCTTCCCAGAATGATGTTCCTCGCCCTTGTGTAAATTATAAAACACTAATCTTAGTTCAATTAATTATCTGATAGGGTTAAAAAGAGGAAGAATTTTGATGACAAACAAGCAAAACAAGAATGCTGGTACTTGGAGAACCCACCCACCTCTCTGAGAGAGTTTCTAGATTGTCCTGTGGTGGAGCATAGGAGTTAATCTGCTTGGTTCCTAGTCTGGGTCTGTCACTGTGTTAACTTAGGTAGACTACTTAGCCTCTGAGTCACTCTGGTAGCACTAAGTGGTATAGCACTCGTCTGTTGATTTGCTGTACAGAGGTAACTCGTGGTTGCTGTGATGCCAAAAACTGTAGCACTGATGTGTCAAATGTGAGAATGGTTTCTCATGGTGGACAATGTTTGGTGGAGCTCCCTGATTAAAACAAGCTTGGAAGCAGGAGTGGCATCCACTTCTAAAATAGCTTGCCTCCAGAAACTATGAACTTGGAGAAAGAATGAACGTTATACAAATGTTCAGGTCTTTCGTTCATAGAGTAGTTATGAGTTGTCAATGACTCGACGACACCTAACAACAAACAACAACTATGTCTGCATCAGGACTAGGTAGGAGCATTGAAGATCCCTGAAGTAGGAGGGAGACACTCAGAATCGAGCTTGCAGAGGTGCTAATAAAGACTTCCTCTCTATCCTGGGCCTCTGATTCTACGAAATCCTTCAGAAATATTTTTGTCAATCTAGGCATTAGCTCCATCCAGTCTCAGAATACTTCTCATTCATGCAATTTATAATTTTGGATTCTCAAACATTTGTTCTGAGACAGAACTACACCCAGTCCACATTCCGTCTTCCTCCATTCTTTGCCCGAGTCCTACACTTCTCCAGTTATAGCTCAAATGTGTATATGCCTATGGGATAGTGTTTGTATGTTCATGGGAGGGCTTTCACAAGATGTTGTTATCTTGTGCTGTGGAGTCAGAACCAACCCAGGTCTGACTTTCTAGTGGGTTTTCAGAGGCAAGATAATTTTTTTGTGCAGTTTCAGAGGTAAATTTCACAAGAAGAGATTGTCTAGCCTTCTACCATTGAACATCTGGTAGATTTGAGCCACTTATCTTTGGAATTGCAGCACAGTTTCTTGCCACTAGGTCACCATAGCTTGTGTGCTATCAAGTCACAAGGAACCCAGACCTGATCCTCTAGCAAGTTTTCAGAGGCAGTGAATCTCACAGGAAAAGACTACGCATCTTTCTTCAGTGGAGTATCTGGTTGATTTGAACCATGTACCTTTGGGATCACTAGACAGTTCCCTTTTACACTATGAGGGCCTCTCATATCGCATTGTCATGGAGTTAGAACCAATGTATAGCTCACCTTCCAGTGGATTTTCAAAGGCTGTAAATCACCAAATGGTGTATTCAACTAGCCAGAAAGACATCATCATTGGCAACCAGAGCACGCCAGGAAAACCAATCCCCAAAGACTCTTTCTATAGAAATAATGCTAAACTCACTGGTTTCAGTTATCTTTTTTTTCCCCTTTCTTTTTCTCTTGTGTACTGTCGAGTCAGATCTGACTGGCACAGGAGGAGATTTTCCCTCCTTCTCCAGAGGAGAGTCTGGTGGATTTGAACCACATACCTTTGGCAGTGCAGCTGAGCTTCTTGCCACTAGGCCACCAGAGCTCCCCTGGTATCGGTTATCTTTTGCTGCATCAAAGACTATCCTCAAACTTAAGGACTTATAACAGTCCATTTACTATTTGCTTATAATTCTGAGATTTGAGTAAGGTTCGGCCATAATAACCCAGCTATTCTACATGGCACCAACAGGAGCTGTTTAAGCAGCTTGATTCTGGCAAGAATGGCTTGAGTTGGTTCAGAGGTCTGCGTCCTCAGTTCTTGCTGTTGGCTTATTTCCTTAATCTTCCTATATGTGGTCTTTTTATGGAGTTATCTTTAGTTTCCTCACAGCATGGTGAGCCTTAGGTTAGTTAATTTTGGGTTTTTTTAACATGGCAACTGACTTCTCCCAGAGCACAAAAATTGAAGCTGCCAGGCCTTCTACCTAAGAGTGGTTCCCTGTAGTTTTTTATTCTTCCTTCAGAGTCCCTTTCCATTTCCACAATAAATATTCATGTTTGCTTGCATATGAATTACTTTATCAGTCTGCTTTCTCCCCTTAGGAAGTTGAATGCCCAGAATCTTCTTTTTATTTTGAACTGTTTCTGACTTTTTAGTCCATGCCAATGTACTTCCTTTTAAAATTTAGTGGGTTACTTGTCTCCAAAGTTACAGTACACTCCATTTTACAAAAGCTATGTCCACAAATTTCTCTGAGATAAATCCCTCCCTATTTTAGGTTCAAGTGAACTGTGAGACAGCCCCTTTATACTTGTCTACATAAGACCGTCTATAAGGCACTGAATTAAAATCTTTTCAGATCTTAGCAAAGAACCTAAAGGCTATATCCTGAATCTGATCTTACTCTGAAGCCAGATATTGCAACAGACTGAAGGCCATTTGTTACTTTGAGACTCTTTTTCCTCCCCCAGGAAAGACTAAGGGAAAAAAACACCTTTATGTTTAAATTCTCAGGTCTTCCGCTTCAAAACCAGAATAGTTACGTTCTTTAGTTCTTCTTTACTCTCCTGTATTTTATTGCTATTTGTTCTCTAAATTGTTAGTAACTGTGATAGCAGAGGTTTTTTTTTTTTTATTTACAACACAGTTCTTTTTATTCACAAATTCAAATATCACTATTTTATCCAATAAATTTTCCTTGTCTGGTAGAAATCATTGCTCTCATATTCACCTTGGAAATGCTGTGAATCGCAGTATTATAAAAAATAATGAGGAAAGGAAACTAAGTTTGCTTCAAGCAACAGTCTTTGTTTTCCAAAAACTACTGCAATTAGTGAGACCTCTACCAGAGTTTCCTATTTGATTACATTGCAAATTATGTAAAGCATAAGATAGTAACCATAACTGGTCGTTCTTGTTATTAGTTGATGTTGAGTAGTTTCCAATTCATTACCCCAAGTGTGCAGAGTACAACTCTTCCATTAGGTTTTCAAGTCTATGATCTTTTGGAAGCAGATAAGCAGACCTGATTTCCTAGAAGCTTCTGGGTACATTTGAACTGCTAATCTTTTGTCTAACAATTGGGTGCTTAACTGTGTCACTTGTTGTTGTCGTTGTTAGGTGCTGTCAATTTGATGATGACTTGTAATGACCTCTCCTGCACCATCATTCCAATCTCCATTATGTTTGAGACCATTGTTACAGTCCTTGTGTTAATCCATCTTGTGTTGACCTTTCCCAATGTGATATCTTTTTCCAAGGATCTCCTAATAACCTGTCTAAAGTATGTCCCTCCGAACAAGGTGCTCTAAGCATGTGAGACCAAGTTTCACCATCCTGGCTTCTGAGAAGTACCCTGGTTGCACTTCCTCCAAGATAGACTTGTTCGCTCTTTTGGCAGAGTATATTCAACACTCTTTATCTACAATTCAATTCTACAATGGAAACACATCGATTCTTCTTTATACTCAGGTATTTCTTAAATTAATATTTAATAAATTGTTGCATTATACCACAGATTGCAGGAAGAACAAGCAAATGTTTTGTGGACAAAAAAGACAGCTGGAGTACTCCTTACAAGTGAAGATATTGAAACTTTTCCCTCACATACTTTGAGCATGTTTTAAGGTGGGACAAGCCCTTGGAAAAAGACATCCTGCTCGGTAAAGTGAAGGGTCAGCAAAAACAGAAAGATCCTCAACAAGATAGATTGGCATACAGTGGTTGTAAAAATGGGATCAAGCATAGCAATGACTAGGAGGATGGCATAAGACTGGGCAGCGTTTCCTTCTGTTGTAGGTACTGTTGGTCGGAATCAGAATGGACACCATGGTACCTCACTACAGCAATAAGAATTTGTGGTACACAGGCATTAGTTTTGATGCTTCTTTACAATCCACATCCCATGGCCTCAGCATCAATTCACTAAGCTAGAGGGGCTGCGAGGCAGAAATCTATCTCACTACATGTGAAAACTCACCACATCAGACTTTACAGGCATCCATTTTTCCACCTGTGTGCAGACTTTTGTCCTAGGTCTGAGCTCCTTGGCTCTCTCCTTTGCCTCCTGGGTGGATCTGGGCCCTAGCTGCAAAGAGATGGTCCATTCATTTAGTTTATGTGTGTAAGCAATAAACTGTTTCCAATGATATGGCAAAGATCTGAAGAGACCAACCAAGGGCGGTGCAGTACCTGGGCTGTCACCATCACTAGTCCTGAAGGGATGTTAAGCTCCTATCTGAACTTGGAAAACCTCAAGGTTATTGGCCTACTCTCTGAAGAGTTCCTTTGATGGCCCTGTCTGGTTTTCTGGCCAGGGCCAGTTCAGGGGCTCCCACACTGTGGAATAGGATTCTTATTCGGTGGGGACAGATGGGGGATAAGCATCTGCATCTTTAACAAGTGGCCCCTGGAGACTCTGATGAGAAACACTGGCCCCAATTGTCCTCAGCCTCTCTTGCTGCCGCCTTTTTGGGATTTTCCTGTCTTTTAGCAGCCCTGGAGGCCCTCCTATCTAGGCAGGAAAAGGAGCCAATAAATAAATTCACACTAAGGTGCTAGAGAGTGATAACAGCTAATCCCTTCCAAGGGCAATTGCTCTCAGAAAAAAGGGATGGCTCATGGAAAAAAGGTGATTTAACTCAAAAGAAAGAGTGTCTCCTGGAAGAATACCACACTTTGGTGCTGGAATGGGAGTAATATCTGGGCTTGGGTGTCAGAGCAGCCCCCTCTTCTGCTTTCTACTGAGTCTGACTTCTGTTAGTGGCTTTCAAATGAAGCTTTCATTTGAGGAAGGAAGCTCCATGAGGGAAGGGATATTTTTGTCTTTTTTGTTCATTGATGTATTCCCAGGGCCTCGCACATAGTAGGCACCATAACAAGCTTGTTGAATAAATGAGTGAATGAAACCTCTTTGGAGACCACGCCTCAGCAACCTGGCTCTTGTCTAAAGTGAGGCAGGACTCCCTCCCACTGCCCTTTTCTGGCGTCCCTGTGGCCTGCCTGGGATTGAGCTGAAAAATGATTTTTCATACACGTCGTCCTCATTATAACATCATCCCTCAGAGCGAAGCTCTCTGACCACCCTGAAGACCTGTATTTAATGTGATGAAAGGTGATTTAATGGAGTTGAGGAGAGCGAAGCATAAAGCGGACAGCCGTTTCAGAACAGCAGAGCAGGCTGTCCCTCCAAGGGGAAGAAAGGAGGGGTCTGAGAAAGAAAAAAAGGGGGGTGTCCAACACTCTCCCCAGAAAAGACTGGAATAAGAAGCTGTCTTGGTCAGCTCTGCAGGAAGGCAAAAATGAAAGGCAGATAAGCCCAGCACCCTCCCCTCCCCGCCAGCAGATAACTAACTTACCATTTATTTACCTTGGAGCTGATTATGTGCTGGGTTGAGGCAGGCAGGGAGATTTTATTGACATTTGGTCTCCCTTCACACATTTTTGCGACAGCCAGACATCAGGGACTGAGCTGCAGGATATTAAAGGATTTGGAAAAGTTATCAAAGAATGGGACATATTTATCAAAGCCACAGTGATATTAGAAAGCTGGGTTGCAGCTACACCTGGGTCTGTTACTTGATTAAAAAAATAATAATAATTCATCCTCTGGCTGGCTTTTGCACCTGGGTGAATGCTGAGCAGTACTATAGGACCACCCTTGGTCAGGGGTTTGTAGCTAACGACCCTTTTTTGGGCCCAGCAGAAAACTGTGGGTGCCAGGTCACACTGAACACTAATGGTGCAGTGGTTAAGCCTTTGGCTACTAATGGAAAGGTCAGTGGTTCAACCCATCAGAAGAAAGATGTGTAGACTTACAGCCTTGAAAATCTGACAGCTCTTCTCTGTCCTTCAGAGTCACTCTGCATTTCAATTGACTGGACAGCGAAGGGTTGTAGATTCCAGTAATGGCTGGGTCCGAGGCATTAGGACTGGAGGAAGACTAACAATATGCATATGACGCCTCTTTGCTTAGTGAAAACAGACCCCAAAAGACTCATTGCTGTTGAGTTGATTCCAAATCAGTGCCCCACCATAGAGTTTCTGAGGCTGTGAATCTTTATGGGAGGAGCCTGCCATCTTTGTCCTGCAGAGCTGTTGGTAGATTAGAACTGCTGACCTTTTGGTTTACTGTCTGACGCATTATGCACCTGCATATACTTAAAATGATGATTAGTGTGGGTTGCACTTCAACATAAAGTCATTACAGCTAGACCAATAAACAAATCAGGATAAATGAGGAAAGGATTAAAGTTGTCAAGGATTTTATTTTTCTTGGATCCACAAATCAACACCCATGGAAGCAGCAGTCAAGAAATCAAAGAATGTATTGGGAAAATCTGCTGCAAAATTCACTTTGAAGACTAAGGTGCAGTTGGCTCAAGCCATAGTATTCTCAACTTCATACGCACAGGAAAGCTGGATGATGAATAAGAAAGTTTGGAGAAGCATTGATTTCTTTGAATTATTATATTGGCAAAGAATATTGCGTATATAATGGACTGTCATAAGAACTTAAAAATCTGGCTTGGAAGTACAGCCAGAATGCTTCTTGGAAGCGAGTATGGTAAGACTTCATCTCACTTACTTTGAGCATGTCATCAGGAGGTAAATGATTTCTTGGAGAAAGAAATCAGGCTTAGCAAGGTAGAGGGCCAGCAAAAAAAAAAAAAAAGGACAAAGGCCCTCAGGGAGATGGAGTGACACTGTGAGTACAACGAAGGGTTCACATATAGCAGTGACTGTGAGGATGGCTCAGGCCCAGGCAGTGTTTCCTTCTGTTAGAGACAGGGTTGGAGTCAGTTGGAACTGATTGGGTGACACCTAACAATAGCAGTGGCTAGATGCATGATTGAGAAATTAATCTGTTCAGCAGAAAGCTTACTTAGATCAGTGACTTCCAAACATCCCGACCCTCAGGTATTTATGTATATCCCAAGCATCTTTATTTTTCAGAAGTTGATCAAGTGACTTAAGGATCAATGCCAATAGGG
Organism: Elephantulus edwardii; assembly: GCF_000299155.1. Taxonomy (NCBI): domain Eukaryota; kingdom Metazoa; phylum Chordata; class Mammalia; order Macroscelidea; family Macroscelididae; genus Elephantulus; species Elephantulus edwardii. The sequence continues at coordinate 3,283,579 of NW_006399960.1, read as the reverse complement.
TCACATGGAAATTCCCTAATGGAACAGCCTCATCCATTCCATTTCCAGTGAATGTAGTTATTAGCTCTTTACAAGTCAGCCCTTGACTCGTGCTGACCCCATGCATAAAAACCACTGGTCTGTGATGGATTGTGGATCAGATCCTTGTGATCCATAGAGGTTTTACTGGCTGAGTTGTCAAAAGTAGGTCACCAGGACTTTCCTTGTAATATGAAAACACAAAAATTTTTCAGCCTCACAGCAGCATGCAACTCTCCATTGGCATATGGGTGGTGTCTGTGCATAGAGTGAGTTGGCCAGGAATTGAGCCTATGTCTCCTGCACAGAAGGTGGCAATTCTACCACTGAACCACTATTTCTTTTTACTATTGAATGATGTTTGTGTAATATGAAGACTCTCCACTTTCTAACAGTCAGTAAGATTACACCACAAGTCACCTCTATTTAGCTCCCCCCAAATTTTTCCACATGAATTATTCAGTGTATGACTATTTCAATATGTCTGTCTTCAAAAAAAATGCTGGATGAACTTAAAACAACAAGAGGAAGTGCCTGCATTGCAAAACAATACCCACCTGAATATTTATCTTAGAAGTCTTTAATGAATTCACTCAGGTGAAAATATCATTACTAGCAAAGACTGACCAATGGCCACCAGGACTCATGGTTAATCCAGGCTTTGCCATCTGATTCCAATCCATCAGGCCTGGCTATAAATCGCTTATATGTCTGGGTGATAAAAAGCAAATATAAATTTTCAAAAAATTTAACCTTGCCTGGTATTAAAAGAGAATACGTAATATTCCTGGGCATAAATATGTCTCAAGACAAAGTCATTGTGTCTACTCAGCATATATAATGGATCTTTACACACACACACACACACACACACATACATAAATATATATAATTTCCCTCCTACTTGCCAGAAAAAGCCAGAAGTTCTGCAGTAAACTGCCTGTGATTTCTACAACTTTGAGAAGTGAGCCCAGCCATGTCTGGCCTTAAGACTGTTCATAGTGAAGATTCTTCATAACCTTCTGGAATAGCAACCATACAGATGAAGGAGAGGTTATCTGACTGACATCTAGGCGATGGGAGTCTTGGAACCTCAAAATGCTTCTGGGGGACCTTGGTCCAATCGTTTCACGTAACTGAGCCCCAATTTCTGTACTCTCGAATATTGGCAGTAGATCCTGAAAGTAATGGCTTCTAAAGTAGTATTTCTGAGCACCCACATGCATGCAAATTCCCAGGGGATCTTAATAGACTGGAGATCTCTGGATCTAGGGTGGGGCTGAGAATTCTGAATTTCTAACAGGCTCCCAGGTAATGCTGAGGTTTGGAACCAGATACTGAGGGACAAAGTTCTAAGGTCCTTTCCAGATGTGATGATCTAAAGCTCACCTTGGTCACACGCTGAAATCATGTGAGGGCTTTAAAACATTCCATTGCCCAAGCCACTTCCCTGACCAATTAAATAAGACTCATGGGGGTGGGCCCCGGGCAAGTGTATGTTGTAAAACTCTCAAGGGGATTCCAGGGTGCAACAAGGCAACATAGAACTGATGGAAGGCTCCACAGGACTGCACAAATTTTGATGAAGCCATTTTGTGAGGTTTTGGAATTACCACCCATGTGGTTTACTTGTGACTGTCCATTAAAGAGAGCAAATGCAGGAGAAAGATGTAACAGTGTACACCTATAAAAGTACAGCCTTGAAACTCCTAATGTGGAGTTCTACTTGGTGTAAAAGGATTGCCATGAGTCAGAGTTGGCAATGGGTTGCATTTAGTTCTGGGTCTTCATTTTCTGGAATTACTGTTAATATCCAAAGTAGTGAACCTTGGGATTTATTGTCATTGCTTTAACAGTACCTGTAGAAGTATCTAATGGTAGTATGTGAGGTAGGAAATCCAGAGATCAGAATCCTGATCCCAAGCTTACTCATTTTAATACATTTTTTTATTTTTAAGGGTTGTGACACAAATGGCATTAAATAATGCTGATAGACTAAGGTGCGCCTGATCCAGGCTATAGTCTTTGCAATTACGTGCTATGTATTGGGCACGTAATGCGTTGGGCAGTGACTAGGGATGATAGAAAGAGAATTGATGCCTTTGAGCTGTGGTGCTGGACAAGAGTGTCGAATACACCATGGACTGCTAGGAGAATAAATAGGTTTGTCTTGGAGAGGGTGAAGCCGGAATGCTCCTTGAAGTCAAGGATTCTGAAGCTTCGTTTGACATATTTTGGGCATGTTGCAAGGAGGGACTGGTCCTTGGAGAGGGACATCATGTTTGGGAGAGTGGAGGGATGGCGCAGGAGAGGAAAACCTTCGATAAGATGGATCGATTCTGTGAGTGGAGTGGTGGAAATGAGTGTTTGCAACAGCGAGGTTGGCACAGGATAGAACGGCGTTTAGGGCTCTTGTACATAGGGTCGCTATGAGTCACAAGCAACTCAATGGCACATAACAACAACAATAACTATATACAGATAGGAAGGTTAAAAGTGCAAATATATAAATGTCTGCTTATATCTTTGAAATAAAGATCATTTTGTGTCAACTATTAAAAAAGAGAGAGCGAATGAGCCGATGCAATCCCGCACGCTGGTGGTGCACGCGAGGTAGCTATGCCATAGAAGCACAGCCCCCTCCTTGAGCAGGTGGGGGTGCTGAGCCTGAATGTTCTGGAAACCACTTGGAACCTTTGCAGGATGTATGACTGACACAGGAGGAGCTGGTTTTCTTTGTATGGGTGCTTTAATGGATTCTTTACGAAAGGCAAGAGTCATGGCTACAAATGCCTGCCGAGGCCTGAGTGAGCTGGACGAGTGGTACAAATGGGATATCAGAGCTAGGTATTAGAATATTTAACTATACAGACACATTTTTTTTCTCTCCCTCATAGAACTACCCCAGAAAACCATGCTTTCTGTCATTGAGTCAGTTCCGATTCTTATCAATTCTCTGTTGGATTTTTGAGGTTATACATCTTTACAGGAGGAGATTGCTTACCTCTCTCCTGCAGAGTAGCTGATGGATTCGAGCAACTGACCTTCCAGTTAGTAGCATAATGTGTCATCACACACCAGAGCTCCTTCAAAGAACTACTTTTTTTGGAAGAAAATATTCTTACATACTTTTCTTTTAAAAAAGGAAAAGACCTCTTTTCCTTTGTCTTCCTGCTTTTTGGTAGAGATGTACAAGAAAAATACATATCTACTCCTAGAAACACGATACAGCAAGTGGAGGGGGAGAGTCCAGGTTATTGCAGAGACCAAAACTTATATAATTGGAGACTCCCTTTAAAATATCTACAACGACTTGACCTTTTTTTTATTTTTAGATCTATAAAGTCATATGACTGTGAAAATATGGTGATATATATGTCTTTGGATGTTGGAAGTAGCTGGTGTAAGTGAATGGCCCTGGTTTAAGCCTTGCTAAAGCAGTTGCCATGGAGTCAATTCTGACTCCTGGTCACTTCATAAGTGTTAGAGTTGAATTGTTTGTCAGTGGCTGATATTTCTGAAGCAAATCGTCAGGTTGTTCTTCTTAGGTGCCCCTAGGTAGACACAGGTTATCTTAATGGCTTCATAGATGATCCGTCTCTGGCCCCAGAGCGAGATGATAAGGCAGTGCTCTCAGTGCTGTGTACTGTGTACCCCGATCATAGGGTAAAAATGAACAGTGGGAAACCTAGACAAAATGATTAAGAGAGCCCTTGCTCTCTTACAGCCTTGGACTGTGCCAGCAGCCACAGCACGTCCCAGGTGGTCCAGAGCCAGACTACTTTAAGTGTGGTCGATGGAGCAGCAGCATCTCGCATAACCTGAAAGTGTGTTAGAAATGCAAATTTTCCGGGTCTACTCCAGACTCACTGAAGCAGCACCTGTCCTTAACCAAGATCCTCCCCGCTCCAACCAATTGGTGTGCATACTAGACAGGGAGAAAACACCAACTTAGAAAATGCTGCCAGTGGCAAGAAGCTGCACTACAATCCCAGAGGTGCGCGGTTCGAATCCACCAGACGCTCTGCTAGAGAAGGAGGGAAAATCTCCTCCTATACCTTGGAGGCAAGGATTCTGAGGCTCCGTCTAACATACTTTGGACATGTTGTGAGGAGGGACCAGTCCCTGGAGAGGGACATCATGCTTGGGAGGGTGGAGGGACAGCGCAGGAGAGGAAGGCCCTCTATGAGGTAGATTGATTCAGTGACTGGGATAGTCGGGATGGGAGTGTCAGAGACGGTGCGATTGGCACAGGACAGAGCAGAGTTTAGGGCTGTTGTACATAGGGTCGCTATGAGTCGCAGGCGAATCGACAGCACATAACAACAACAACAACATATCAGTCAGATCCGATTTGGCGGTACACACACAAAAACTAATAAAATAAAATTTTTTAAAAATGCTGGGAGAGGGCTGTGAGTCTGTTTGTTTATCAGTTCATTCATTCTTTCATTCATTTATTCCTTTGTCCTAGCAGTTAACAAATTTTCTTTGTATGCCTTCTCTGGGCCAGGCACTGGCATGTGCTAAATAAGCTCAGTTTCTCCTGGCTAGTCCTAGTGAGGGTGAAACTGGGTTGTTCCTTGGAGGCATGGAGGCAAGGCTTGTGAAGCTCTATTTCACATACTTTGGGCATCTTGCCAGGAGATACCAGTCCTTGGAGAGGGACATCCTGCTTGGAAAGGTGGAGGGTCAGCAAAGGAGAGGAAGACCCTGCTTGAGATGGATTGTCACAATAACTGGGGCAATGGAAGCAGTTGTGTCAGAAACAGTGGGACTGGATTAAGGTAGGGCAGAGTTCAGAGCTATTGTTCAGAGGGTCGCAATGAGTCGTAGTTGACTTGGTGGTATATAACAACAAATTCTCTTACTTCCCTCATCTCCTTAACACACATTTTCATGTAGTGTGATTCCTGGCTCATAAATATTTGATTGGGAAAGGAACTTGGAGTTTAGCAGCTCCCCGGATGTATACATATTATATTCCTCAGAGACCAGCAGAGCCTAAGGTGCCCTTTTGTGGATTATGGTGCTGTTGAGTACATTCTCATTCATAGCTACTCCATGTGACAGAGCAGAAATTCCCCACGGGGAATTTCCTGACTTTTCCAAGTTATTGAAGAGTAATGATGCCAGTTTGAAGACTAAGGTGTTTCCGATTCAGGCCATAGTCTGATTACTAATTTTGTATCCGAGAGTTGGACAATGAATAAGGATGACAGAAGAAGAATTGACACCTTTGAGCTGTGGTGTTGGAGAAGAGCAAGAAAACGAACAGCTACGTCCTGGAGAGGGTGAATCCAGAGTGCTCTTTGGAGGCAAGAATGATAAGGCTTCACCTCACATGCTTTGGACATGTTGGTAGGAGGGGCTATTCCTTCGGAAAGGATGTGATGCTGGCAAGGGTAGAGGGCTGGCGAAGGAGAGGAGCACCCTCAACAGGGTGGATTGACACGGTGACTGCTGCAATGGGCTCTTGTGTGTCAGGAAGTGTGAGGATGGCGCAGGATAAAACAAGGTTTAGATCTCTTGTTCACAGGGTCTCTATGAGTCATGCTTGACTCCATGGCACCTAACAGCAATAACAATAACAAGCCTGTAATCTTTAGCTGCTGGTTGGATTCATTGATGCTACACTACATACAGCTGGCTGACATGTCTTTGGAATCACTGCCCAAGCATGTCAGTCCTAGGTCTCCATCTTGGATCCTAACTTCTCATTAACTCCCCACAATTTACTTCCCACAGCTTGAAATGCAGGGAGATGAGTGTTAAGAGCTCTGGTGCAGGCCAGATCTGGTTCTGGGTCTGATGGGTTTGTAGATTACAGTCCTGGCACTTCTTGCTTCTCTGGTTGTGGGCAAGTTGGCTCAATTCTTCGTTTCCTTTCTGTAATGTGGGCCAAGGAGCAGTGCCTCTGTCTTATGTGGTGAAGATGAAACAAGACACTGTGCAGAGTGTGAAGAGAGCTTCCAGTAAGTGTGAGTTGCTGCCTCTGGGGCTGCGGAAGCCTTATCAGTCACTTACCAGTTAGTATGAATTAGAGCCCACAGTGAGGTTTTGATCAGGGTGAGGGAGAAAGGAGAATCTACTGGGGAGGGACAGCCTATATAGATGAAAGGGCCCACTTCTCATCCTTGTGACTTTTAAGGGAGGTTTGCACAGAGTGCCAGGGGCCTTTTGCAAGGGTGAGGAAGAAAGCCACAAAATTTCAAGGGCTGAAGGCAGTGCTCATTACCTCCTGTTGAAGGCCAGGCTCCCCACCCGCCAAGTGTGTTTGCTCCTAGTTGACTCTGTGTTTATCCAACCAAACATCAAACTTCTGCCCTCTCCTTAACCCTTTGTTTCTTTTTTGTTCCTGATTTGGCACACCTCCCCCCATGCCCTGATTATTTTTAGAGCCTTGAGAAGTCAGAAGTCACTTCTGTTTACAGAGAGGCAAGGGGGAGTGTTAACAGCACCCAGCTCTCTCCCCAGGCTTCAGGGCTGGCTCTTTGCAGTGCAATCTCCAGCCCTTGGCTCAAAAAAAAGGAAAAACACAAAGGAGTGAAATCTTTTCTTTCTCTTAGATGTTTACTTTCTCAGTTTCCCCCATGACTTAAAACCACACACAGACACTCAAACATTCTCTCTCTCTCATTTTTCCCAGCAAAGCTACTGAGAAGGAGCCACCAGCTGCCTTCACAAGTCAGTGCTGGTGAAGCCTGCACACTCCATCCTCCTCCCTCACAGCTTCTTACCTTTCTTTCCACTTTGTTCCCAAGACACCAAACCCACAGCCACCACACTAGGCCAGGGGTAAAACATCAAGCAACGAATCCTGGAATTCAGGGTGGCAATTTCAACCAGCCCTTTCAGAAATGGAGAGCCAAAAATTAAGTCTTTGCTCATCTCCATGACTAGAAAGTTCTGTTTGAGCACTGTGGGATGTGGGAGCTTAGTGATTCTCTAATCCAACATCCCATTTCCCCAAAGAAGATGCTGAGGAGGTCATCTGAGGTCATCGAGCATGACAATGTCATGTTGGGTCTTTCTGACCCCCATGAGGTCCTTCCCACTCTATGTCACCTCCTCTGCCCTTCAAAGTATTGGCAAATGAAGCAGCTGCAGGGCAAGCAGCTGGATCAATCAGAGAGTGTGATTTAGCGCTCTTGAGAGTGGGAGGAAGGGTCGGATTTCTGTTCTGGTTATGCTCAATTCCCCTGGAGGCCGTGCCCAGACTGCTCTGGTGTTTACTGTTCAGAGAAGGAATACTACACGCTCTGCTGAAATTATGGCCAAACTGAGAACACATCTAGGGGGGTTGGATGTGACCACGAGACTCTACTGCTTCCCTTCATGGTGATGTGGCTACTCCGCAAGCTCATTGCCGTCATGTTGATTTTGACTCATGGTGACCCCATAGGACAGAGTAGAACTGTCCTTTGGGGTTTTTGAGGCAGTTCACCTTGGTGGAAGCAGATTGCCTCATCTTTCTCCCTGGCAGGGCGGCTGGTCTCAAACCCCTAAGCAGAGCAGAAATAATACTCTTGGCAGCTCTCAGACCATCTATGTGAGTTTTGAAAATGAACACACACATATATGGGGATGTTCACATCCTCACATATCATCAAATGACCAAGACATCAGACAGGGTCATTCTGGTTTGATCCTCTTCCTGAGAGGTTGCATTTGTGCTCCAGGTATACGAAATCAGAACATGCAATTTCACAGGTTTCCCATAATTTTGTTATTTTTTGGTTGTACTTTGAGGATGCTTATAAACATTTTTTAAAATATCATTTTTTTAAATTCTGCTTTATTTACAAAGTTTTTATAAAGTTTTCCACACTGAATCTTTCCCATTTCCTTCACCCTCCCCTCCATCAAATTGTGCAACCCTATGATTAACCACCCTCTACCCCCAACTCCTGCTTATTCTCACCCATCTCCTGCCACTGACACACCCCCCGCTTGCTCCTCATACTCATTTTACAATAATGGTTTAATACCGTATTTGTCCTTATTAGACCAAATTCGTTCATTCAGCATAATGCTCTCCAGTCCCACCCATGTTAGGTAATAATTTACAAAATCATTGCTCCTGTGTGCTGCATTGTATTCCATTGTGTGAATGTACCATAATTTCTCAATCCATTCCATTGTGGTTGGACATCTGGGCTGTTTCCACGTTCTCGTGATGTTGAATAACACTCCTATGAACATTGATGTACAAGTCTCTGTTTGTGCCTCAGTTCAGTTTGAGAAGTCTTATGAATCACTTGGGGAGGAGCCTCGGGATCACAGTGGTTAAAGAGGCTGGCTGCTAACTAAAAGGTCAGAGGTCAGAGGTCAGAACTCAACTCTTGATACCTGGGAAAGAGTGTTGCTAACTCCTTCTCTACAGATTTTCAACCTTGACAACCATGAGGTGCAATTCTACTCTGTCCAACAAGTTGCTACAAGTCAAAGTCGACTCCCTGGCAGTGAGTTTGGGTCTTGGTTATAGTACCCATGGTTCTATTTAGCTATCTGCAGAGTTTTCCCAGCCACACAGACAGGACTTTGTAAGCATTTTCTATTTCATAGCCTTTTAAAAGTTCAATTGCAGTTTCTGCCACATAGTATCTTTGTGATTTGGGGAAATAAAAAAGCTTTCTGTATCTCAGATTCCTCACTTCTTAAATGTAGATGATAACATCCACTTTCATATAGCCCAGTTTCTGCAATGATTTGCTCAGCGTATAGATTGACTAGACATGGAGAAAGGACACAGACCTGATACACACCTTTTCTGATTTTAAACCTTGCTGTATTTCCCTGTCTACTCTGACAACTGCTTCTTGGTCTGGGTATAGATTTTGCAGGAGCACAATGACGTGTCTTGGGATTCCCATAGTTCTCAGAGTTAGCCATGGTTTGTTATAATCCATACAGTTAAATACCTTTATGTTGTCAATAAGACGCAACCTCATCACCAATGAAGAAAGCAAAAGGTCTACAAAAATAGGAAAGAAAGAAAAGACCAAAATGGATGTCTGAAGGGACCCTAACATTTGCACTGGGACATAAAGAAGCTGAAACAAGGGGAAGGACTGCCGAAGTAAGAGAGTTTAGCAGATTTCAAATGGAGGATAAAAAAAACAAAGCAAAATGGTATAATGAAAAGTATAAAGAGCAGGAATTGCTGGCGTTCCACTTTTTTTTTTTTTAGCAATTGGTCTGTGCTCAAAGTAAATAAAGCCTTAGACAATGTGGGGTTTATTCATTGGCTGGATGTTGAAAATAGATAGAAAGCCTGTTCAGATGTCTAACCACAATGGAATGGATTGAGAAATTATGGTACATTCACACAATGGAATACTACGCAGCGCCCAGTAACAATGATTTTGAAAATTATTATCTAACTTGGGAGAAACTGGAGAGCATTATGCTGTGTGAACTCACTCAGTCCCACAAGGACAAATACTGTATAAGATCATTATTTTAGAACGAGTTGAAAAAATATTCTAATTTTATAAATAAACTAGCATAAAAACGGTAAAATAAAATGTACATGATGATTGTATGAAACACAGCATAAATCAAAGATTGTATAAAACAATGTATATGAATGAAACATACTATAAAGGTATTATTATATGTAAATCAATAAAAAATAAAAAACAAAATAAAAAAACCTTGCTCACCATGGGTAACCTACTGGTATCTGAAATACCAGTGGCAAAGCTTCCGGCATTATTTTATTGTCGTTGCTGTGTACTGTTGAGTTGGATCCGACCTATAGCTGACCCTCCAGTGGATTTCAGAGGCAGTTAATCGCACAAGAGGAAATTGCCCTTCCTTTTCCCATGGAGCAGCTGGTGGATTCGAACCACATGCTTTTGGGGTTGCAGCACAGTTTCTTGCCACTAGGCCACATGCAAACCGCAGCAGTATGACAGAGTAACAAGTTGGTGATGCAATAAGGAGGTGCTGGTTTGGAATACACTCAAACTGTGTTGGCCACAGAGAAGCAGCATAACAAATGTCAGTTGTTTCTTTGTAAGTAAATACAAAGTGAGGACTGGCATATGCAATAAGTTGGATTTCTAATCATATTGTTTCAGTAAATTTCTATGCCACTTTGGACAGAGATCACACTCTGTTTCAATTCCATCATTCAATCAGACAAATGGGGGGGTCAATAAACATTTATCGAGTGCCGAGATGGCACCTGACAACAACTGAGTTAGTGAACCTCACTAACTGAAAGGTGAGTACTTAGAGCCATTCACAGGAAGAAGATCTGGCTGTCTGCCCTGTAGAGGTAAGGGTGTTGGAAATCCTATTAGGCACTTCTGTTCTGTCCTATAGGGTCACTGTGAGTTGGGATTGACCTGATGACAAGAGATAAGGTATTTTATGGAACCTAGGGCCAGTCATTGTCTCAAGGACTGAGGATATTGAAATCAAGAACAATAATAAAAGCAAAATTCTGGTTCACATGGAGCTTATAAATAGATTCAATTAATTATAACACAAGCAAGGTGATAAAATTTTCGACAGGAAAGAAATAGTCTTCACAGAGTCTAAAAGAAAAGTTGTAAGCACATGTCTGTCTTTTTAAAAAAAATTCGTTTCAGTGAACATTTACAGAGATTTTGGATTTCCATTCATTCATTGTTGCACTTTTCTCCCCGCCACTCCCACCCCCACCCCCAGTTCGCTCTTCTCTTTGAAAAGTAAAAGAAAAATTCCTTCATTGGTTTACAATCCCCCCGCATCCCCCCACCCCCACCCTGAGTATACTCCACTCTGCAACTTTCATTACAGACTCTTGCACATGTCCGTCTTAATACATTCAGAAAGGTACTGAAGTCTATTGAATCCTCTATGAATGATTCATGGCCCCAAGTACCTCTTTCAAGAATATTTTAGTTTTAAGTGACAGCCAGGACAGGATGTATTGACATGTATAATTGAAGAAAAGTTGAACATTAGGGTGGGCTTCAGGTATAGTTTGCTCCAACAGCACAAATAATACTACCAAGGATCTGGGTTTTTTCCACCTCTTATCTCCGAGATTATTAAATAAATACCATCTTGGCTTTATTCTTAATGGAGACCTCCACTTGTTTCAGCTCTCCCTTAAGCTAGTATAGTGCCACTCCATAAAAAATCTTAAGCTTCTCCACAACATAGTGCACAGGGGGCCTTCATCAGAATCCCCACCAATTTTCTCCTCATATCTTATTTGGTGTTACTTCCCTTAGCGGTAAAGTTGAGGTCTACCTCACCAAATCATCTCAATCTCAAATTGGAGCCCACTTATAGCTGACCTTCAGTGGGTCTCTGAGGCTTTCAATAATCCAGAAAATTATCCATCTTTCTTCCTCAGAGCTGCTGGTGACTTTTAACTGCAGGAGCAGCAGGACCCCTTCAGTTTTGCCCCCAGAGCTCCCTCACCATATGACTTGACTAAGAATGGGGGAAGAATAAGTTTTTGTCCAAAGGAAAGTTAGAGTAGTTTTCCTGCAAGTTGGGCCAAAACATTCCAGATTATCATCCAATAAGAAGCCTAGTTTAAGCACACACTCAGGGCACCAACAAAGCAGGAGCAACCAGAGCAAGTTTTGGTAGTTGTTGTTGTTTTCTGTTGTGTGCCATCGAATCAGACCCAACGAGCAAAGGAAAAGATTGCCCCTCCTTCTCCAGCAGATTATCTGGTGGATTCGAGCCTCCACCTTCGGGATTGCAGCACAGCTTCTTGCCACCAGGCCATTAGAGCTCCCTTCGGAGCAGTTATTAAAAGAAACAATTTAATTAATCGTGTGTGTTTGGTGGAGCTCTCAGTTTAAGACAGGTTTGGAAGCAGGAGTGGCATCCACTTCCTAAACCACCTGCCTCTGGAAACTCTATGAAGTAGGAGAAACGACGGCAGTTATAGAAAGGCTTCAAGCCTTTTGTTCATACGGTCGCTATGAGTCATACTCGACTCAAGGGCAATCAACAACTATATCT
>NW_006399960.1:3255713-3271479 GCF_000299155.1 Elephantulus edwardii | reverse complement strand
AGATTAATCAGAACTGGCTTTGAAAAGCACTGTGGCATTTGGACAAGAACAAACTGGGAGGAGGGTAGAGAGAACAGTGCAACAATGAATGAGTGGAAGCCCAAAATCTCTGTAAATGTTTATGAAAATTAATAAAATATAATTATAGGAAAAAAAAAAAAGAAAAGGCAGCAGTTTGCATCTAGTGGTCTCTCCAAGGGAGAAAGATGGACCATCTCCTTCCATAAAGATTTACATCCTCAGAGAACTGACAGGAGAATCCTTATGAATCAGAACCAACCTGACAGCAGTGGGTTTGGATTCAGTGTTTAGCAGGAGTCCCTACTTGGGGCAAATAGAGCACTTCGCCGCTAACTAATAAGTTACAGGCTTGAGTCCTCCTAAAGGTGCCAGAGAAGAAAGATCTGGAGATCTTCATCAGCTCATTCAACACGAAGGAGATCCCGAGGAGCTGGAGCCGGTTCGATGGCAACTGATCTTTCTTAGTTGGTAAGTACTTGTGGCCGACCTTGTACACATGGCAATTCATTCAATTCTTCTAATCACTCCTGTGAAGTGGGTTTATTATCACATACACACTTCATAGAGGGGGAAACTGAGGCCTATATTTAAGTAGTTTACTCAGGGTGACATGGCTAGTAAGGAGCAGAGCTTGGATCCCAACCTCAGCTGCCTACCTGCAGGGGCTGTGTTTATAAGAAATAGTATGTACAAAGAATGTCACTACGGTGGCTTAGTGGTAAGGAGTTTCACTGCCAACCCAAAGGTAGGTGGTTCGAATCTCTTTTCGTGCTATTTACTGCCTCTGAAAACCCCCTGGAGTGTCAGCTGTGAGTTGTTTCTGATGGTACATAACAACAACAGTACACAGAGAATGGCAGCTCACTGCTACATCACCACTGCATGAGCCTAATTGCCCAGGTAGATGTTTTGCTGCTATGCTCAATCAATAGTTCCTTCAGATATTTTAAGGAAATAGAGAGCTCTTGTGGTCTAGTGGCAAGAAGCTGTGCTGCAATCTCGATGGCACACAATTCAAGGCCACAAACTGCTCTGTGGGAGAAAGATGGGCAATCTCCTCCTCTACAATTAACTGTCTCTGAGAACTCACTAGAGGGTCAGCTATGTATGTGTCGGTTCCAGTGCTATGGTAAACAGCAACAACTATCTGGCTAGCCCTCTAGTTTTTGTTGTTGTCATGATATATATATTTGGTTGTTGTTGTGTGTGTGCCGTCAAGTCACCTGTGATTATATATATATATATATATATATATATATATATATATATTCTCCAAAACCCACTGCTGTCAAGTAATTCCAATTCATGTTGACCCTCCACTGGATTTCTGAGGATTTGAAATCGAGAGAATACTGTCCATCTTTCTCTCATGGATTAGCTGGTGTACTCAAACCACTGATCTTTTGGTCAGTAGTGCAATACATAACATATTATACCACTAGGTGTGTACACACACACACGCACACCGAACTGGTCATAATGGAATCTCAATTAGAACATTATTTTCATTTCAATTGCTTTATATGTGAATATCAATTTTATTATTTTAAGTAGCATGGAGGATGCCTGCCACAGGGCTGCACCATAATATTTTCAGTGTTAGAATCTTGCAAACAATCAACAAATCCTCTTGGTGTGGTACAGTCTTAGTGTTTCTTGAGGGCAAGGTCCTTGGAAAGTGGTAGGAACTAGTGAAACGATCATTGGTTTTATCCATCAAATTCTTTTGAATCAGGTTTATGTGGGAAGCCCTGCATAATATGATTATCGGAAAGAACCAAAATCATTCTTTTCCTGACCAGCCAAGGTGAAAGAGAGGTCCAGACCTCTGTTGGGTGACCACAACTCTCTCCTTCCTTTCTTCTATTATCAGACAATATCATTAATATTACATGCAAACAAAGTACTGCTGAAGATCATTCAAAAACGGCTTGATAGATAGGAAAGGATAGAGTAGAGAGATAGGAAACTTCCAGAAGTCAAGCAGGATTTAGAAGAGGCTGTGGCACCAGGGATATCAATACCGATGTCAGATGGATCCTGGCTGAAAGTAAGGAATACCAAAAGAATGTCTAGCTGTGATTTATTGACAAAGGCATTTGACTGTGTGGATCATAAGTTGTGGCAGACATTGAGAATAATGGGAATCCCAGATCATTTAACTGTGCTTATGTTGAAACTATGCCTGGGCCAGGAGGCATTTGTGTGAACAGAGTAGAGAGTGTGTCAGGTTGTATTCTTTCTCCGTACTTATTCGATCTGTATGCTGAGCAAATCATCCAGGAAGCTGGACTCTATAAAGAGGAGGGAGACTCATCAACAACCTGCATTATGCACATGAAACAACCGGGCTTGCTGAAAGTGAGGAGGACTTGAAGTACTTGTTACAGAAGATCAAGGAATGCAGCCTTCTATATGGATTGCATCTCAATGTCAAGAAAGCAAAGACTCTTAGCACTGGATCAATAGAGTCATGATGGATGGAGAGCCAATTGAGACTGTCAACAGCTTCATCTTGCTTGGATCCACAGTTAACACCCTTGGTACCAACAGTCAGGAAATAAAAAGACACTTGCAAAATCTACAGTTAGGAACGTTTCCAAATTATTAAGGAGTGAGTATGCCAGTTGAGCACTAAGGTGTGTCTGATTCAGGCCATGGTCTTTCTGATTACTTGCTATGTATCTGAGTACTGGACAACGAATAAGGTTGACAGAAGAATTGACTGACACCTTTCAGGTGCGGTGTTGCAGAAGAGCACTGAACATCCCATGGATGGCCAGGAGATCAAACAGATATGTCGTGGAAAGGATGCAGCTGGAGTGCTCTTTGGAGGCAAGAATGATGAAGCTTCACTTTACATGCTTTGGACATGTTGCTAGGAAGTTCTATTCCTTGGAGAAGGACATGATGCTAGGAAGGGTGGAGGATTGGTGAAGGAGAGGAAAACCAGGTGGATTGACACGGTGACTGCTGCAATGGGCTCTTGTGTGTCAGGAAGTGTGAGGATGGCGCAGGATAGAGCAGAGTTCAGATCTTTTGTTCATAGGGTTGCTATGAGTTGTTTTTGATTCAATGCCACATAACAACAACAACAGCAACATTGGTTACCTCAGGACTTCTTCCTTAACTCAACCAAAGACAGGTTAATTTTAAATATCTGGAAGGAAATACAGCCAAAGCTTAGGTTGTGAGATCGGCATGACTTTATTTAATCCTCCAGTCTTCTGTTGTCAATATTTACTGATTGCCTACACTGTGTCAGGCACTGTCCTAGACACCAGGAATAGACTAGAGAGCACAGCAAAAAAGAAAAAAAAAACAAACAAAAAACAACCCACACAAAAATAAACTCAATAAACCTGCCTTCACAGAGCTCACATTTGGGCAGAGGGCAAATGAATAAGCAAAATCTTTAGCGTGGCAGATGGACATAAGAGTAGGAGGGAAAAAATGAACAGAGCAATGTAACCAGGAACTTGGGGGAAGAATGACACTGCATCTAGGGAAAACCTCACTGAGAAGGTGACACTTGAAAGAAATCATGACAAAAACTTGGGAGCAGGCCATGAGGCTGTCTAGGGGAAGCATGCTCCAGGCCGGGGACACTCTGTGATTACAACTCATTGCCCCTGGGTCAACACTGATTCATGAACCTGTAAACCACACAGGAGGAGATGGCACATCTTTCTTCCGTGGAGATGCTGGTGGATTTGAACCACCAGAGAGATGCTGCCTCTGGGTTAGCGGTGCGCGTCCCTCCAGACTTCATCACTAGAGCTCCTGCCGGGTGTGGGGAGCGGAGCCAGCCAATGCAAAGGCCCTGCAGCAGGTTTCTCCAGGCATGTCGAGAAACAGCAAGGAGGCCAGTGTAGCTGGGCAGCTGTTATTGTTGCATGCCACCGAGTCGGAACTGACCCATAGCTGACCACCCGCCCCCAGAGGGTTTCAGAGGGTTACACAGGAGGTGATTGCCTAACCTTCTCCCACAGAGCGGCTGGGAGATTAGAACTGCATGCCTTTGGGGTTGCAGCACAGAGGCCACCAGAGGGAGGAATAGTAAGAGAGGAGCTCAGAGTGATGAAGGAAGGCCACTGTCAGCATTTTGGCTTGTCTGGCTTTGGGTTTAAAGAGTTCCTTTGGCTATTCTCTATCGAGAATTCAAAAGGGGGCCAAGGAGACCAATGAGGGGGGAACAGGTACTCTAAAAGGCAGGACAGATAGAATGATGGCTAGAGCAGGGTGGCAGTGGTGGAAGTGATCAAAAGATGTCAGGTTCTGGCTCTCATTCCTTCTTTACTCATATCTGTGTAGCAGTTGTTGTTGTGTACTGTTGAGTCAGAACTAACCCAGAGCTGACTTTTCAGCGGCTTTTCAGAGGCAGGAGATTGCCCATCTTTCTCCCATAGAACAGCTGGCGGATTCAAACGATGTGCCTTTAGGCTGGCTGCGCTGCTCCTTACCACTAAGCCACCAGAGCTGTGGACTCCACATTTTCTCCCAGGGAGCGGGGAGGAATAACATTCATCTGTTAAAATAGGATCAGGTTCACTGCGGGTTGTCACAAGCACCTGTTCCTGCTATGATGGCTTGAGCACCCCAAATAGCCTGACAACCCATCAGAGCTGAGGCCACACTCCTCGCCCACCTCTCTGAGAGCTGAGGGGGTTTCATACTCAGGGCTTCTTTCTAGCCACCATCTCTAGCCTGTCTGCTTACCTCTGGGTGGCAAGTGATCTATTCTCCCAATGAGAGGTTGCTGGAGAAGGCAGTCTTTGAGCAGAGGGCGTGGTGTAGACTGTCTCTCTCACCGAACCGTCTTAATCAGCCTCTTTACAAGATACAATGGGGATGTGAGGAGGTGACATGGTGGCCACTGTGGATGCTGAGGAACACTGGGCAGTTGAAGCAGCTGATGTTTGATGGGGCCATGGAAGGACTTGTGCTCTGTCCATACTTCCGCCCTGTGGCCTATGGGTGCTTGAAAGCTGTCCTGCAAACACTCCACAGTGTTGAGGCAGCTTGTCCTCCTGCACAGTGGATGCTGGATTCCCATCTATTTGCCTGAGGCCACCAGCATGCAAAGTCTCATAGGGTAGCCACCTACAACATGTAACTTTTAAAATGAGTTGTTGTTTGCTGTAGTGGAACCAACTCCTAGTTGACCCTCTAGTTGGTTTTCAAAGGCAGTTAGTGGCGCGGGAGGAAATTGCCCACATTTCTGCAGAGCAGATGGTGAATTTAAACCACAGACTTCCGGGCTTGCAGCAAAGCTTCTTACCACTAGGCCACCAGAGCTCCTTTTTAAAAAGCGGATATACATTAATTAAGAGTAAATAGAATGAAAGAAGAATGGAGTTGTATTCGTGGACTGCCAAAAGTACTAACAGATCTATCCTGGAGAAAGTAAAACCGCGGTGCTCCTCAGAGGCACAGATGGTGCAACTCTATCTCATACTTTGGAGGTGTTGTCAGGAGAGGCCAGTCCTTGGAGGAGGAGAAGAACACCAAGCTGGGAAAGATGGAGGGTCAGAGAAAGAGAGGAAGACTCCCAACAGGAGGGTTGGACAACAGTGACTGTTAACAATAAGCTTAAGAATACCAGAGATAGTGACGATGACACAGGATAGGACAAGATTCCCATCTGTTGCTCATAGGGTGGCCGTGAGTTGTTGTCAACTCAGTGGCACTTAACAGCATTAACAATAGAATCGAAAATTGAACTGCTCACGTTCAGCAGTCACATTGTGAGTGCCTAGTAGCCACATGTGCTAGTTGTTATTAGCTGCCACTGAATCTTATCCCCTGTCACCCGGAAGCCCCATGCATAACGGGATCGGACCACTGTGATTCATAAGGTTTTCATTGCCCGATTTTTGGTAAACAAATAAGTTTCTCCTAGTCTACCTTGGTTTGAAAGTTCTTCCCAGATCTGTTCAGCATCAAGGAGCACACACGCCTCCATGGACAGATGGGTGGTGGCAGCACGGGAGGTACATTGACTGGAACACAAACAAGGGTCTCCTGCTTAGAAGGTGAGAATTCTACCACGGACCCACCACTGTCTGCCATCACGATGGATTGAGTGCCTCTGGAACGTTTTCAACACTGCAGAACGTTCTGGTGAATAATGCTGTGTTAGAGGATGGGGCAGGCTGTTTGACATTCACTCGCTCAAGTTCACAGTGAACCCTGGAAAGGCTTGGGAATCGGGGAAATTCCTCCCCATCCTTCCAACTGAAATGTCAGCTCCTCTGAGATGAATCACTCCAGCCGCAGACTGGCTCTACACTTGCCATACACAAATAAGATAATACCCAGCATTTGGAATGATATATAATCATGTCTGATCCATATAGCCTTGAGTTTCTTCTCTACTACTGTTTTATATTATTTTTTGTCTAAGGATATACACAATTCCTATCCCATAGTTTCTATACATAATAGTCAGTGACACTGGTTGCATTCTTCACATTGTGGCAACATTCTCCTTTTTTCTGTTCCAGTTTTAAAATTTATATTTATTCTATTTCCCTGTACCCCCCTCTCCCAGTCTTCTTATCTATGCTTTAAAATATTGGTTGTCTACTGGGGAGATGGGGGTTGGTGTGTCAGAATTAGTAAGACTGGCTCAAGATAGGGCAGGCTTCAGAGCTGCTGCACAGAGGGTCGCTATGGGTCACAAGCATCTCAACGGCACATAACAACATTCAGTCTTCATTAGTTTCACCTGGTTTATGTTTGCGAGGTGTTTTTTTTTTTCCTTTTTAAAAGAACAACAGGTGGTAATCTTTACTTTTTGAGCTAAAGTCTTAAAGAGCAAGGACATCAATTTGAAGACTAAGGTGCACCTAATCCAAATCGTGGTGGTTCCCCCCCCCCACAGTTTCTTCCTATACATCTGAAAGTTGGACAAGGAGTAAGGGTGACAGAGGAATGATCTACGATTTTAATTTGTGGTACCGCAAGAGAGTATTGAATATCCCACAGACTGCCAAAAGAACAAACAAATCTGACTTGGAGAAAGTGCAAACTGGGTGCTTCTAGAGGCAAAGATGGTGAAACTTTGTCACTTTTATTTTGTGTATGTTGTCAGAAGGGGCCACTCCCTGGAAACAGATATCATCCAGTGAAAGGTGCAGGGTCAGAGAAAGAGAAGAAGATCCTCAGCAAGATGGAGTCACACAGTGACTGTAACAATGGTCTTGAGCATATCAGAGGTGGTAAGAATAGTGCAGGGTAGAGCAAGGTTCCGATTTCTTTTTAATAGAATTTCTGTGAGCCATAGCGGAATTGATGACACTTAACAACAATAACATTATTTAACTTAAAAGGGATTTTCAGAGCATAATTCTGATTCAAGGCTTGAAAACGAATCTAGAATCATAGTTTCAGGTTGCCTTCCAGCCTCAACAAATTTAGTAAATCTGTATTCTGTAAGAATTTGAAGTTCTGACCCACATTTTTCTCCCATTCTAGTATGACCCTATTGTGTCCCTTATCAGAACATTCTATAATGCTGGTTGTGAGGTTTTTTTGGGGAACTGTATCTTGTTCAAGTGAGTTTCCTCAGAACTTCACACAAACATGACATTGGAATAAAAGCTGTGGATGCCCAAAAACTGTCAAAAGAATGGCATTGAAATGCTCGCTCCCACTCTCCCTTTAACTATGTGGCTGTGTGTACAGGTCTTTTAACCTCTTGGGGCTCTAACAATGTAAAGGCATGAGCTCAATGATATTGGAGCATGCAGTTGAAAAATCACAAATAGGGAGGACAGAGTTTTTTTGAGTGTGATGTTGTACTAATAAGTGGACAGACCTTGAGGCAGTCATGTTTGGGGCTGTGTAGATTTGAGCAGTGTACCCCCAAAACACTGAAGCTCTCTATTCTCAAAGTAACAAGGAAATAGAAAGAGTTTAAGTGAATTTAGTACTTGGCATAGGGCCTGGCATTTAATAGGCACTGTGGTATTATTAGTTTCTGGTCCTGTGCCATCTTTACCCGTTGGTATGCTCAAGCCCACTGTGGCCACTGTGTATTCTTCTTTTTTTGGTCTTACTGATTTGCAACTGTTCATATTTTGTCTCAAATATTTTGGGCATGTTGTTAGAAGGGGCCCTTTCTTGGAAATGTAGAGTGACAGTGAACTACCTTCAACAAAATGAATTGACACAGTATTAGGCTCAAGTATATCAGTGATGAGGAGGATGGCACAGAATAGGGCAGGGTTCAGGTCTGGCATTCATAGGGTCACCTACAAATGATAGTCAACCTGATGGCCCCTAACAGCAACTGTTAGTTTCTGTTGGATCAATTCTGACTCATGCAGACTCCAGGAGTTCTGGTGGCCTCGTGGTAAGAATCTGTGCTGTAATCCCAAAGGCACGCGGTTTGTATACACCAGTTGCTCTGTGGGAGAAGGATGGGCAATTTCCTCCCATGCGATTAACCACCACCGGAGGCTCAGCTCTGGGTTGGTTTTGACTCTATGGTACACAACAACAACAACTGCTCCATAAGGTTGTCAAGGCTGTGACATTTCAGAAGCAGATTACTAGGCCTGTCTTCTGAGGTACCTCTGGCTAGTTTCTAACCTCCAACCTTGTGGCTATGTGTCACCAGGGACTCCTGCCACTATGTACTTTGAATGCCTTCTCATCCACAGAGCTTCTCTTCCTGCACTTTAGTGGACACAATTCCTTTGTGATCCATGGGGTTTCATTGACTGATTTCCATAAGTAGATCGCCAGGGCTTGCTTCTTAGTCTGTTTTAGCTTGGCAGTGCCTCTTAAACCTGTCCACCCTGGGTGACCCGGCTAGTATTTACAGTACTGATGGCATAGCTTCTGCCATCTCAGCAGTATACAAGCCATCACAATATGACAAAGCTGCTGCTGCTGTTGTGTGCCGTTGAGTCGCTGACCCTCCAGCAGGTTTTCAGAGGCAGTTAGTCTCACGGGCGGAGATTGTCCATCCTTCTCTCATGGAGCAGCTGATGGATCCACACCAAGTACCTTCCTCATTGCGGTGCGGCTTCTTGCCACTAAAAACCCACCTAACTGGAACTAGAGTCAAAGTGTCTCTGGGAGTTCAGGCTGGTGGTACTAGCAAGGACTGTGGCTGCTCGAACAGAAACCCTCAGGCTTCTTACAAGCTTGTTCATCTCTGGGAGCTGCTCTTCCCAGTGTACCTGGTAACAGTGACACATGTCCTTTCTCCTGGTTACTGACTGGCGGTGACATATTGATGCCGCTACATGGCTTTGACTTGGCCAGCCACAGGGGGATTTGAAAGTGCTCAATTGATGTGGAACTCCAGCGAAAGACAGACTAGAATGTAGGTACCATGTGAGCGCTGGCGCTAAGTCTAGAAAGCAAGGCATAGGGTGCTCAGATGCCCTCGAGTGACCGAGAGGGGGGCTGGCTGCTGAAGTGCAACCCTCCTCATTGCATGAATGTGCTGGGAAGGGTAGGCTGATTCGCCACAGAAAGCAGCATTTCATGGGAACTCAGGGATTAAAATTCCACACGCCTGGAATCAATATTCTATGCTCATGTTATAATTTACTTGGCGAGGGAAAAGACACAGTTCTCCGAATTCCTGGGTGAAGTAAACCACATATCCAAGGGATTAAGGGGATTTCTGTGCATATAAGTCGTGCCCAGCACTGTGTGGGTTGAGACCGTAGAGGAGGATGAGGGAGGATGGTAGGAGAGAGGGCTGGGGAGGCTGAGAGGTCAGAGAAGCAAAGGCTTTGAGTTTGAGCAGAGCTACAATGATGACAGCATTTCACGGGAGGCCAACAGGAGTACCAGTGCAGTTCTAAGATGTGAAAGATACACAAAGACACCCTCCAATTGACAAAAGAACCCCAAACTAGTTTCCACAAAAAATTTCCCATGGCTGGTTTTTTAAAAGTAGATCACCAGAGTCGAGTGGATTTGAACCTCTGTCCTTTTGGTTACAATTTTTTTTCGTATCACCAGGGAATTCTGGGTTGACTAAAGCTGCCCTCATCAGCAATGATTCTAAAGTCAGTCAAGTTCTTTCAGTAAGCACCAGAAACAGTCGAGATCCTTCCCACCACCACCGTTCTCTGCTGCGTTTTAAAAGAAAGAGAGTTACAGAACGCTTTTCTACCTCAGACATACCATCAAGTGAACGTTTCTGCTTGTTCTATTTTGTTGTGAGGAAACTAACGATGAACAAACATCTTCAATACCCCACCAGCCCCTTTCTTAGTAAAGTTAGTTTGGTATTACTCCAAACTATATTCTCTAGCCTTCACTTTCTCCCAGGGCCTTTCTCCCAGGTAATTAATTTCCTTTGGGGGGGAGAAACATCAAGCAAAAGCTTTGAAGAGCTGGTGGAGGTCCATGTCCCAGACAGAACTGGGGCTGAGCGTACTCCAAGGAGAATTACCAGCTGCCCAGTTACAGTGGTGTGGATTCCAGCTCAGGAGGAGGACTCCATATGTATCAGAGCAGAACTTTGCGCCCCAGAACTCTCAATGACTGCATTTTTAGAAGTAGATTGCCAGACCTTTCTTCCAAGGTGCCTCCAGGTAGAGTTGAATTGTCAGCCTTTCAGTTAGCATCCAGGAGCTCAGCCATTCCCTCTCTCTCTCTGTCTCTGTCTCTCTCTCTCTCTCTCTGTCATACACACACACACACACACACACACACACACACATACAAACCAACAAAACTCCTCTGTGGGAAATAAAATTGTAAATTGTGCCTTTCATTCCTCAAACTCCAGCATGAGCCAGAATCGTCAGCAAAATACATTTCTTGGTGACGGCCTGCCTGCTCCCTAATGGGTAACAATCTATGTCACAGAATCAGTCCCACGATAAGGCATGATTAGAAGCCGCCAGTTCTGAGGTGGGTCTCATGAGCACAGCCCACTGCAGAATTAGTTCTCAGTGCCCCCTCTTCTCGACCTCACCCAGGGAGGGGGCCAATTCCCGCTGGAGAGAAGCCCCCATTCTCTTGAAGGAAGCAGAGGTAATAACTAATAACCTTTCGTCTGCCCCGCCTTCTCCTAACCTTGTTGTGAACCTTGGCTGTTTTGTTCAAAGAAGTGCTCGGCAGCCAGTCTAACTTTAATGAAAAGCAGACCCTCGCTCACCGTTGCCCCTCCTTGGGCAACAGAGATAAAAACCTAATGGCATGTCAGATCCTTGATGGCAAACTCGCCAGGAAAACAAAATTATCAGGGTAGAGCAGAGGCAGTGGACCGTATCTGCTTTTGTGCCGTAAAATAACATAACCCAATGACCCCCTCATTTGCTGAAGGGGCACCGGGCTGGAAACACCAAGACCCCTTGTAAAAAGTTCCCTCTGTCAGGCCCAGGCCATGGATTTGCTCTGAAACAACCTTGCTCTCCCTTCTCCCCTCTCATTTTCCCCTCAGGCATTTCAGTCTTCATTTCAATATGCCACGACACAAGCCTTGATGACAACACGTTTATCACCACACAAATTGTGTGACTCTGACAGGAAAAGGTCCTGAGAAGGTTCCTGGTGTATGTGGCAGGCACATGTGCACAGGCGCGCGCGCACGCGCGCGCGCACACACACACACACACACACACACACACACACACTCTATGCTACACTTCAAAAATCTCAAACTATCACCATTAAACAACACAATAATAAAGTCCCTTACCTATCAGACCACTGAAGGACTCCCTTGACAATATACATAGTGATCTTTAATTGCATCCAAGAGATGTTTTGAAACAACTTCAGAAATTGAAGAATTGTACAAAGCCCCTTTAAAAATAACACTCTTTTCAGATGAATGTAATGACCCCAGAGGGCTTCTTCAAGTCTTGCAGGAGGCCGCCATGGCTATTCCCCCCTCCTTTTTTTGTCCCTCCCAAACTCCTAGCCTTCTTTTCATCTTTCACAAACAAGCATTGAGCATGTACAATGAGTCAAAGTCCAAGATAGGTGCTGGGGAAACCTCACTGAGCAAGATGAACATAGTCACTGGTCGATTTCTGACCATTTGACTGTGACAGAGGCAGCTAATTATTCCGAAATGTCCATGCATGACTCCCTTCTTAATCCATAATGTTGTTGTCAGATGCTAGGAAGGGTTAGAGCCTTAGCAAAGGAGAGGAAGACCCTCAATCAGGTGGATTGACACAGTGACTGCCGCAATGGGCTCTTGTGTGTCAGGAAGTGTGAGGATGGCACAGGATAGAACAGGGTTCAGATCTTTTGTTCATAGGATCACTATGAGTCGTACTAGACTCAACAGCATACAACAATAATAACCTCTTTGATTCCCTGACTGCTGTTTCTAAGGGTGTTGACTGTGAATTCAAGTAAGATGAAATAATTGAGAACTTCTATATATTCTCCTTTTATTATGATGTTGCCTACTGGCCCTGGTGGTAAGGATTTTTGTTTTCTTGATAATAAACCTCAATTTTTAGCTAGACACATGGTTCCTCAGAATAAAAGTTGCATGGTCCACCCTCTTTTGTACATGGGTTACATCTCAATGTCAAGAAAACAAGAAATTCTTACCATTGAACTACTGATAGGCAATGTCATGATCGATCGTGAAGAGATAGAAATTGTCAGTGACTTCATCTTACTTGGATCCTCAGTCAACAGCCTTGGCATCAGGAGTCGTATTGCATTCGGAATGTTTGCAATCAGGGACTTCTCTAAATTAATGAGGAGCACTGATGTCACTTTGAGGATAAGGTATGAGCTATGTAAGAGCTGAACAATGAGTAAGGATGACAGAAGAAGAGTTGATGCCTTTAAGTTATGCTGTTGAAGAAAAGTGCTGACTATCTCATGGACTGCCAAAAGAACTGATATGTCTTGAAGAAAGTGCAGCAAGTATGCTACTTGGAGGCAAAGATAACAAAGCTTAGTCTCACATACTTTGGACATATGGTAAGGAGATGTTACTCCTTGGAGAGGGACATCATTGTGCTTGGGAAAGTGGAGGGAGGATCAGCAAAAGAGAGGAAGATCCCCAACCAGATGAATTGGCACAGTGACTTCAAGTATTTCAGAAAAAATGAGGATGGCACAGGGTAGGACAGGGTTCAGAGCTGTTGTTCTTAAGGTCACAATGAGTCATAATCAACTTAAGGGCACCTAACAACAACAACAGCATTCCTATGGAGGTGTTTCTTCTTCTTCTTCTTCTTCTTCTTCTTTTCATTATAATAGTAAATACATACAGTGGAATAGAACATATAAAATATACATATAGTGGAATATAACATTTTATAACATTTTCCATTTGAATTATTTCTATGTGTGCAATTCTGTGACATTAGTCATACCATCCATGTTATATAAACATTACCATTATACAAATATTTGCACACATGTTCAGAACAGCTTTTGTCATATAGAAATGACCCATACTTTCATTAATAAATGAGTAGATAAACAAAATGGTGTATTCACAAAATGGAATATCATTGTTTTTAACTGCCAACAGGTCAGCTCCTGACTACTGGTAATTGGGAACACAGTATTATTGGCCCATTGGGATCCTTTCCCCACAGGACATTGGCTGATTTTCAGGAGTACATTTCCAGGTCTTCTTACTACATCTTAAATCTGGAAGCTTCACTGAAATCTGTCCACACACAAGCCTTCACTGAAGTAGTAACTGTGCATGAGGCACCTTGGCTAGGGATCAAACCTGGATCTCCCACACAGACAACAGAACAGAAAGAAAAAACTGCTCCTATATACAACAGCACAGATTAATAAAGGGGAGAGGAATGCCGAGATAAGCTTCAGAGAAGTAAAACCATTCATTGTTGAGTTGCTCAACAACTCAAATGAGGGGTGGAGATCAACTGGAAAGGGTGCTGAGGAAGCTTCCCGAGGTGACAGGAATATTCTATGCTTTGGGATGTTGATTACACAGTGTATACATTCGTCAAATTCATTAAACTGTGTACTTCAAGATCTGTGAGCTTTGTGAAGCCACCCTTTCTTCCCTGAACTTATCCGAACCTTATTCACAGGAGAGAGAAATGAATTCCAACCAGTCTCCTTTGGCATTTTCCATCTCTTTTAGAGAATTCCGTCCTGTAGGCAAAACACATTTTCTCCACACCAATCACTAACTGTTACAGCTGCTTCCTCTTTGCTCTGGGCTGTGAAGTCAACCAGGAGCTGGTCCTGGGCACCAGGGGATAAGTGGCATTTTGACTGGAGGGTGAATCTGAGTGTCATGGTTTAGAAAATTGCCTCCCTGCTCTTTGTTCCAGGATGTCCCCGGCCAGTGCCCACAGCTGAGTCTCCTCATCCACTCTTCTTGGGTCGTTCTTGAGTGTGGATCTTTGCTGTTTCCCTCCCATCACACCTGACAGATCCCACCTCGTGGGGTTCACTTTGGTCAGCAGATTGTTCTCAAGTGCTGGCGCTGGGACTATTCTTAGCACAGCGTCAATCCCCAGGAGACTCTGAAGATGCACGAGACTGAGTAACAGCTGTGTAACAGCTATTACCAACGCTATTATCATCATCATTATTGCGGGATGCGGCTTCTGTGGTATGCCAATCAGAGGATATTTGGGGGCCTTTTTTATCCTTGGAAAAACTGGTCCAGGGTGCTTGGGGGTTTCCATTCTGAGTGGGCATGACCTCAGGGATAGCACACATTCCTGGCAGGCGGTGGAGGGTGATGTCTGCGGAAGGTTCATTAAGCAGCTCCACCGCCTCACCACCTCTCCTGCTCTGCCAAGTTGTCACTTTACCAGCAACTCCGCATTCTATGTTTAGTAATTCATTCCTTGGACTTTATATTTTCTCTGTTATGGACTGCTAGGAGAACAAACAGGTTTGTCCTGGAGAAGGTGAATCCAGAATGCTCCTTGGAGGCAAGGATTCTGGGGCTTCGTTTGACATACTTTGGGCATGTTGCAAGGAGGGACTGGTCCTTGGAGAGGGACATCATGTTTGGGAGAGTGGAGGGGCGGTACAGGAGAGGAAGACCCTCAATGAGACGGATCGATTCTGTGAGTGGAGTGGTGAGAATGAGTGTGTTTGAGACAGCGAGGTTGGCACAGGATAGAACGGTGTTTAGGGCTCTTGTACATAGGGTCGCTATGAGTCGCAAATGACTTGATGGCACATAACAACAACAACAACAATGCTGTCTTTCCTAGAAGAATGTTTTCTTTCTTTGTTCCGTTCTCCCTTTTTAAAGAAGGAGTAGAATCTGTAAGGGCATTGGTGCAGAGGAGATGAGAGCAAGAAGAGGAAGCCTGTCAGTAAGGGAGCTCTGGTGTGGCCCAGTGACAAGAAGCTATGCTGCTAATCCTGAAAGCACGCTGCTCGAGTCCACCAGCTGCTCTTCGGGAGAAAGATGGCAATCTCCTCCCATGCAATTAACTGCCTCTGAGAACCTGGCTGGGGTTCAGCTACGGTTCATTTCCAACTTGATAGTACACAGCAACAAGAATCATCTCAATGGTGAATGTCTTGCGTTTCCACTCCCCACCCTCACACCGTGCCGTGGCCTTCTGAGCTTGTTATGATCATTCCTGTTGTCCTGGCGTGTAATTGTAATGCATTACATATTGGACTGTTCCTTATGACTCAGGGTGAAGTCTCTCTCAGGGAGGAGTGATAGGGAATGGCAAAGGATACACTGACAAAGAAGATTAATCAGAACTGGCTTTGACAAACACTGTGGCATTTGGACAAGGACAAACTGGGAGGAGGGTAGAGAGAA
>NW_006399960.1:3239398-3254403 GCF_000299155.1 Elephantulus edwardii | reverse complement strand
ATTTTTACAATAAAGTATTTTCATTTTAAGAATGCATCTGCACATTCCAAATATTTCATTTCCTTCCCAATATGTTTTTCAAGAAAAAAATTAATATATCTGTTTCCTTTAAAATGTCTATAAGAAAAAAAAAACAAAGACATATTCCTAAAAAGCCCTAACTGTGTTTTAACTGCTACTCTGAGGGTTTTCAAGGGCCTGTTATTTGAGAACTGGGCAGGTAGGCTTGCTCTGGAAGCTCTCCTGAAACCTGTCCACAACAGTGACTCTACTGGCATTGAAAATGTCAATGGCATGACACCCAGCATCACAGCGATAAGAAAGCCACCACAGTATGATCAACTGACAGATTAGAGCTAAAGAGTAAGAATATCACTTTACAGACTAGGGTGGGCCTGACCCAAGCAATTGTGTTGAGGATTTGAAAATTGCATAATGAATAAGGATGAATGAAGAAGCATCGATGCCTTTGAATTGTGGTTTTGAGGAAGAGAATTGAATATCCCGTGGATTGCCAAAAGAATAAACAAATTTGGCTTGGAGAAAGTGCATCCAGGGTGCTCCTTAGAGATAAGGATGAATTGACTTTGTCTATCAAGAGGGGCCAATTTCTGGAAAAGGACAGCATGCTTGGAAAAAGATTAGGGAAGGAGAGGGAGCTTCAAGGCGATGGATTGGCACAGTGATGACAGCATTGAGCTTAAGCACAGATAACATTTCTGAGGATGGCACAGGACTGGGTAAGGTTGTGTTCTATTATACATATGGCTGCTGGCTGCTGTGAGGTGGAGCTAACTCAATGGCATCTATGACAACAAACTGATGTTGTACCATCTTGCTTAGTGACATGTGGACCCAAGGGCACAATCCCCCAGTTTCCTGAATCATGTCCCCTGCAATTTTAGAGTGAGAGTCCTCAGATTACAAAGAGAGTAGAAAAAACAATTTAAACTCATTGTGTTGAGTTAATTTTGACTCATGGAGACTGTTGATAGGGTTTCCAAGGCCATAAATGTTTTATGAGAGGAGATTGCCTATCTTTTTCCTGGGGAGTGGCTGGTAGTTTAAACTGCTAACCTTTCAGTTAGCAGCTCAACTTGTTACACATTATGTCACCAGGGCTCCTTTACAGAGGGAAAGAAACCTGAAACTGGTTCATCTAGTAGTGAAATCAAAACCACAGGTAATAAAGCACATAACCCCAAGAGATACACAAATCAAAGATACAAATACTTTTAATGGAAGGAAAGTCAGTATGTGGAATAGCTTTCTTGTGATTGTTGCAGAGGGTATGAAAAATACTGGAAGTTTTTGTTCTAGCACTGGCATTTCTGCAGACCTGTGCTGTTTGGAGCCTGACAAGATGGAGGTGGATGTGAGATTCTGGAGAACAACACTTAAGGGTTTTTTTCCCTTTTCTCCTCCCACAGAAAAATAAAAACCACATGTGTAACTAGGGGGAAGCATGCCGTTCTGTGGAGAATTTCCTGTTCATACCTGAGTGAAATCAGAATCTTCTGTGAACTTTGTTCCTGCCTCCCTGTCCTTATACTAATGACTTGGGGTTTTGTGGTTTGTGGTTGCCACAGGGGCCGCCTATGAGAGAAGGGAGGGGCCTGCTTTGGAAAGAGGAAGGCCAATAGGAACCTGGACGTCCACTGCCTGGGTGTGGGTGAAACAGAAGAAGGACACAAGCTTATGGGGGTTGGGGGAAGCAGGCTTTGGAATTGAAAATGGACTGAGGGTGTAACATCTTGTCTTCCTTCTTCAGCAGGCCTCCACTCCTCGGCTAGGAGCTAGGGCAGCCCCTCTCAGACTGAGAGGCTCTGCCTTTCCTCAGGTTCAAGGGCGGCTCCAGGCCAGTATTCCACAGGAGTCTTCTCTGAAACTTATCAGCTTGACCTTGAATGTCCCCAGTTTTGATATTTCAGAACCCCACTTTACCTCTATTCCTTCCTAACACTCCCCTATCTGTGACCCTATCACCACTCTCTCTGGGGCCTCAGAGTATATATATATATGTAAAAATGGGGACTTGGACCTCCCTTTTTAGAACTCTTTTCAACTCCTAGTTTCTGCTTACCACAGAGCGCAAGTCCGCATTGGCCTGCTCCATGCTGAAGGACTAACTGGGGTTCCAAGGGAACTGAGCTAATAAGTGGGTAGATGTCTGTGTGGCATCTAATCACGTACTGCAGGGTTCTACATGCCTTACTTTATTTGATCACTAGAATCACCTTTTGAGATAGATAATATTCTCTCACTGACTCATAGCCATCCAGTGGGAACTGACTCAGCGTTGACTCTCCTGCGGCTTTTTCAAAGCTCTAAATCACGCAGGAAGAGATGGTCCGTCTTTCTTCCTTGGAGCTGCAGGTAGATCAGAAATGCCAGAGAAGCGCCATCTTTGAGTTAGTAATGCAAATTCCTACAGAATGTGCCAGTAGAGCTCCCTCTAGATAACACTGTTGTTGTTATGCACCATCAAGTGCGAACCAACTCATAGCTGACCTTCCAGTGGGTTTTCAGAGGCAGTGAAATCACATGAGCTCTGATGGCCTAGTGGCGAGAAGCTGTGCTGCAATCCTGAAGGCACACGGTTCGAGGCCACCAGCCAGCTGCTCTGTGGGAGAAGCATGAGCAATCTCCTCCCGTTCCATTAACTGCCTCTGAAAGTCCGCTGGAGGGTCAGCTATGGGTCAGTTCCGACTCAACGGTACTTTCTCCTGCAGAGTAGCTGGTGGATTCAAACCCTGGGGCTTTGGGTTGGCAGCACAACTCTTTACCAAGCCACCAGAGTTTCCTCTAGATAACATTAAGGTTGTTCAAAGCAGCCCAGATACACAGACTTCAGAGAGGTTAGATGATTTGCCCATGATCTATACTGGTCTCTGTGGAACACTAGTGGCATGGGGGAAATATTAGAAAATGGCACATACCACACTCCACCTCTCAACTGGACATTCTGAATGTTGCTATTAATTGTCTTTGTGTTGGCTCCCTTATGCATAACAGAATGAAATTTTGTTGGGTCCTGAGACATCTTTATGATTGTTGAGGTGTTTGAGTCCTTTGCTGTGGCTACCATATCAATCCATCTCCTAAAGGCATCAGAATTTATGCCTTCGAATTGCGGTGGTGGCAAAGAATATTGAATATCACATGTTGTTGTTGTTATGTACCATCAAGTCAACTAACATAAGGACACAATGTGACCCTATAAATAATAGCTCTGAATCTTGCCCTATCCTGAGCCAACCTCACCATCTCTGGCATACCTGACCTCATTGCCACAGTCACTGTGTCAATCCATCTCATCCAGGTTCTTCTTCTGCACCCTCC
This sequence comes from Elephantulus edwardii, assembly GCF_000299155.1. NCBI lineage: Eukaryota > Metazoa > Chordata > Mammalia > Macroscelidea > Macroscelididae > Elephantulus > Elephantulus edwardii. The sequence goes on along the minus strand of NW_006399960.1, from coordinate 3,251,061 downwards.
CAAGCATGATGTCCTTCTTCAAGGACTGGCCCCTCTGGGCAACATACCCACAGTATGTGAGATGGAGTTTCAAAATCCTTGTTTCCAAAGAGCAACCTGGTTTCACTCTTTTCAGGATAGACTGGTTTGTTCTCTTGTCAGTAGTCTTCTCCAGCACCGCAACTCAAAGGTGTCAATTCTTCTTCTGTCATTCTTAGTCATTGCCTAGCTCTCAGATGCATAACAAGCAATTGAGAAGACCGTGGACTGGTTCAGGAGCACCTTCATTTCTAGACTGACATCATTGCTCTTCAGCACTCTGGAGAGGTCCTTGATAGCAGATTTTCCCAATGCAACTCATCTTTCAACTTCCTGATGCTGATTGTGGTTCAGAGCAAGATGAAATTGTTAACAACGTCAGTCTTTTCTCTATCTATCATTATGCTGCTTGGCTTGGCGGTGGAGATTTTTGTTTTCTTGATGTTGAGGTGCAATCCATAGTGAAGGCTTAGTCCTTGACCTCTGCAGCAAACACTTCAAGTCCTCCCCAGTTTCATCGAGCAAGGTTGTGTCATTTGCATAATGCAGCTTGCTGATGAGTCTTCCTTCAATCCTGATGCCATATTCTTCTTCATAAAGTCCAGACTCTTGAATTATTTGTTCAACATATAGATTGAAAAGGATATGGCGAAAGGATACATCCCTGACGTACTTCTTTCCTGCTTTTGAACCATATCAAGAGCAGATTTGAGGCATTGAACTTCAATAAAGACCAGATGAGCTATGGAATGATATAAAGGGTAACATTCACAAAGAAAGCAAAAGTCATTACAAACACAGAGGAGGAAGAAAAGACCAAGAAAGATGTCAGAAGAAACTGAATATTGCACTAGAATGCTGAGAGGTCTAAACAAAGAAAGGAAAGGAAGAAGTTAAAGGGTTGAACAGAAGATTTCAAAGGGCAGCTTGTGAAGACAAAGCAAAAGAGCTAGAATAATAAAACCAAAAGATAAGAACTCGCTCAACATTTCTCAAGCTGAAGGAACTGAAAAACAAAATCACTTTTTGAGTTTCAGTACTTAAAGATGTTATAGGCAGAATACTGAACGATCCAGGAAGCATCAAAAGAAGATGGAAGGAAAATACAAAGTTAGTGTACCCCCAATCTTGACAAAGAACCATTTCGGGAAGTAGCTCATGATCAAGAACCAATAATAATAAAGGAAGAAGTTCAAGCTGTTCTGAAGAAATTGGTGAAAAATAAGGACAGAGGAATTGACGGAATATCAATTGACATATTTCAACAGATGTAGCCCTGTTTGTGCTCACCAGGTTGTGCCAAGAAATCTGGAAGGACAGCTACCTGGCCAACTGACTGGAAAAGATCCGTATTTATTCTTATCCCTAAGAAAGATGATCCAATAGGATGTGAAAATTACTGAATAATATCACATGCGACTCGACGGCACCTAAGAACACAAACAACATTGCTGTACAGAGATAACTCATGGTTGCTGTGATACTGAACACTGGGACACTGATGTGCCAAACGTGGTAATGGGTACCCATGGTGGCCAGTGTTGGCTGGAACTTCCTGACTAAAACAAACCTGGAAGCAGGAGTGGCATCCACTTCCGAAATGGCTTGCCTCCAAAAACTCTATGTACGAACCTTTTGTTCATACAACTCGACGGCACCTAACAACAACAATAACAAGCAAAGTCTTGCTGAAGATTTTCTAAACCCATCAAGAAATACAAGCTATTTCTTGTTTATTTAGAAGAGGCCATGACACTAGGGATATCATTGCTGATGTCAGATGACATCAGATGAAAGCTGAGAGTACCAGAATGATGTCTGTTTGTGTTTTATCAACTATCCAAAGGGATGTGTCTGTGTGGAGCACAGCAAATTGTGGCTAACATTGAGAAGAATGGGAATCCCAGAACACTAGATTGCACTCAGGCGAAATCTCAATGCCAACCAACAAGCTATTGTCTGAATAGAGCAAGGGAATGCCAAAAGAGGACAAACAAGTCTGTCTAGGAGGAAGTGCACAACCAGTGTTCTCCTTAGAGGCAAGGATGGTCATACTTAAGCTCACATACTTCGGGCATGTTGTCAGAAGGAGCCAGCCCTGGGAAAAAGACGTGGGAGATGGATTGACACAATGGTCTGAGTTGACAGTGACTGAAACAATGCCCTGCTTGAGTATGGCGGAGAGTATGATGAGGATGGAGCAAGATCAACAACGTCTCCCTCCGTCTCCATTTTTCTCTCATTTTCACTGACATTACAAATGTTAGGTCATTTTCTAGTAATTGATCTTTCCTGATGATGTGTTCAAATTGAGTGAGTCAAAGTCTTCCCACTCTCACTTTTACTCACACTTTGAAGGAATATCTCTGTATTTCTTTTAAGACAGATTTGTTCATTCTTTGGCAGCATTTTGACAACAAGCTCACACATCTCCTCCCCTGCTCCCACCATTCTCAATGCACTACACACTGGCAGTTCTCAGAACTGTTAAGACTACTTTTAAAAAATAGTTTTCCTAACTTATTTGACCAGAGAACAATTTCCCCTGTGCCACTTGGAGTACGCTAAAATTTTATACAGCAGAAAGTCAGTCTCTCTGTAAATGTCCATGAGACGAGCACATTTCTTTGCTCCATTGCTGAAAAGCTTGGCCATATGACTTTATTTGCTAATGGAATGAAGACAGAGGTGATAGTGTGCCAATTTTAGAGGTTTTGCATTCTTTCATTTACTCCTTTTGTGCTTGCCTGTCCTTCATGAGAAGTATTTCCCAGGTGCTTACAAATAAGATACAAGGAGCAGAGCCCCTTCAGCCAAAGTGCAGATGTATAAGTGAAAGAAAAATGCTACTTAGTTATAAGGCTATAAGTTTCAGGAGCTATTTGTTACACAGCATCATTATCAGTAACTAACAGATACACCGTTCCAATTTACTCTGTCCCAGAGTTCTGGTATTCTTTGGAAGCATCTTTGGTAAATGTTGAGTTATAGTAAGGAAAATGATAAATCCAGAATCATGTGCAAGTCTTCTAATTCCAAAGCTGGCCTGTCTCACTGAGTGAAACCTCCAGGGTTGAAAGAGTGCATGGAAATGGTGTGCTCTGGGACTTTCTTTCTGTGAGGAGAAATACAGGTGAGACAGCAAGTGAGGTTCCAGGCTGCTTGGTTCAGATGGGTTTGAGCCCTCAGTCAAGGGCACCAAGGACAGGGAACGCATATGTGGTTCCTTGCCATAATATGCCCAGGCCACATGCTTGGAAACACTGGGTTGCTGAGGTTAGGATCGCTTGTGCTGTAAGGGCCACTTTAAAATTTCTTCTTTTCTTAAGCCTGCTGCTGACGCCACATTATTTTCTAGGATTTTTGTCAGGAGCCTAAATTCAAACCATTTTGCTGAGTAGGTACAAAGTACAGAATTGATGGTACAGAGAGACATTAAACAACCTACAGCCCTTTAGACCATGTCAACAGATCATCCATAGCCTCAACTGCAGAAACATTTCATTAAATCCTTGCCGTTTCTCCCCAAAGAGTAGGAATGCCCTTCTAGCTTTTGAAAACAGCTGTAAGCCTGGCATGATTTTCACTCCAGCTGGGGCGGTGGATTCATCTGAGCTAAGCTTTAGAGAGGGTCATTTAATCTTCATTCATGAAGTATGTCACAAAGGCTCTAGGCCACACAGGAACTGCACAGTCCTTCTCTGTCTCAGAGGGGAGGAGAGGCAGGTCAATGGCAATTACAGATGATATGCTTAGGGTACAGTGAGGCCCAGGGATTGTCGAATCAAGAACCGTAACTATAGGGGGCTGGTTATATGTGAAGGCGGGTTGTGAAAGCTCCTCCTCCTTTCCACTAACCTAAACAGAATCAGTTGTCGCGGAATAGACCCCAAATTGTGGAGACCTCATGTGTGGCAGATCAAAACTGCATCTCATAGAATTTTTAATGACTGCTTTTTGGAGATAGGTTGTCAGGCCTTTCTTCAGGCCTCCTCAGGATGGACTTGGACCTTTCACTTTTCCACTAACAACCCGGAGGTTTAACTGCTTGGGCTACCCTGGAAATGCTCCATGTCACGAACCAGTAAATATTGGGCCAACCTTCAAAATGAAGCTGATGCAATTTGCACAATTTGAGTGTCATCGCTTAGCTACAAGGTGAAGCCTCTCTTGGTAACCGTGAGTGCATGACTAAGGAAGAAATGAGTCTTCAAAGACCAGTGTTAAGCGTGAAAGAAATGGGGCATGTACTGAGAAGCAATTCTCTAACCAAAAGGGTGGTGTCTTGAACTCACCCAGTGGGAGAAAAGACATAGTGATTTTCTCCAATAAAGATTGTTGTTGTTGTTGTACAGTGTGGAGTCAAAATCGACCCATAGTTGACCCTCAGGTGGGTTTTCAGAGATACTTAATCACATTGCAGGAGATCGCCAATCTTTCTCTCATGGAACATCTGGTGGCACAGCTTCTTACCACTAGGCTACCAGAGCTCCCTCCAATAAAGACTATCTAACTTTGGCTGACTCTGAGAAGAATGGGAATCCCAGAACATATTTAATCGTGCTAATGCGAAACCTATACATGGACCAAGAGGCAGTAGTCAGAACAGAGCAGGGCAACACTGAATGGTTCAAAACTGGGAAGGGTGTACGCCAGGGATGTGTCCTATCTCCATACTTTTTCAACCTGTGTGCAGAGCAGATTATCTGAGAGGCTGGACTCTATGAGGAGAAGTGTGGTGTTAGGATTGGTGGAAGATCTATCAACAAACTGTGTTATGCAGATGACACAACCCTGCTCACTGAAACTGAGGAGGACCTCATGCACTTGCTACGAAGGGTCAAGGACTGCAGCCTTCAGTATGGACTGAGGCTCAATGTCAAGAAGACAAAGATTCTCACCACTGGACCAATTGGTAGCATCAGGATGGATGGCGAAGAGATTGAGATTGTTCACAGCTTCAGTTTACTCGGCTCCACGGTCAACACTCTTGGCACCAGCAGCCAGGAAATCAAAAAACGTATTGCGATGGGAAAGTCTGCGGTTAGGGACCTCTCTAAAGTACTCAAGAGCAACAGTGTCTCTCTGGAGACTAAGGTGCGCCTGATACAGGCCGTGGTTTTTGCAATCACTTGTTATGCATCAGAGAGTTGGACAATGACTAGGGAGGATAGAAGGAGAATTGATGCTTTTGAGCTGTGGTGCTGGAGAAGAGTATTGAATGTACCATGGACTGCCGAGAAAACAAACAGATTCATCCTAGAGAGGGTTAAACCAGGCTACTCCTTGGAGGCAAGGACACTGGGGCTTCGTCTGACATACTTTGGACATGTTGTAAGGAGAGACAGGTCCTTGGAGAGGAACATCATGCTTGGTAGGGTAGAGGGACAGCACAGGAGGGGAAGACCCTCTATGAGGTGGATTGATTCAGTGACTGGGGTAATCGGGATGGGTGTGTCAGAGTCAATGCGATTAGCACAGGATAGAGCAGGGTTTAGGGCTGTTGTACATAGGGTCGCTATGAGTCGCAAATGACTCGACAGCACATAACAACAGCAACAACAACAAACACACTGCGGCTGGTTGGCTTGCGACTACATGCACCATCAGGTTCCCAAGGCTATAAATATTTACAGGAGGAGACTTCCCACCTTTCTCTCACAGAGCAGCTGGTAACTGCTGGCCTTTCCATTAGCAGTCCAACATAAAAACCACTATGCCACCAGAGGTCTTTCCTGCAAAGATGACTAAGAAATCTCATTGGGAGAGTTCTACTCTCACATGAAGTCATTGTGAATTGAAAACAGACCCTACAGCACCTACCAACAGCTTACAGCAACAACTTTTCATTTTACACTTGCTTAGAGAAAGACTGGAAAAAAGCTGGTTACCTATGAAAGCTTCCAGAAAATAGAAATCTGAGGAGAGAGAGGTAGGTCTCAGGGGAAAACTCCAGAGGAGAATGAGTTCTTAAGTATGCTGGTTTTCTCCTCCTAATAGCAAAAGGGGGTGGATGAAACGAGGGCTCCAGGACTCAGATAAAGGTGGCAGAAAAAGAACTGATGCCTTTGAGCTGTGGTGGTGGAGAATAGTACTGACTATCCCACGGACTGCCAGAAGAACAAAGAAATATGTCTTGTTGAAGATGCAGCCAGAATTCTCCCTAGAGGCAAAGGTGATAAAGCTTTATCTCACATACTTTGGGCTTGTTTCTAAGAGAAGATATTCCTTGGAGAGGGATATCATGCTTGGAAAGATTGAGGGTCAATGAAACCCTCAACAAGTTAGATTTACAGTGTGTTTGCACCAATGGGCTCAAGTGTGTCAGAGACTGTGGGTGAATTTGGCACAGAATAGGGCAGGGTTTAGATCTGCTGTTTGTAAGGTCATTATGAGTCATACTTGACTCGATGGCATGTAACAACAACGAGGACTCAGATGAGGCAAGCAAGGTACCTTATGCACTAAACTTAAAGTCCTCTGTCAGGGCTGTGAAAGTGCTGTGTTGACTGACTCGTACTGATCCTCTATCTTGTTTCTAAGGCTGTCGATCTTAACAGGAGGAGACTGACCAACCTTCTCTCATGGAGCCATTGATGGATTTGAACCACTGACCTTTCGGTTAGCAGTGCAACATGTAACATGCCACACCACTTGAGAGTGAAGACCTCCTTGCATTTTGTGTGCCCCAGGTGCCTAATTTGCTTCCCCCTAGTTCCAGCCTTGGCAAATAGACTAAAAACCATCAGCTCTGTACTTGTCATTTGCATGTTGTCTCTGTCACTTTTTAATGCTGTCATCTTGAGTTGGTTCCTTAAAACTCAAGTTTGCACATTTGTAAAATAAGAAAGAGTTCCAATCATAAAGCCTTCAGCAAGCAGTTACTTTTAGCTAGACAACAAGTCATATCTGCTGACAGAATTCTCAGGTTTAGCTAGAATCTCAGAGACGTTTCTTCAGGTTATTGCCGTGGATGCTGTTATGAGCCACCCAGGTTTCCCCTCAGGACCAAAGATGTCTTTAACTACTGAGAGAGCCATTGGCATATACCAGCTGTCTGTCCCTTACAGGGACTGCTTCAGATTGAGCTTTTCCAAGGCCTGCTTCTTCCCCAGGTCAGCCTGCCTCCAGTGGTTGATTGATCTAAGGATGCAAAGTGCCAGACTCTGGTATCCTTTTGGGACAACTCTGAAAGGCTCCCATAGGTACAAAGCTCTCTATGGTGATTCATTTTGTGTCAACATGCTTAGGCTACGGTGCCAGTTGCTTGGCCAAACAAGCTTCATATTCTTACTACTAGGCCGTCAGAGCTCCCTGTTAAGAATTAGTTGACCTCAAACAAAGCAGATTACCTTCCACAATGTGAGTGGGCTTCAATCAATCAGTTGAAGATCATAAGAGAGAAAAAAAGAGGGAGGTGTTTCCACAGGGTGTGATCTATCTCCACAGACAATAAAGAGTAATTTTTCTAGATTACTCTTCTTTCTGCCTGAAGTACAAATTTTAGGTTAAAAGTTGGCATGAGTATCCATCCAGTCTGTGGCTGGATCTGTAGATTTCAGATTTGTCAGTCTCTAACAACCCTGCAACCATGTGAGTCAATTCTTAGAGAGATAGATAGGTAGGTAGGTAGATAGATAGATAGATAGATAGATAGATAGATAGATAGATAGATGATAGATAACAATATCACCAATATTATACACTAGCAATATCCTGCTGAAGATTATCCAAAACGACTGAAACAGTACATTGACAGAGAAATACCAGAAATACAAGTTGAGTTTAGGAAAGGTAGTGGCACTAGAGACATTATTGCCAATGTCAGATAGATCTTGGCTGAAAGCAGAGTGCCAGAAGAATGTCCATCTGTGTTTCATTGACTATGCAAAGACATTTGACTGTGTGGATCACAACAAATTGTGGCTAATCTTGAGGAAAAAGGGAATCCCAGAACACTTGGTTGTGCTTATGCAAAGCCTATACTTGGAACAAGAAGCAGTCCTCAAAACAGAGCAAGGAAACACTGCATGGTTCAAAATCAGGGAAGGAGTGTGTCAGAGATGCATCTTGTCTTTTCAATCTGTACAAAGAACAGATCTTTTGGGAAGCAGGACTTTATGAGGAGGAATATGGTATCAAGATTGGAGGAAGACTCATCATCAACCTATGATATGCAGATGACACAACCTTACTTGTTGAAACTGAGAAGGACCTGAAGCGCTTGCTGCAGAAGTCAAGGACTGCAGTCTTCAATATGAATTGAAGCTTAACATCAAGAAGACAACGATTCTCACCACTGGGCCAATTGGCAGAATCATGATAGATGGAGAAGAGATTGAGGTTGTTAGCAATTACAGCTTGCTCAGCTCCACAATCAACACTTTTAACACCAGCAGCCAGGAAATTGAAAGATGAATTGCACTGGGAAAATCTGCTGTCATGCACCTCTCCAGAGTGCTGAAAAGCAAAGATGTCAGTCTAGACACAAAGGTGTGCCTAATCCAGGCCATGGTCTTCTTAATTACTTGTTACGCTTTAGAGAGCTGAACAATGACTAAGGATGACAGAAGAATCAATGCCTTTGAGTTGTGGTGCTGGAGAAGAGTCTTGAGCATACCATGGACTGCCAAGCAAACAAATCGGTCTGTCTTGGAGAGGGTAAAACCAAGTATCTTCATGAAGGCTAGGAATTTGAAGCTCTGTCTCACACAGTTTAGGCACATGAACAGGAGAGACTGATCCTTGGCAGACATCATGCTCTGAAAAGTGGAGGGATAGCGTAGGAGAGGAAGACCCTGAATGAGATGGATTGATACAGTAACTGGGGCAATGGGTGTTGGCGTGTCAGAATTAGTGAGACAGGCTCAGGACAGGGAAGGGTTCAGAGCTGCTGTACATACTATATGCTTACTTACATGCTATAAGTCGCAGGGGACTCAAAGGCACTTAACAACAACAACAACGTGTGTGTGTGTGTGTGTGTGTGTGTGTGTACCTATGGTGACCAGTGTTTGATGGAGCTACCCAATTAAAACAAGCTTGGAAGCAGGAGTGGCATCCATTTCTGAAATGGCCTGCCCCCTCTGAAAACTCTATGAACGTGGAGAAATGACAGAAGTTGTAAGAGTGTTCAGATCTTTCGTTCATAGGGTCACTATGATTTGTTTACAATTCGACTGCAATTAACAGCAATAACAACAACATAGAGAGAGCTCTGTTGGCCTAGTGGATAGAAAGTTATGCTACTCAAAGGTGGGTGATTTTAATCTGCGGCCTGCAGGCCTGATTTAAATTGTTATTGGTCAAACATTCTTCTAAGTGGTATAGCACTGGTCTGTCCATTTGCTATACAGAGGTAACTTATGGTTGCTGTGATGCTGAACACTGTGACACTGATGTGTCGAATGTAATAATGGTTACCCATGGCGGACAGTGTTTAGTGGAGCTTTCTGATTAAAACAAGCTTGGTAGCAGGAGTGGCATCTACTTCTGAAATGTCTGGCCTACAGAAACACTATGAACTTAGATAAATGATGAAAGTGATACAAGTGTTCAGGTCTTTCGTTCATAGGGTCGCTATGAGTCATCTATGACTGAACCACACTTAACAACAACAATAGATAGGTGATAGATGATAGATGATAGATAGATAGATAGATAGATAGATAGATAGATAGATAGATAGATATTTGTATGAATACATAGGGGAGGCCTAGTGATAAGAAACTGTGCTGCAATCCCAAAGGCATGTGACTTAAATCCACTAGATGCTCCACAGGAGAAGGATGGGCAATCTCCTCCTAAGTGATTTAATGTCTCTGAAAACCCTTGAAAGGTCAGCTATGGGTCAGTTCCATCTTGACTGCAAATGACAACAGCATGAATATATAGCTATGTTTGTATGGAGATTATATGTCTGTATAGGTTGGGCTCTGACTAAGTCTCCAGCTTGGAGGCTCTTGTGTGAAGCAGTTGGAACCTGGAAGGTGGGTTCTCTTAGTTCGGTTGAGGGTCAGGGTAGACTGGTTGTTTTGTTGTTTTGGTTTTTCTTGGTTTTGGGGTTTGTGTTTTTTTTTCATTCACAATCATGTGTGAGCTGATTAGATTTTCTAGATTTAGAGTCAACCAGGACCTGGTGGTGGACCTTGTATTTAAAGATCAGTTGGCTCTTGGGCGTAGTATTAATTATATTTGGGACGAACATTCTTCTAAGAGGTACAGCACTGGTTTGTCAATTTTCTGTACTGATGTAACTTGGGGTCACTGTGATGCTGAATGCTGTGCCACTGGTGTATCAAATGTCATTATGGTTATCCATGGTTGACAGTGTTTGATGGAGCTCTCAGATTGAGGCAGGCTTAGAAGCAGGAGTGGCATCTACTTCTAAACAACATGCCTCTGGAAACTCTAGAAATGTAGAGAAATTACAATAGTTATAGAACAAGGTTCAGGTCTTTTGTTCATAGGTTGCTATGAGTCATGCTAGACTTGATAGCACTTAACAACAATGGAGATTATGTATCTATATGGAGATTATATATCTTTATATGGAGATTATATACATACATATATTCATATGGGGATTATATACATACATATATTCATATGGAGATTATATGTATATTTGTATGGAGATTATATGTATACTTGTATGGAGATTATATATATTTATATGGAGATTATATGTATATGTTTTTATTGATTGCCTTTGAGTTGAGCACAACTCATACCAACTCAATGAACAAAAGACCTAATGCCTTTCCATAACTGTTATTATTTCTCCAAGTTCATAGAGTTTCCAGGGGCATGTGGCTTAGGAAGCTGATGCCACTCCTGCTTACAAGCTAGTTTTAGTCGGGAAGCTCCACCAAACACTGTCCAACATGGGTAACCATTATCGCATTTGGCACATCAGTGTCACAATGTTTAGCATCAGAGCAACCACGAGTTGCTGCTGTACAGCAATGAGCAGACCAGTGCTATACCACCTAGAAGAATGTTTGACAAAAAAACAATTTAAACCATGCCTGAGGGCCTCAGATTAAAATCACTCACCTTGGTCTTGGTAGCCTAACTTTCTGTCCACTATGCCAATGTAGCTCTCTCTATGTTGTCATTGTTATTGCTGTTAGGTGCTGTTGAGTCGTAGACAACTCATAGCGACCCTATGAACAAAAAGACCTGAACACTGTTCATAAAGTTTGTGGAGGAAAGCCATTTCAGAAGTGGATGCCCCTCCTGTGTAAGCTTGTTTGAATTGGGAAGCTCCACCAAACACTGTCCACAATGGGTAAACCATACGTGTACATACACCTGTACAAATATACATGTTGTTATTGTTATGTGCCGTCGAATCGTTTGCGACTCATAGCAACCCTATGCACAACAGCCCTAAACCCTGCTCTATCCTACACCAACCGCACTGCCTCTGACACACCCATCCCGATTACCCCAGTCACCGAATCAATCCATCTCATAGAGGATCTTCCCTTCCTGCGCTGTCCCTCCACCCTCCCAAGGATGATGTCCCTCTCCAAGGACACGTCCCTCCTGGCAACATGTCCAAAGTATGTCAGACAAAGCCCCAGAATCCTTGCCTCCAAGGAGTAGCTTGGTTTAATCCTCTCCAAGATGAATCTGTT
>NW_006399960.1:3221155-3237188 GCF_000299155.1 Elephantulus edwardii | reverse complement strand
TGTAAAAGTTGGTAGAAATCATCTATTTCTTCTTCTTTATCTCTGGTTGTTGGTGCATATATCTGAATGATAGTGGTATTCACTGGGCTTCCTTGTAAGCATATGGATATAATCCTGTCACTCACGATGTTGTACTTCAAGATGGATCTAGAAATAACTTTTTTTACATACATACATAAATATGCCATTGGGTTTGTTTCTTTGGAGAAACCTAAGACACTTCTCAAGGGGCTGCATGAGATCTCTGTTGTGACAACATTGCAGTCCAAGCCCTCCTTTCCTCTTCCCTGCTGCTCCCAGTTCCCTACACGTATTTAATCTTTGAACACTCCTCAGTAAATGTCTTTCATGCTTTGTGCTAATTCTATCTCGGGCTCTGCTTCGGAGGAGCCTAAACTTGGAAAATCATCCTGCTCCTTCATTCTAGTACCATGCTTCTGGTATTACGCTGGGCTCATAAGGTTGTAAACTTCAGCAGAAAGAACACCGCTTTGGATCACAGACTCCCAGGAAAGTTGAAAGGTAGGATGAACAGGGATCCCACTGGCTTTCCATGGCAGATGTGACTGCCACCTGGATACTTTCCTTTTCTCCTATTTGTCTCTGTGTACATGCTATTCTCTCTCAAGGTAGATTGCTTCCTCCACATGGTGGGATGTGTGCTTCTGGCTTTTTCATCTTAAATCCTAAGCCAGTTGAGAAAAACAGATGGCCTTTCCCATTTGAAGTTTGAAAATCCCTAGGGAAGAGCTCTGGATTGGCTCAACATGGGGTCAGATATCACCTCTAGGTCACTTAATTACAGCCCAGTGACCATGTTAAAATGTGGTCACTCCCAGCAGAACAGGTCTCAGCAGGAGCAGGGGTGGGCCTTTAACAGAGGCAGACATGAAGGCAAGCTTGCCAGATAAAGCAAAAGGTCTCCATTTGTAGTGAATCTTGTCTTATTTTTGGTAGCCCAGCATCTGAAGCCCCTTTTTCTCTGAAACTAGGTAGGAGGTAGGGCCCACCTGTCATTCGAGCAGCTAAAAATGTATGTCACTTGCTATAGCAGCTGCTGCTGTGCCCACGCATTAGCACTTGGCACTTACCACTTCTGTACATGCCAATGGTCCCACTGCAAGCACGTGTAACTCTCCACACACAGGGAAAGCTGTGCAGGCAGGGAGGTGACATCCTCCAGGATTTAAGGCTGCCTCATCCACTGACAGATGGGTTAGTGGATCAAAACTCCAATTTCCTCATCCTTGTGGAGGGACAGCTCTGAGAAGGTCTCTACTATCTCTCAGAAGTTGCCCCTGACAGGAATGAGCCCAAGTTGTGCACAGTGGTAAGCTTCTTGCTGTCATATCTTTCCTATTCTGCTCTCAATACGGCATCTCTCTATTGGTACCTCCCAAATGAGCACCTGTCCTGTTGTCTTTGAGTGGATCCTGAATCAAAGGGACCCCATGCATGCCAGAGTAGAACAATACTTCATGTGAGTTGACCCCTCCACCATTGAAAGTGTACCGTTCGGCACCTTTAAATATATTCACGGTGCTGTTCAACCATCACCACTATCTAGATCCAATATTTTCATTATGACAAACAGAAACATCACCCCCACTAAGCAGTCAGTCACTCTCCATTGCCCCTTTCCCCAGCCCCTGGCAACCACTAATCTGCTTTCTGTCTCTATGGATTTACCTATTCTGCATCTTTGATCTAAATGAGAAATAATAAGGCCACATTATTGGTCTTATATAATGCACAGCATTTTGTGTCTGATTTCTTTCACTTAATGTTTTTTAGTTCATCCATGTTACAGCGTGTATAAGTACCTAATGCTTTTTTAATGGAAGGATATGGTCCTTGTATATCCATGTATATCATATGTTTTTTTACCTATTCATCTGTTGATTGGAATTTGGTTTATTTCCAACCTTTTGCCTATTGTGATTAATGCTGCATTTGTTTGAGTACTTTCCTTCAATTCCTTTGGATGTATACCTAAGAATGGTATTGTTGGGTCACATTGTAATTCTATATTTAACTTTCTGAGGCACTACAAACCATTTGCTCCACAGGGTATTTGATGGTTGATTTTTCAGAAATAGATAACCAAACCTTTTTTCTGAGGCACTTTTTAGTGGCCATGAGCAATCAGTCTTTTGTTTAGTTGCTAAGCTCATTAACCATTTGCACCACCTAGGAACTCAACCACCTCTTAACACACCCACACATGCACACACATACAAGCCATGCATGCACAAGTAAACTACTTGCATTAAAAGGATTCTCTCAGGAGTTTTCCCCTGGAAAAATTCCAAGCAAAGGCATGTTCTTTTCTAACATTCTTGGCAGTTAGACCATGCACACTTGACTTAGGCTCAATCACACAGATATACTTAACATAGATTAGAAAATGGAGCTAGAAACAGTAAAGAATTCTGGCAGCAGCCAGAGTGACCCAAACATCTAATTTCAGTAGTTACCAACGAGCAAAGGTGTCCCAAGATTGCTATCCACCTGCCCCTACTCTAGGGCCCCACTTACTGAAGTCATCTCATCAGCTTTCTAGTGATAACTCCTTTACCTTTCTACCTGTTGCTATTGTTGTTGTTAAGTGCTGTCGAGTCATAGACGACTCATAGCGACCCAATGAACAAAAGACCTGAACACTTGTATAACTTTCATTGCTTCTCCAGGTTCATAGGGAGGCAAGCTATTTTGGAAAGGGATGCCACTCCTGCTTCCAAGCTTGTTTTAATTGGGAAGCTCCACCAAACACTGTCCGCCATGGGTAACCATTATTGCATTTGACACATCAGTGTAACAGTGTTCAGCTTCACAGCAACCAAGAGTTACCTCTGTACAGCAAGTGGCCATACCAGGGCTATACGACCTAGAAGAATGTTTGACTAAAAACAATTAAAAGCAGGCCTGAGGGCCGCAGATTAAAACCACCTACCTCTGACTTGGTAGAATAACTCTCTATCCACCAGGTCCACAGAGCTCTCTCTATGTTGTTGTTGTTAAGTGCCATTGAGTCGTTGACGACTCATAGTGACCCTATGAATTAAAGACCTGAACTTTCATCATTTCTCCAGGTTCATAGGGTTTCTTGGGGCAAGCTATTTCAGAAATGGATGACACTCCTACTTCCAAGCTTGTTTGAAATCTGGCTTCAAACATCCACCAATCCCCATCAGTTAAGGTGACTCTGCCTGTTTCATTTGTACATAAGCAGAGAATGTGACCACACTGATGTCACTTGGCATTAGTTTTATTAGGCATCCTGGTTTATAGATTACAGTCTCTGTTGAGCTGTATCAGTGAGCAATTATTTCACAAGGTGCCAATGGCACCCTATTGTTGATACTGCTGGCCTGAGGATCTGACTGCTGCTGAGGTGAACTCACCAAAGTGCCACCTCAGAGAAGTGGGGGGGGGCTTCTGTCTGTGTAACCAGCAGGTCTTCCCAGACACCGCTTCTATGCATCACTCCAAGTGGAGACCTTTCATATTTGAAAGAGCAACATTAAGATTCCTGCCTGTCACCCAATCAGACTCACGTGTGAGCTTCCCTTTTAGAGTGAGGCAGCACGTGCAGTGAGCTGGGGAAGGGCCCGGTCTCTCTCTGAGAAGCCTCTGAAAAAAGGAGTGTAAGGGCAGAAAGCAAAATGTGTGGCTCCCAGCTGCCCCCCAGGCCTCCTTGATGCAGAGGCGAGAGAGAGAAAATGAAAAAAGAAAAAAACCCAAAACAACTCGGGTTCCAACTCTGCCTTCTCCCTAGTTTTGGTAGAAAAACACTGCCAAGGGCCAACCTTCTCTGAAGAAGTGCAAAAGAAATACTAAAACAGAATAGACTAGAGTAGAACAAGAATAGAACAGAATATGCTCACGTCATGATGTTGTGTTCCATGAAGTCGATAGTGACTTACAGTGAATCTGTGTGGCAGAATAGGGAGCCCTCGTGGCGTAGTCTGTAGGGAGTTGCACTGCTAATGCAGAGGTGAAACCTCTTTGGCGATTTAAATCCTCCAGCAGCTCTGCAGGAGCAAGATGGGCAGTCTCCTCTTATGCAATTTGCAGCCTTGGAAAACCTACTACGGGGTCAGCTTTGGCTCAGACCCTGCAGCAATGAGTGTGAGTTTACAGGACAGAATAGAATTGCCCCATGGGGTTTTCTAAGCTTCCACCTTTAAGGGAGGAAGCACTGGTTGGACGGATCCCTGGTGAAACAATGGCTAAGTACTCAGCTGTTAGCTGAAAAGTGGGAAGTTTGAACAGATCAGCCCCAGTCAGGAAGAAAGCAAACTCATGGTAGTTTGCTTCCATAATGATTACAGTGCAGGAAACCCTATCAGGCAGTTTTATGCTGATCTCTAGGTCCTTATGAGTCAGAATTTACCAGATGGCACAACCACAGCCATAATCCTTAAGGAATCATATCACCTCCTGAAGAAGTGATGGGGGGGGGTTGAATTGCCAGTCTTTTGATTTGCATTGCTCTTAACCAAGGCAACACCAGGACTTCTGCATCAAGCAATTTCCTTTCTACCAGGAGATCAATGACGGGTGTCTTTGCCTCCAGTTACCGTCGAGTTGACTCCAATTCTTGGAGTGTCAGAGTAGAATCATGGGCCATAGGGTTTTCAGGGATCGATTTTTCTGAAGACTGTCAGTTCTTTCTTCTGGAGCATTTTTGATGGGTTTGAACCTCCAACCTTTTGGGTAATAGTTAAGCATATTAAAATTATTTTATGCCCTCAGAAATTCCCTACCGCCAGCAAATCACTGCATAATTCACTTCCATCAGGTAGATTTCAATCCTCCATTCGGTTTCCCAGGCTATAAATCTGAATGGGAGGGGCTTGCCTATTTTTCTCCCAAGGGCCACTGGTGGATCGGAACATTGGATACATGTAGACTTTTGATTAGCAATGTAATGTACTAGACCATTAGAGTTTCTTACTCCCAGCAAAGAAGGTGAAAATAAACAAAAAGAAAGTTCCATTGTTGCCTCCATATGACCAAGGAAGCTCGACCAGGAAGGTCTTGATTGGCTGACGCACCATTTACACATGGACACACTCCTCCCTTGTTAATATTTGCATTGAATATTTGCATTTTCTGCACTGACATTTTTGCATCTCATTAAATGCCAGTAAACCCAGGAAGATGTGGCTTTGACCTGTGGTTCTGACCTTTTGGACAAGTCTGTTATACTTGGCTGTGGTAGCTTCATTCTAGAGTCTTCTATTCAACTTTTTGGATTTCTTTAACTTGTTTTCAGGGTTTGGTGTTTTTCTTTTTTTTTTAAGCTAGATGAAATGCTTCAGACTTAATATTTTCTCTGCTGAATATTTAATTGTGAAATGTTGTTAAAAAGGCACTTGGCTTACATGATCTAAGTGTATGCATAGATATTTCTTTTCAGATGGTAAAGTGGCTTTGAATAATTTTTGTTATTATTAGGGAACTAAAGAAAAATGTGCCTTAAAATGTTAAATTTAGTATTTCTTCTTCTTTTTTTTTAAGAGCTCCTGCCTTTGTGAAATCAAAAGGAGAAAAGCTGCTGAATATTACTTTAAAGAGTCTAGAGAGATGGTGTACTGTCATTATGAAACTGTATAGGTTCCAGAGGAAAATAACATTCAGACCTCATATTCTCAGCTCATGACATCAGAGAAATGTGATTAACAAGGCATAGATGCACACAGGGCATTTTCTGGCTTCTTGTTGCTTGGCAGAAGGCCGACCCGGGGTTTTCTGAAGTTGAAGTACTGATAATATAGCTACTCTTCAGCTATAAGGCTGGGAGGGGCTTGTGTTAGTCTCCTAGTGCTGCTATAACAGAAATATTCCAAGTGGGTGACTTTCATAAAGAGGTATAATTTCTCACAGCTTAGGCTAGAACAAAATATTTGGGGAGCCAGTTCTAGGGAGAAGGCTGTCTCCCTCTGCTCCACAGGGAAAATCTTTGTAACAGCTCCCCTACTAGTCTTCTCAGCACTTCTTGGAGATAGCCACGGAACATCTATTTTCCGCCATTGGAGCATCCTTGTTTCTGTGTCTAATCTGCTCTTTTTCTATCTCACAAGTAATATATTCTACACAGGCATAGGGAGCTCTGGTGGTGTAGTCTGTAGGGAGTTGTATCCTTAAGGCCACACCTCTCTGGTGTTTCAAATCTCCTAATGGTGCCTGGGGAGAAAGATAGGCAATCTCCTCCGCTACAATTTACAGTCTCAGAAACTCAATGGAGAGTCAGTGATGAGATGGTTCTGATTCTGTGGCAATGAGTGTATGAATGAGAACACTGTCATGACCTCATTAACACAACAAAGAAAGCAGAGTTCACCATGTGAACTAACATAACAAAGAAAACCTAGTCCACTACATCTCATGGCAACACTATGAACAGCGCTGAATCTTGCTCTATCCTGAGCCATCTTCACTGTCTCTAACACACTGTTGCCACAGTTACTGTATCAATCCATCTTACCCAGGTTGTTCTTCTCTTGTGCTGACCCTCCACCTTTCCAAGCATGATGTCCTTCCCTAAGGACTGATTCTTCCTAACAACATGCCTAAAGTACGTGAGATGGATTTTCAAAATTCTTGCCTCCAAGGAACACCCTGGTTTTACCCTCTCCAGGACAGACCTGTTTGTTCTCTTGGCAGTTGGGATGCTCGATATTGATCTCCAGCACCACAACTCAAAGGCATCAATTCTACTTCTGTCATCCTTAGTCATTGTCTAGCTCTCTGATGCATAGCAAGCAATTAAGAAGACCATGCTTAGGTCAGACACCCTTTAGTTTTTGCAATTACTTGCTATATGGCAGAAAGTCGGACAAAGACTAGGGATGAGAGAAGGAGAATTGATGCCTTTGAGCTTTGGTGCTGGAGAAGAGTATTGAATATACCATGGATTGCTAAGAGAACAAACAGGCTCGTCCTGGAGAGGGTGAAACCAGGCTGCTCCTTGGAGGCAAGTATTCTGAAGCTTTGTCTGACATACTTCGGACATGTTGTAAGGAGGGACCAGTGCTTGGAGAGGAATATCATGCTTGGGAGGATGGAGGGAATGCACAAGAGAGGAAAACCCTTGATGAGGTAGAATGTTTCAGTGACTGAGGTAGTGGGGGTAGGTGTGTCAGAGACAATAAGATTGGCACATGATAGAGCAGGGTTCAGAGCTGTTGCTTTGAGTCACTATGAGTTGCAAGCAACTTGACATCACTTAACAACAACTACAATATTGTTGTCCTTTAGCACTTTGGAGAGGTCCTTGACAGTAGATCTTCCCAGTTCAATTCATCTTTTGATTTCCCGATTTCTCATGCCAGTGGTGTTGATTGTGGATTTGAGCAAGACGAAATGGTTGACAACTTCAGTCTGTTCTCTATCTCACAGGTGATGGGAGTTATTTTGCTTTCCTAATGTTGAAATGCAATCCATACTGAAGGTTGCAGTCATTTGATCTTCTGCAATTACCTCAAGTCCTTCTCAGTTTTGGTATCATCTGAATAACACAAGTTGTCATCCTCCAATCGGCATGCTACATTCTTCATCAAAAAGTTCAGCCTCTTGACTGACCTGTTCAGCATATAGATTGAAAAGGTATGGAGAAAGGATAAATTTTTTATGCAATCCTTTCTTGATTTTGAACCATGTAGCTTTATTCAGACAACAGCTTCTTGGTCTAGGTCTAGTTTCCACACGGGCACAGTTATGTGCTCTGGGAATCCCAATTTTATTCGTATTAGTTAGTTTGTTGTGATTCATACAGTCAATAGATCCCCTTCTGGTACTCTGCTTTCAGCCAAGATCCATCTGACATCAGCAATGATATTCCTAGTGCAACATCCTCTTCTAAACTCAGTTTGCATTTCCTGCAGTTCCCTTCTAACCACTTTTGGGGTTTGTTGATACTGAGTGCCGCCAAGTCAAGTACACTTCATAGTGACCCTATGAACAATAGATCTGAACCCAGTTGTATCCTGGGCCAGCCTCACAATCTCTGACACACTCAAGCTCATTGCTGAAGTCACTGTGTCAACCCACCTGATTGAGAGTCTTCCTCACCTTTGCTGTCCCCCAACTTTTCCAAGCATGATGCCCTTTTCCAAAGAATAACCTCTTTTAGCAACATGCCCAAAGCTGTGCCGTTCTTGCCTTCAAGGAGCACTCGAGCTGCACCTTCTCCAAGATATATCTGTTTGTTCTTTTGGCAGTTCATGAGATATTCAGTACTCTCCTCCAACATCACAATCCAAAGGTATCAATTCTTCTGTCATCCGTATTCATTATCCAAGTTTCAGATACATGGCAAGAGATTGAAAAACCATGGCTTGAATCAAATGTACCTAAGTCTTCAGATTGACATCTCTACTCAACACTTTGGGAAGGTCCCTGATAGCAGACTTTTCCAATGTAATACATCTTTTGATTTCCTGGCTGCTGGTGCGAAGGGCATTGACTATGGAGCCAAGCAAGATGAAGTAATTGAGAATTTCTCTCTGTTCTCTATCTATCATGATGTTGCCTACTGGCCGAGTGGTGAAGATTTTTAGGAGGCTCTGGGGGCTTAGTTATAAAGAGTTGCGCTACCAAGCAAAAGGCACTCGGTTTGAATCTACCAGGTTTTCTTAGAGAGAGAAAGATGGACAATTCTTAGCCTCTGAAAACCTGCTGGAGGATCAGCTATGAGTTGCTTCCCACTCAGCATACACGACAATAACAACAAATCTTCTTTGATGAGTTTTACAATTTTAACTTTTACATTTAAGTCCTTGATCTATCTTGAGTTATTTTTTTACATAGTGTGATGTATATTATTTCCATTTTCTGTGAATAAATATCCAGTTTTGCCAGCACCATTTTTAAAAAAGGTTTCTTATCTCCACTTAATGAATTTCGGCTCCTTGTGTAAGATCAAATCCATAGGTTTTAATCCTACGCTCTCATGGATTTATTGCTGCATTCTCATGTCTATTCCATTGTTCTATGTGTCTAGTGTTGTACTAGGATCAGGCTGTTTCGACTGCTGCAGCTCTGTAGTAAATTATGAGACTGGGAGGTGTAAGTCCTCCTGCTTTGCTCCACTTCTACTGTAGTTCTTGGCTTATCTGCAGTTACTTTCCTTTTCTTATACAGTTGGTGATTAGTTTTCCCATATCCTTAGGAATGATGATGAGATCTGGGTCATAGCTGTTGATAAATAGTTTTCTATAGTATTGATATTTTCACAATGTTACATTTTCCTTTTCATGCACATGGTATATTGCCCCATTTATGTAGGTTTCTTGTGGTACTGTTTTGTCATTTACTTTGTATAGATCTTTTGTATCTCTGGTTAGAGTTATTTCTAAGTATTATATCTTTTAGCTGGCTATTGTAAATAGTTTTGCCTTAATTATTTCCTTTTCATAGTTCTTTCTGTTAATTGTAGAGGTATCTGACTGATTTGTGCATGTTGATCTTATACCCTGCCACTTTGCTGAGATTTCAATTAGTTGCAGTAATTTTCTTGCTGAGTGTTTTGGACTTACTATATATAGAATCATACTGTGTGCAAATAGAGATAGTGTTACACTTGCTTTGATAATTTGTTTGCCTTGTCTCCCATTTCTGGCCTTGTTGCTCTGGTTAGGACTTCCAAAACAATATTGAATAGGAGTAATCATAAAGGGCATCCTTGTCTAGTTCTCATTCACAAAGGGAATGTTTTCCATCTCTCTCTATTGAGACTAATATTGGCCCTTGACTTTGTATATATATTCTTAATTACACTGGAGAGTTTCCCTTTTATAACTGTTTTCTTGAGAGCTTTTTTATCGGGAGCAGGTGTTGGATTTTGTCAAATGCCTGCTCTGTGTTTAATGATATAATTGTGGTTATTATCCTTTTTAAAAATTTATGCGGTGGATTACACTGATTGTGTTTTTCATGTTGAACCACTCTTGCATACTTGGAATGAATCCCACTTGATCGAAATATTAGGGAAAAATTATATGTATGTTTTTATATGATGTTGGATTACATGGATTTTCTTGAGAGTATTTTCACGCATGTCCATGAGAGACATTGGTCTATAGTTTTCTTTTTTAGTAGCTTGGCTTTAATATGAAGATTATTTTTGCATCACAGAATGAATTAAGAATATCTCAGCTTCTTCTATATTCTGAAATAGATTAGATTTTATGTCAGCTCTTTGAATATTTTGTAGAATCTACCAGGGAAGTTATCTGGGCCAGGAGCTTCTTAGATTGGGAGTTTTCTTAAGCTCTGTTCATGTTCTTCTTTAATGATGAATCTGTTAAAAATTTTCTACCCCTCTCTGTGTTAGCTTAGATAGACACTGTTTCTAAAAATGCACCCACTTCCTCTAGGTTTCAAATTGGTTGGAGTACAGTTCTTTACAGTATTTTGTTATTAATTCTCTTTTATTTCAATTGGTTCTGCTGTGGTGTCACCTATTTCATTTCACATTATCTACATCCTTTCCTTTTCTTTTGTTAGATTTTATTAATCCTTTCAAAGAACCAACATCTAGTTTTCTGATTCTGTTGTTTTCCTGTTTAATTTCTTTCTGCTGTAATCTTTAGTATTTTTTTTTTCTTTCTGGAGAATGAAGGAGTTTGTATTTGATTGGACTGTTTTTACTGCTCTTTTTCTAATTGTTGGTGATGTGGTAAGATGTTAATTTCAGTGTTTTGTTTTTTTCTTTTTTTGATGGGTGTGTATTGTTAAATTGTCCTTCGAGCACTACTTTTGCTATGTTCCCAAAGTTAAGGTGTGTTGTGTGTTTATTCTAATTTGACTCAAGAAAGATTCCCCCCCCCCATTTTTTCTGTTCCTCAGCAGTAAAGCAGGATGTTATTTAGTTTCTATGTACTTGAAGTTTTCCTTTGATTTTCCTGTCATTGATTTATAATTTTATAACATTGTGTTCTAACAAGATGTTTTCCACTGTTTTCCATTTAGCTAAATGACTAAATTTATTTATGCCTGCTTTATATTTTTATTTTATTTCTGGTTTTTATTAGCTAAATAAATTTATTTAAGCCAACATTATGACTTCAAATATGGTCTATTCTGGAAATGTTCCATGTGCACTGAAGAAGAATATATTGTGCTCCTTTAGGGTGGAGTGTACTACACAAGTGAGATCAAGTTGGTTTAATTGTTTTGTTTAAGTTATTTTGGGGTTTTGTTGACCTCCCTTCTAGTTGCTCAATCCTTCCTTGCAAGCTGTTGTTGTTGTTATGTACTGTCAAGTCACCTACAACTCACAGGGACCCTATGTACAACAACCCTAAATCCAGCTCTATCCTGAGCCAACCTTATTGTCTTGGACACATCTATCCTCACCAGTGATTAAATCAATCCATCTCATCCAGGGTTTTTTTTCTCTTGTGCAGTTCCTCCACCTTCCCAAATATAATGTCCCTCTCCAAGGACTGGTCCCTCCTTGCAGCACACCCAAAGTATTTCAGACGGAGCTTCAGAATCCTTGCCTTCAAGAAACATCCTGCTTTCACCCTCTCTAGGATGAACCTGTTTGTTCTCTGAGGGGTCCATGGTATATTCAGTAATTCTTCACCAGCACCACAGCTCAAGGTATCAATTCTCCTTCTATCATCCCTACTCATTGTCCAGCTTTCTGATGCATAGTACGTAACTGCAAAGACCATGGCCTGGATCAGGCACACCTTAGTCTCCAGACTGACATCATTGCTCTTAAGCACCCTGGAGATGTCCCTGACAGCAGACTCTCCCAATTCATCTTTTGATTTCCTGGCTGCTGGTACCAAGAGTGTTGATTGTGGAGCCAAGCAAACTAAAGCTATTGGCAATCTCAATCTCTTCACCATCTATCAAACTGCTGCCAATCAGCCTAGTGGTGAGATTCTTTATTTTCTTCATGTTGAGCTTCAATCTATATTGAAGGCTACAGTCCTTAACCTTCTGCAGCAAGTGCTTCAGGTGCTCCTCAGTTTCTGTAAGCAAGGTTGTATCAGCTGCATAACACAGGTTGTTGATGAGTCTTCCTCCAGTGCTGATGCCACATTTCTCCTCATAGAGCCCAGCTTCCTATGATCTGTTCTGCATATAGATTGAAAAGGTATGGAGATAGGACATATCCCTGGTGTACACCCTTCCCAATTTCGAACCATGCAGTATTTCCTTGCTCTGTTCTGACAACTGCTTCCTGGTCCAAGTATAGGTTTCACATAAGATTCCCATTCTTCTCAGAGTCAAGTATCCTAGGCTTCCCATTCTTCTCAGAGGTAGCCACAGTTTGTAGTGATCCACACAGTCAAATGCCTTTTCATAGTCAATGAAACACAGATAGACATTCCTCTGGTATTCCTTGCTTTAAGGCAAGATCCATCTATTATTAGTTACAATACCCCTAATCCCATGGCCTCTTCTAAACCCTGCCTGCACATCTGTTGATGTGCTGTTCCAGTCAATTTTGGATAATTTTCAGCCTCTTGCTTGCATGTGATATGAATGATATTGTTCTATAATCTCTGCAATCTGTCAGGTTACGTTTCTTTGGAATGGGAACAAACAGGTGTCTCTTCCAGTCAGTTGGCTAGGTGGTGGTCCTCCAGATTTCTTGGCATAACTTGGTGAGTGCATTCAGGGCAGCATCTATCATATGTCAATTGGTATGCCATCAATTCCTGGGGCCTTGCTTTCCCCTCAATTTCTTCAGAGTAGCTTGAACTTCTTCCTTCATCACCACAGGCTCTTGTTCATATGTTGTTTCATTAAATTCTTCTGTGTCAGGCAATTCTTTTGGTTACAGTGTCTCTGTATATTTCTGCCATCTTCTTTTAATGTTTCCTGGATCATTTAATATATTAAAATCTCCTATTATTGTTGTTATCAATTTCTCTTTCAATTCCATTAATGTTTGAGCCATGCATTTTGATACTCTGTCATTAGGTGTCTTCTTGTTGTGCACCATTGAGTCGGAATGACCCATAGCTGATCCTCAAGCAGGTTTTCAGAGGTAGTTAATTGTAGGGGAATAGATTGCCCATCCTTCTCCCATGGAGCCACTGGCAGATTTGAACTGTGTGCCTTTGGGACGGCAGCACAGGTTCTAACCACTAGATTACCAGAGATTAGATGTGTAGGTATTATGTCATTTTCATTGACCCTTTGATGTATAATGTCCTTCCTTGTTTCGTAATGCTGGTTTTTGCCTTGAAGCCTATTTTATCCTAAATTAACATTTTCACTCTTGTTCTTTTTTGATTGAAGTCAAGAATTTATCTTAATTTTTCCTGCCTTTTGATTTTGAGTGTATTTTTGGTCTTGTGTCAAAGAGGTGATATTTGTAGATAGCATATTGGCAGGTCATGTTTCCTTATCTATTCTATCTATTCTTTTTCTCTTGGCTAGTGCATTTAATCCACTCACTTTCAGTGTAATTATCAATAGATGTGACTATTGCTATTGTTTTGTTGCACTTCTTTCCTGCCTCCTTGTTGTTGTTGATTTCTTTGTTTTACGTACGTTTCTGTGCTGAGTTCATCTTGTTTATGGCTTTTCTTCTTATGCCCTTCTTCGATGTTTTAGCATTTACTAAGTCTTTAAGATTTTCATTTATAACATTTAATAAGAACATTTATTAATTTTCCTTGAAGTTATCTCGTAAAGTATTATTTTATTCCCAAGTTTAAAACAGCTCAAACAACAGCTCAACTCATTGCTGTTGAGTTGGAACCAACTCATAGCTAACCTTCCACTGGGTTTCAGAGGCTGTAAATTGCATGGAAGGAGATTGTCTCTCTTTCTTCCAAAGAGCCTCTGATGGATCCAAACTTCCGGGAAGGCCTGGCTCTTGTATTAAAAATGAAACTCTCTACATATCACACCTTAAGGGTTCACTGTTCACACTGTCTTAAAATCTTGACTTCCACTACATTTGGAAGTTCTGTAATTACACTATTTACTTCCTCCTTTTGCTTTGTATTTTCCCTTGTTTACTGACTGATATCTCTGGTCCCCCATTTGAACTTTGTAAGGCAACTGATTGGAAGAGATCCATATTTATTCCCATTCCCCCCAAAAAAGGTGACCTGACAGAGTGAGGACATTATCAAACAGTATCATTAATATCATATTCAAGGAAGATCCTGCTGAAAATTATCCAAAACTGACTGGAACAGATGCTGCAGATCAGCCAGATGTGCAGGCTGGGTTTAGAAGAAGCTACTGTACTAGGGATATTATAGCTAATGTTAGATGGATCTTGACTGAAAGCATAGAGTACCAGAGGAATGTCTATCTGTGTTTCATTAACTATGCAAAGGCATTTTATTGTGTGGCTCACAACAAATTGTGACTAACCTTGAGGAGAATGGGGATCCCAGAATGCTTGACTGTGGTCATATGAAACCTATACTTGGACCAGGAAGAATATAGGATAGAAACACTACATGGTTCAAAATCAGGAAAGGAGTGCATCAGGGATGTGTTCTGTCTCCATCTTTTCAATCTGTTTGCAGAACAGATTATCCTGGAGGCTGGGCTCTATGAGGAAGGGTGTAGCATCAGGATTGGAGGAAGACTCATTAACAAGCTGTGTTATGCAGCTGATACAACCTTGCTTGCCGAAACTGAGGAGGACCTGAAGCGCTTGCTGCAGAAAGTCAAGGACTGCAGCTTTAAATATGGACTGAAGCACAACATCAAGAAAACATTCTCACACTGGGCTGATGTGAAGCATCATGACAGATGGTGAAGAGATTGAGACTGTTAACAGCTTCCATTTACTTGGCCACAGAATCATCACTCTTGGCACCAGGAGCCAGGAAATCAAAAGATGAATTGCATTGGGAAAATCTGCTGTCAGGGACTTCTCCAGACTACTGAAGGGCAACGATGTCAGTCTGGAGACTAAGGTGTGCCTGATTGAGGCCATGGTCTTTCCAATTACTTGATATGCATTAGAAAGCTGGGCAATGGCTAGAGATAATAGAAGGAGAATTGATGCTATTGAGCTGTGGTGCTGGAGAAGTGTATTAACTGTACCATGGACAGCTAGAAGAACAAACAGATTCATCCTAGAGAGGGTGAAACCAGCCTGCTCCTTGGAAGAAAGGATTCTGAAGCTCCATCTGACATATTTTGGGCATGTTGTAAGGACGGATCTGTTCTTGGAGAGGGGCATCATACTTGGGAAGGTGGAGTGACAGAGGTGCAGGAGAGGAAGATCCTGGATGAGATAGAGTGACTGGGGTGTTGGGGCTAGGTCTGTCTCAGGATACAGCAGGGTTGAAAACTGTTGTACATAGGGTTACTATGAGTCACAGTCACTCAGTTGCACCTAACATATAAGTTTATTTTATTTTGCATACTTCTATATCTGAGTTAGTTTCTGAATGATGTTGTTACATGTGTTAATTTCATGTTGTTGTTGGTTCTCTGTTCAAAGGACTCCCTTTAGTATTTCTTGTAAGGTTGGTGATTTGTTACAAATTATCCTAATTTCTGTCTTACCAGAAATGTCATAACTTGACCATGATATTTTGGGGACAGTTTTGCTGTGTATATAATTTTTGGTTGGCAAATTTCCCTTTAGAGTTTTATATATGTCATCTCATTATCTTTTTTGTCTGCATGACTTATCCTGAGAAATAGGAGCTTAATATTATTATTGGTGCTCTGTGGTTAAGTCTTCATTTTTCCTGAGCTGCTTTCCATTTTCTTTCTTTGTCTTTGGTTTTGGAAAGTTTGCTTCTGCTATGTCTTGGTGCTTTGCTTTTGGGAGTTTACCATGTTTGTGTTTGTTGAACTTTTGAAAGCTTATACAATAGCAAGGAGTTGGAAACAACCTAAATGCCCATCAACAAATGAATGGGTAGAGAAGCTGTGGTATATTTGCACAATGGAATGCTATGCTGCATTGAAAAACAAAGAACTCATGCAATATTATTCAAAATGGGTGACCCTGGAGGACATTATGCTGAGTGAGGTATCTCAGTCACAAAGGGACAAATGCTATATGGTGCCA
>NW_006399960.1:3204057-3220920 GCF_000299155.1 Elephantulus edwardii | reverse complement strand
GAGAAGGGTGCAACAATGAATGAATGGAATCCCAAAATCTCTGTAGATGTTCATTGAAATGAAAAATAAACAACCTAAATTTTTAAAAAAAGCAAGAAAAAAAAAGATATATTGATTGGGAAATTTCTATCAAATTTTAAACATTTTTCTGTGTCTTTTTTGTTTGTTTCTTCTTTTTTGGAATTCCAATTACATGCAAGTTATTCCTCTTGAAAGTATTCCATATAACTCTTAGGATTTCTTTCTTTTTCCCCTCCCCCCCAATTTTTCCTCTAACATATTAATACTGAAATATCTGTCTTCCATTTCACCAATTCTGTGTTATGTGAATTCAGTCTTTTTATTTATTTTTTATTACACTAGTTTATTTACAAAATTCAAATATGTTGTTTTTCAGATCAGATTCTTCCAATTTCACCTCACTTCTCCCCCATCAAATCGTACAACTCCTTGATTAATCCACCACATCTCCACCACGTGTGCCTCCCCCTGCACATCCTCATTCCTCTCCTTCAACCCTCCACCCTTCCCTTGGATCCTCATACTTACTCTACAATAATGTTTTTATACAGTATTTATCCTTGTGGGACTGAGTTGGTTCACTCAGCATAATGCTCCCCAGTCCCTCCCAAGATAGGTAATAATTTACAAAATCATTGTTCCTGCGTGCTGTGTAGTACTCCATTGTGTGAATGTGCCATAATTTCTCAATCCATGTGATCGTAGTTGGACATCCGGGCTATTTCCATGTTCTTGCAAAGGTGAATTAACAATGCTATGAACATTGGTGTGCAAATCTCTGTTTGTGCCTCTGTTGCTCTCCTGTCCTTAAAATGTATCTATCATCTGTTTCTTAAATTTTAGTTTGATACTCTAGATTTAATTTTGCTGCTTTTGTGTGATTTTTAATTCTCCATTTATTTTGTCACTTTATATTGCCTTATTTTAAACTCTTCTAAAGTATTACCTGTATTTTCCTTGATTTTTATTCTTTCCCTGTGGTTTCCTCAAACTTTCAATCTGATGGAGACACTTAACTATAATTTATTTTCTCTCTCTCTCTTTTTAAAATTTTTTCCTTAATTTTCTACTAGTTCCTTTACAATATTTGAATACATTGTTTTCAAGAATAAATTGTTTTCATTTCACTCACCCACCCACTCATCAAATTTTACAACCCTATGATTAATCCCCCCCACGCCCCACCCCTGCATGTCCACATCCCTCTGCTTCCAACCTCTCTCACCCCTCTTGGATCCTTGTACTCATTCTACAATAATGGTTTGATACAATATTTATCTTTATGGGACTGAGTTAGTTCACTCAGCATAATGCTCTCCAGTCCCTCCCAAGTTAGGTGATGCATACTATTCCATTGTATGAATGTACCATAATTTCTCAATCCATTCGTTTGTGGTGGGACATTTAGGCTGTTTCCATGTTATTGTGATGATGAATAACACTGCTATGAACATTGGTGTATAAGTCTCTGTTTGTGCCTCAGTTCTCATTTTCTCAGGGTATATTCCAAGTAGTGGAATAGCTAGATCATGTGGAATTTCTATGTTCAGCTTTTTGAGGAAGTGCCAAACTGCCTTCCAGAGTGGTTGTACCATTCTATACTCACACTAACAATGTATAAAAGTTCTTTTCTCACCACATCCTCGCCAACACTTATTACTTGTTGCTTTGTTAAACTTTGTCACTCTAACTAGAGTGAGACGGTGCCTCATTGTGGTTTTGATTTGCATCTCTCTTATTGCCAGTAATTTGGAGCATTTCTTCATGTGTCTTATTGCCATTCAAATATCTTCCTTTCTGAAAATCTTTCCATGTCTTTTGCCCATTTTGTAATTAGGTATTAGTCTTTTTCTTGTGGAGGCCCAGGAGTATTCTGTAAACTTTTGTTGTAAGACTCTTGTCTGAGATGGTATTACCAAATATTTGTTCCCAGTCTGTAGGTTTTCTGTTCACCCTGTTGGAAAAAGCAATCTACATTTTCAATGCAATCCCAATCCAGATACCAATTCATTTTTCAAGGAAATTGAAAGGGAAATTATAAAATTTATTTGGAGAGGCAAGAGATCCCGAATAAGCAAAACACTTCTGAGAAACAAAAATGAAGTTGGAGGTATAGTACTCCCTGACCTCAAAACCTACTACACAGTAGTAGTAACCAAAACAGCATGGTACTGGTACAATGACAGGCACATAGACCAAAGGAACAGAATTGACAACTCAGAAATAGAACCAGCTATCTATGGTTAACTCATATCCTACAAGGAAATCAAAGCTATCAAATGGGGAAATGATAACCTCTTCAGCAAATGGTGCTGGCAAAAGTGGACTTCCACCTGCAGAAAGCTGAAACAAGATCCACATCTCACACCACACACACAAATCAACTCAAAGTGGATCAGAGACCTAGGAGTAAAGCCCAAAACCATAACATCCATAACAGACAAATTGGGATCAAGCTTAGAAGCGCTAGTCTAAGGTATAAAAAAACTGCCAAATACAACAAGAAATGCACAATCTATGGGGATAAAATTGATGCATGGGACCTTCTAAAGATTAAATCTATGTGTACTATAATCCCCCCACCTCTTTTAAAAAAATTTTATAAAGTATTATGCTTTGGAATGACTGTATGAAACACAATATGAATGAAAAATAGTGTAAAACAAAATGTAAATTAATTTTGTGAGAAAACGAATGTAAAAGAAAATTTTAGAAAACAATGTAAACCACTAAAAAAAGATTGCAATATATTTGTACTTTTTTTGGTAGTATACACATTTTCACAATGTTGAATCTTCCATTTCAAGATTGTGATAAAATTTATGTAAGTTGTTTTGGTCTTCTTGTAGCAGTATTTTTTCTTAATTTTTAAAATATTTTTTAATTTAAATTTATTATTAATTTCAGTAAAAATTCACAGAGACTTTGGATTTCCATTTATTCATTGTTGCACTTTCCCCCCCTCCCAACCCTCTCCCCTAGTACACTACCTTCTTGGAAAAGTAAAAGACAAATTCTTTCATTGTTTAACAAACCCTCCCCCAGGTCCACTCCACCATGTAGCCTTTGCTCTGGACTCCCATCATGACAAAAATACCTAATCACATATCCCTTTTAAACAGTTTTCTCCCTCTTCTGTTTCAATGCAGTACACACTATTGAACCCGTCTTTCTCAGTCTCGCCCCAACCCCAAGGTCAGTACTGTTTTACAACAGTGGCACCATGCAGTATTTGTCCTTTCGTGACTGAGATACTTCACTCAGCATAATGTCCTCCAGAGTCACCCATTTTGAATAATATTGGAAGAGTTCCTTGTTTTTCAATGCAGCATAGTATTCCATTGTGTGGATATACTAGAGCTTCTCTATTCATTCGTTTGTTGACAGGGACTTAGGTTGTTTCCAACTCCCTGCTATTGTGAACAAAGCCACAATAAACATGGGTGTGCATATATCTATTTGGATGTCAGTGATGGTCTCTGTGGGGTATATTCCTACTAGTGGAATTGCTGGGTCAAATGGTATCTCTATTTGCAACTTTTCGAGAAAGTGCCATACTGCCTTCCACAGTGGTTGCACCTTTTCCCCCTTTCTTGTAAGAAAGACCCATTGCCATTTCTTCTTCTGAAAGGCTTTCCAGCCCTATATGTTGGATACTTATTTGTGCCATCTTGTCCTTTGGTTTTATTTTTTCCTCCTTGTGTTTTGAAGTTGTCTTTTATCTCTAAAGCATTCTGATGGTTTAATTTTTATTCTGTTTTTATATCTCCAATTGAGTGAGGCATGTATGTTACTCAGTTTGCTAGTTTGGTAGCACTTAAGTTTCTCATCCTCTCTTTTCTGGTGAGTGTGAGAGGATGGAAGTGTGTGCACAATTTTCAGGTCACAATTTATGTAGTGCAGTTGTTGTTGTTGTAGTCTACAATCAGTTTACAATGAGGTTGGTTGTAGTCTACAATACAGAACAGTTGCTTTCTTTTGTCTCATGAATGAAACTCCAGAAGGTACATGTGTTGTTGGGTAGTGTGAACCCTGTTGCTGTCTGACCAAGTAGGAGGGGGGGGGAAGAAAAAAAAAATAAGTAGAATGGACATTAAAAAAAAAACCAAAACAAAAAAACCCCAACAACAAAAAACACCCAAACAGAACCAAAACTGGGGAGGAGTAAAAAAAGGAAAAAAAAGATATTTACAAAAAATAATAAAAATAGAAAGGAGAACCAACAGGTCTGTCCTTGAGTGGGCGAAACTAAGTTGTTCCTTGAGACAAAGGGCTTAGAGACTCCCTTTTACATCCTTCAGCCATATTTCCAAGAGGGACTAGTCTTTAGAGAAGGATATCATGCTTGGAAGGATCCTTCCTGGCAACATGCCAAGGGGCAGCACAGGAGAGGAAGACCCCGGATGAGATGGATTGACACAATAACTGGGGTCATGAGGGTAGGTGTGTCAGAGACAGTGAGATTGGCTCAGGATAGAGCAGGATTCAGAGATCATGTGCACATCCTGGCAGGTGGCACCTGATTGGTGCCCTCACCACTGGTGAGCTGGGTGGAGACAAGATATGATACCTGATCTTGGGATAGAGTCCAGGAGATGACTGTAGAGCATGTGTGTCTTTAAATGTGAGGGTGACATGCACCCTCTACAATATCTGCAAGGTACCCTTGTCAGAGGCATTCTCTGTCAGACCAGGAACTTGGTTGTAGATGGTGCACTGCACCAACCTTAGTAGGAGGAGTGCTTATGCCTCCAAATGTGGGAGTGACACGAACCCAGCACTAGACCCACAGGAGCATTAGGCCAGGGACATTACAACCAGATCAGAGATGGCCAAAGTTGTGCATTCTTTTGATTTCAAGGAGTGGAGAATGTTCAACTCCAAACATGGGAGAGATTGTACTTTTCTTGTCATCAACTAGTGCTGGTGTGGATGCTGCTGCAATCCTAGGTTCCTGTGCTAAAGAGAAAACTACTTTCAGAGGTTGAAAATGGCTATGCTGAATCAGTTCAGTTCACAATTCACTCTTCTGTCTCCTTATTCAATTTTTTTTTTCATGCAGATTCTATTTTCAGTGAGTATTTCAACTCCTTCATTTCTTTTGAAGTCCAGAGTTCCAGGATTATCACACACATTTGTTACCTTTGTTTTCTTGTATTTTTGTTGTAAAGAGTCCAGGTTGTTTCCTGCATAGTCTACTAATTGCTCCCACATTCTTTCCCTTTAGCACTTTAAAAAGGGCCTTGGCAGCAGATTAGCCCAATGAAATGTATTGTTTGATTTCTTAACTGCTACTTTCATGGGTGTTGATTGTGGTGTTTTCTTTATGTTGATGTATGACCAGGTTACAATCTTTGAGTGTCATCAAATGTCCTTCAAGTTCTCTTTGTTTCCTTCAAGCAAGGCTGTGGTGCCTTCTGTATATTGCAGGTTGTTAAGTCTTCCTCCAATCCTGATGCCAAATTCTTCTTCATTTAGCCCTGTGTTTCTGATTATTTGATCAACATACCGATTAAATAGGTATGGTTCCCTGATATATCCGATTTACACACTTATCTTGATTTTAAACCATGCAATATCCACTTGTTATTTTCAAATGACTGCTTCTTGGTCTGTGTACAGCTTCCACAATAACACAATTAAGTAATCTGAGAAATCTCTTTCTTTGTAATGTTGTCCATGGTTTTTATTAGTCATACAGTTGAATGCTTTCATACATCAATCACCTAGTATGTGACAGGCACTAAGAGGTCTCATACCTATAATAATTCACTTAATCTGCATAGCAATCTTGTATGGAAGGTTTTATGTCCATATTTCACAATTATGGGGAATGAGGAACAGACAGGTGAAGTATCTTGTCCAAGGACATGCAGTTGAGAAATGGCAGAGGCAAGATTTGAACCCAGACACTCTGTCTTGCAGTCTGCACTTTTTCCCCCTCCTTCACTTACATTCTATTACACTTTGTTATAAAGTAAAAGATCGGGAGGGGGGGTGGCTTGAGTGTATAATTTTCCTAGCACACTTTGAGGAACTTCTGGCAGCCTGCACTTTTAAATGCCATATTCAACCTCTTTGTTTCAAATTGTTAGCTCTTGAGAGATGTGCAAGTGAAAAATTGCCTGTGAACATTTCTCTCCAATCCCTGCCAGAAGAGAGAGTTATACTGGTAGAGAGTGTTTGTCTGAAGAGAATTGTTATGGCATTTTTCACACCCTCCTTAGATGCAAGGAAGCTACCCACAATACCCGCAACCATCAGCCATGCCAAGAGATCTCAGAAGTGTTCTCAACTGTGAAATGAGAGTTTATCAGAAGGGGCATTTTTTTAGCAACATTTTCTTTAGAGGTATGATTCTGAGGCTTGGTGGGCCTACTCACTCTGGTGCACCCAAGTTTCAAGACCTCTTGCCTGAAGAACTTTAAAGAAGAAGGGTAGCTGAAATTCCTGTCTTGGCATGTGAGAGAGATGGGAAGGGACAGCAAGACCACAACCCTAAGATTTAACATATGGGTGAGTGAGTTTCCAGAGGACCAAGTGAGTCCAGTAGGTAGCTGACAAAGCTTTTTTTTAAAAAAAAATATTATTAGTTTATACTGATATTCGCATAAAGTTTGTGTACATTGTCTTTCACACCATATCATTCCCATTTCCTTAATCCACCCCTCTCTCCACCCATGAAAAAGTACAACCCTATGATTATGCCGCCCCCACCCATCCTCACCCCTTTCCCCCCCACTTCATCCCCTTGGATCCTCATACATGTTTTACTAGTTATCTTTCTATTTCTAAAATAATGGTCTTATACAGTATTCGTCCTTATGGGACTGAATTAGTTCACTTAGCATAATGCTCTCAGTCCCTCCCAAGTTAGGTAGTTGTTGTTGTTGTTATTGTTGTTGTTAAGTGCTGTCAAGTTGTAGGCGACTCATAGCGACCCTATGAACAAAAGACCTGAAAACTCATATAACTTTTATGCTTTCTCCAGATTCATAGTGTTTCTGGGGGCAAGCTATTGTGGAAGTTGATGCTGTTTCTGCTTCCAAGCTTGTTTTAAATTGGGGCGCTCCACCAAACATTGTCTATCATGGGTAACCATTATTGCATTTTACATTATTATTGCTCCTTTGTGCTGCATGTACTATTATTTCTTAATCCATTCTATTATGGTTGGACATTTGGGCAGTTTCCATATATGTGCAAAGGTGAATAGTGCTACCATGAACTTTGGTGTACAAGTCTCCATCTGTGTCATGGTTCTCATTCTCTTAGGGTATATTCCAAGCAGTTTTCTTAGAAAGCTGGCACAGCTTTGATGAGATCTTGCCCAAGAAGGCTATGCACTGGGTGGTAGGCTGCAGCACTAAGAAGAGGTAAGAGAATAAGCAATCAAATTTATTAGAGGGCTTGCTGGGAATTTCCAAGTACCTATAGCCATGCCCTGTGAGAGGACATCAAATGGGCTTCTCCCAAAAACAGCTTGTCTGGTGACTAGATTATAACATGATTATAACTGCGCTTTACTTCCATTCCCAGACACCAACAAATCAGGGAAGGAAGGATTGCAGGCTGGAAATTGCCAAGATAGGGAGTGGGGGAGAGAGAGGTGGGAGAGAAATGAAAAGGCAAGCTGTTCTCCTCCATTCCTGGTCCATTTCCCATAACCACAGGTCAGGCCTGAACTGCTGAGGCTGGTATTTATAATGGAAAAAGACAGGATAATTTAATCCCTAGAAGTGGCTGCAGAGTATGGGAGCTGCTTAAGATGGCAAAGATGGTAAAGGGGCATCCTACAATTACACATATGAGCCTACCTGCTGGAGAAACATTCACTATTTCCTGTAAACCCATCAGCTTCAGTCCACTTAATGGGCTGGTATTGCATGTATGCATTAACCAGTTGTACACATATTTAATTATTTGATGGAGATGTTATAAGTACTATAATTTCAAGGATGAGGGCGTGGAAGTTCAGAAAATTTATTGTTGCTCCTGTTAAGGTGAACCTCTACACCAAAGACACCAGAAAACAAAGATGACAGATATGGACAATAATTCTCCAACCCACAGTTTAAAAAAGAAATTAAATGAAGGAATTAAAACACTAATTGAAGGAAGATATGAAATTAAAATATTCAATAAGAAGAACAACAGAATACCAGAACTGTAAACATAACAGTGTTGCCATCTTGCACATGGCGTGGGTGTCCGGGATGATGGTGGGCAGCGGCAGTGATATCCACACAGCTGAGCATTTCAGAACCCCTCCTTTGTTCACTACCCCTATGCCCACCCCACTTACTACTCAGTAGGTGGGGAACAGTCAGGGTTTTAGTTATAGTTTTGTCTTAGACCAATATCCACACCATCTTGTATCTGGAGCTATTGCATTTTTCCAGAGCCTATGACCTGTGGCACATCTGGCACCAGATTAGTGGGGCCATCTCATCTGACTGGGAACCCTAACCTAACACACTCAAGTGCATTAGTCACATGTAGACATGCCAGATTGGCAGGGACTCTCTCTTTACACTAGCTGTGTCTGACTAGGTTCTCTGCCTGAAGCCATCTGGACTGACAAAGCCATCATATCTAGCCAGGCAGACTAGCTTAAGCTCTTCTGAGGGCAGCAAAAACTCTGCCCCAGGCTTAGGATCCCACACCTTGACACACTCTGGATACACGTCAGCCCAGAATAAGTGCTAATGCAACCTGGCTTACATCTTAGGGCTTTGGTCAGCACTCAGACGAGCAGAAACTCTGACCTGACTGGGCACCTCAACTCCAATCTTCTGCTGGGCTGGCAGATACACTATTCCAGGCTAGATAATTTATTTTCTCTTTTCCATAGCACACGTCTTTGATTTATATTTGTATATGCGTGCTTGTTTTATAGTTTGCCCTTATGAATACAGCACTAATCTGTCAGTTTGCTGTGTTGGAATGACTTACATGTTGCTGTGATGCTAGAAGCTATGCCATTGATATTTCAAATATCAGCATGGTCACCCATGGTGAACAGGTTTCAGGGAACTTTCATACTGAAACAGATTAAGAAATAGGACTGGTCACCCACATCTAAAATAACAGGCCTTTGAAAACACAATGAATAACAGATGAACATTGCTGGATATAATCATGGTACATGAAGCCCTCAGGTTGGAAGACACTAAAAAAATGAGGAGGAAAAACTGCAAATAGCCATTAAGAATTAGAACATGGAATGTACAAAATACGAATCTAGGAAAGTGTGAAGTCATCAAAAATAAAACCAAAAAAATTAAATAAAACAAAATGGATATTGACATTCTAGCATTAGTGAGGAGTATTGGCCATTTTGAATCAAATAATCATATGGTCTATTATGCCAGGACTGACAAATTGAAAAGAAATGATGCCACATTCATAGTAAGGAAGGACATTTCAAGATCTATCTTGAAGTACACTGATATGAGTGATATTATACTAACAATACTCATCCGAAGAAGACTTGTTAATACAACTACTACTCAAATATAAACACTAACCATCAAAGCCAAAGATAAAGAAATTGAGGATGTATATCAACTTTTGCAGTCTGAAAATGATCAAGCATGCAATTAAGATGTATTAATAATAATTGTGGCTGGAATGAAAAAGGTAGAAATGAAGAAAAAGAATTGCTGGTTAGGACCTGATGATAGAAATAAAGCTAGAGTTCAAATGATTGAATTTTGTACAATGAATGGATTATTCATTTGCAAATTTTTTAAGAAAATATAAATGGCAACTATGCATATGGATCTCACTCGTTGGATTAAACAGAAATCAGATTGACTACATTTGTGGAAAGAGTCCATGAAGATGCTCAATATCAGCAGTCAAAACAAAGCAAGAGATCATCAATTACTCGTGGGCAAGTTCAAGTTAAAGCAGAAGACAATGAAAACAAGTCCATGAGAATGAAAATACAACTTTAAATCTATCCCATCCAAATTTAAAAACAATCTTAAGAATTGATTTCGTCCTAGATACCCACACTTTCCCCAGAGTGGCAGAAACAGTTGTAGAACACCGGAACAAACCTATCACAAAAAGAAGAAATTGAGCAGATCATACAAAGACTCCTCTCCCAAAATCTCCTGGCCCAGATGTTTTCACAGGTGAATTCTACCAAACATTCAGAGATGATCTACCATCAATTCTACTTAAATGATTAAAAAAAAAAAAAAAATTGGGGGGGAGGGGAAGAAGTGAACTCTAACATCAAAACCAGGCAAAAACAGTGCCCCAAAAGAAAACTATAGATCAATGTATCTACTAAATATAGACACAAACATCTTTTAAAAATGTTAGCCAATAGAATCCAATAGTGTATTAAAAACATACATCATGACCAAGTGGGATTCATAATAGATATGCAAGGATGGTTCATGTAATTTACCACATTAACAAAGAATAAGAACTCCGTGAGCCTATCAGTTGAAGTAAAAAGGGTATTTGCCAAAACCCAACACACCTTCTTGATTAAAACACTCAATATAATATTAATAGAAGGGAATTTCTTCAACATAGTGAAAAGCATATACACAAAACCAAAGTCATCATTCTCAATGGAGAAAGACTAAGGGCATTCCCCTTGTGAACAGGCACCAAACAAGGATACCCACAGTCACACCACTCCTATTCAATAATGTATTGGAAGTAATTGCTAGAGCAGACAAGAGAAAGAAGAGGCATTCAAACTGACAAAGAGGTGGTAAAACTTCCCCTCTATGCAGACAGTATAATCATGTACACAGAAAACCCCAGACTCAATAAAAAAACTGTTAGACCTATTAGACCAGTTTATATGAATAGCAGGATAAAAGATCAGTGTACAAAAATCAGTAGGATTTCTCTACACGAACAAAGAAAGCACAGAAAACAAAACCAAGAAAGCAATACCATTTACAATAGCCAACCACAAAATGAAATATTTGCGAATAAACCTGACTGGAGACACAAAAATCCTTTATAAAGGAAAAGGGAAAAAAGAAAACCACTAACTACTACAAGAAATGATAAGAGACTTAACTAAATGGAAAAGTATTCCCTATTCATGGATATGAAGACTCAACACTGTGAAAATGAGAATCCTCCCAAAAGCAATCTACATATTCAAAACAATCCCAGTACAGCACCAAACTCATTCTCCAAAGAGATAGAAAAGGCAATTTGGGGTTGTATTTGGAAAGAAAAGAGTCCCAAATAAGCAAAGCACTTCTGAAAAAGAAAAATGAAGTGGGAGGCATAACACTCACTGACCTCAAAATCTACTACCCAGTAGCAGTAACCAAAAGAGCATGGTACTGGTACAATGACAGGTACATAGACTAGTGGAACAGAATTGGGAACACAGAAATGGACCCATCTTTTTAAGGTCAACTGATATTCCACAAGGAAGTAAGACTTATCTAATGGGGAAATGACAATCTCTTCAACAAATGGTGCTGGCAAAACTGGATTTCTCCCTGCAGAAAGCTGAAACAGGATCCATATCTCAAACTATACACAAAAATCAACTCAAGATTGATCAGAGACCTGGGAATAAAACCCAAAACCGTAAGATTCATAAAAGCATAATGGAGCCAAACTGAGAGAACTTAGCCTATAGCATAAATAGGCTGGCACATATAGCCAGAAATGCACAATCAGGAAAGGATAATTGATGAATGAGACCTTATTAACTCAAAAGAGTATGCCAGGGATATATCCTATCTCAATACTTTTTCAATCTATATGCGAAACAGGTTATCCTGGAGGCAGGGCTCTATGAAGAGAATGTGGCATCAGGATTGAAGGAAGACTCATCAACAACCAGAGTTATGCAGATGACACAACCCTGTTTGCTGAAACTGAGGAGGACATGAGGCATTTGCTGCAGAAGGTCAAGGACAAGAGCCTTCAATATGGATTAAAACTCTACATCAAGAAAACAAAGATTCTCACACTGGGACAACTGGCAGCATCATGATAAATGGTGAAGAAATAGAGATTGTTAACAGTTTCAGTTTGCTTAGCTCCACAATCAACACTCTTGGTACCAGCAGCCAGGAAATCAAAAGACAAACTGAATTGGGAAAATCTACTTTCAGAAACCTCTCCAGAATACTGAAAGGCAACAATGTCAGTCTGGAGACTAAGATGTGCCTGATCCAGGCCATGGTCTTTGCAGTTACATGCTATACATCAGAAAGCTGGACGACTAGGAATAACAGAAGGGAAATTGATGCCTTTGAGAAGAGTACTGAACATACCATGGGCTGACTGCTAGGATAACAAACAAGTTTGTCCTATAGAGGGTGAAACCAGGCTGCTCCTTGGAGGCAAGGATTCTGAAGTTTTGTCTGACATATTTTGGACATGTTGGAAGGTGGGAACAGTCCTTGGAGAGGGACAACATGCTTGGAAGGATGGAAGGACAGCACAGGAGAGGAAGATCCTTGATGTAATGGATTGACTCAGTGACTAGGGTAATGGTGGTAGGTGGGTTGGAAACAATGAGGTTGGTTCAGGGTAGAGCAGGGTTCAGAGCTGTTGTACATGTGGTTGCTAAGAGTCACAAGGAACTTGACAGCACTCAACAGCAACAAAAACAAAAACAAAAAAAACCCAAGAAATCAATACTGAGAAACCAAAGAAGACTTATACACCTGTGTTCATCTCAGCATTATTCACAACAACAAGGAAATAGAAACAGCTCAAATGAGAATTAAGAAAGGAATCAACTGAAAAGAAACCCCCAAAGTACAATTTAATGGACTGGAAAATTGTAGTATGTTCACACAATGGAATACTATGCAGCACTACTGAACAACAATTTCATACAATATTATACAACATGGAATAATCTAAACAGCATTATGTTGAGTGAAATAACTCAGTCTCATAAGGACAAATAATTAATGGTAAAAGTAGAAGTTTGAGCAAAATGTGTATAGCGGTTTAAAAGAGGTAGAGAAAGGGGAAAAGGAGGAGAAAAGGGGAAAGGGGAGAAATCACTAATATAGCAGAGGTTAGTGAGCAGATAGAGGATGAAGGGATAGGAAAGTTTCAATGGAAACTTGAAAAGATGACAAAATAGTTATCCTTCTATTTTTACAGTAATGGTCTTATGCAGTATTGTCCTTATGAGACTGAGTTCACTCAGCATAGTGTTCTTCAGTCTCTCTCAAGTTATGTAGTATTTTTCAAAATCATTGCTCCTGAGTGCTGCATAGTATTCCATTGTGTGAATGTACTACAATTTCTTAATGCATTCAGTTGTAGTTGGACATTTAGACTGTTTCCATGTTCTTACAATGGTGAATAATGCTGATATGAACATTGGTGTACAAAATCTCTGTGTCTCAGTTCTAATATCCTTGGGATATATTCCTAGTAGTGAAAATGTCTAGGTCATACAAAGTTTCTGTGTTAAACCTTTTGAGGAAACATCAAACTGTTTTCCAGGGTGACTGTACAATTTTACACTCCCACCAACAGTGAATAAGAGTTCCAGATTCTCCACAACTTTGCCAGCATTTGTTGCTTGCTGTACAGCTAAACTTTGCTACTGCTACTGAGGTGAAATGGTATCTCATTGTGGTTTTAATTGCCATCTCTCATATTGCCAGCAGAATCTTGCTTGCATGTGATATCAATGATATTGTTCAATAATTTCTACACTCTGTTGGGTCACCTTTCTTTGTTTTTTGGGTTTTTTTTCTTTAATATTTATTGGAAAAAAACAAATTGGGGGTACAAGGAGGTGAGGGTTGGGGGCAGAAAAGTGAGGATGGGCAGGGATGCGGTTGCAGAGCTGCAGAAATTGGTTGGTGGGGGAAGCAGGTGAAGGAAATGAAAGTGATCCAGTGGGGACCAGATGCTACAGGAAAATGACAAGCATTTTCCAATGGTAGTTAAATCAACTGTCTTACTGATTTGGGAACTGGGTGCCAACTCTCTGGCTTATTCATGCTGAACAGGGGCTTTGATGTGAAGGGGGAAAGGGAGGACACTTTATCACCTTACTGGTGATCTTGGGTTAAGGCTGCTTGCCTTCTTGTCCTGTTAGAAGATATTTTCCTGTCATTTGCTCCCCTCTGGACTGCAAAGTGTTTTCCCAGGTGGGTCCAGTGGGGATGGCTGGTTGAACCCAGAGGCTCCATCCTCCTTTGCTTCTTTAGCTGGCAGTTTTATTTCCTTTTTGTCACTGGCACTGGGTTCGGGGTCAGGTCTGAAGTAAAACTCAGTGGTAAGGTTACCTGTAGGAAAGGGAGCAAACCTAGAGAGAAGAAACTTGTGAGTTACAAATAGAGGGGTTTTGGGGGTGTTGCTTTCAGGTTTACTGGGGGAGAGGGTGGCAGAAAGTAGCCTAGATAAAATTCTCTGGATACCTTAGCCATTTTTTTTTTCCTACCCAGGGGTCAGATGGCACAATCTGGGGACTGAGGAGCTCACCCTGAGGACCATGATGGCTCACTCCAAGCTGAAGACAGCCCACCCCGGGCAGAGGGCCGTGACTGCTCGCCTCGAGCCGAGGGCCGAGGACAGCCCGTCCCAAGCAAGGCAACACCCCCCATGGGCTGGCTGGTACACTCCCCTCTAATTGCCCCCACATTAATCTGGTCCCCTCACCTGGCTGAGGAGTGTGTGGCCAGGGACAGCATCTCCAATTCCAGCACCACCACTTTTACTCCTCCCCATAAGTGGTCATACTATAATTTGAAGTAGGTGTCACTTCCCTCCCCCTTTATAAATGGCAAAGGGAACCTGAAAATTGTGAACAGGCTCCCCCCAGGTCTAAACATCTTTTGGCAGAAGCATTCAACAGATCAAAATATGTGGTGCTTTTAGGATGTTGGTTCTCTTGGACATGCTGCCACTGTTAAGTGTCATCAAGTAGACAAGTCACAGTGACTTTCAACAATCCATTGTACAGGTGATCATCTTCTCTGGTTTTCCAAGGAAACCCAAACATGCATGTGGTGGGGCACACGTCCTCCCCATGGGCAGCGGGGCACGTGTCATCTCTTCCATGCAGGTGGCTGGTGGGCACGCACCATCCCCCAGAGCAGGTGACTGGCAGGTGCTTGCCATCTCCCGCATGTTATCTCCCACGCGGGTAGCCGGCGGGCACGTATCATCTCGTGGGCGGGCAACCGGCGAGCGCACGTCCTCTCTCGGTGGGCACGCATCATCTCGTGCGCGGGCAGCCGGTGGGGGTAGGTGCATGTCATCCCTTAGCGCGGGCAGCTGGCAGGCACACATCGTCTTGTGCGTGGGCGACCTGAGGGCTTGCATCATTTCTCAGCAGGTGCGCAGGCAGCCAGCGGGCCAGCAGGTGCGCACCATCCCCCACACAAGCGATTGGCGGGTGCGTGCCATTCCCCATTGCAGGAGGCTGGTGGGCACGTGCCATCCCCCCACGCAGGTGGCCACCGGGCACGTTCCATCTTCCATGAGGGTGGCTGGCGGGCACACTTCATCTCTCGGCATGCACAAGCCATCTCGTGTGCAGGCAGCCAGCGGTGCGCACCATCCCCCAGAGTGGGGTGGCCAGCAGGTGCACGCCATCTCCCACACGGGCGACTGGCAGGCGCGTGCCATTCCCCATTGCAGGCGGCCAGCAGGCTCACGCCATCTCGCGTGCAGGAGGTTGGTGGGCACGTGCCATCCCCCCACGCAGGTGGCCACCGGGGCACGTGCCATCTTCCATGCGGGTGGCTGACGGGCGCGAGCCACCTCACGAGTGTCATCTCCCACATGGCCGGCTGGCAGGCATGCGCCATCCCCTGTGCGGGAAGCCGGCGGGCCCGCACCATCCCCCATGCAGGCGGCCGCTGGGCGAGTGCCATCTTCCATGTGGGTGGCCAACAAGCGCAAGTCTTCTCCCCCACGGGTGGCTGGCGGTCGCGCTTCATCTCGCACGCGGGAGGCCAGTGTCCGCCCGCTTCCCCTGCCGCCACCATTTGGCTCCAAGAATTCTCCTCGGAACAAGTACACTTTGCTGCAGTGTGGTGGCTCCACCGCACCAGTCCTGGGGAGGCCAGGTGCCCACCCTCCATCCTGGGCGAGGGATTCCATAGGTTCCAGCTGTGGGAGCTTCATGGAGCTGCGGCTGCGGTGAGGCGCAGTGCGGGCTCTGTGGGAGGGGGTTGGGAGCTGCGGCACTCACCCATTCTTCCTTGGAAATCCTTTAATTCCTGTTGTTGAGCCTCAATCCTCACTGAAGACCAGTCATCAACTGTTTAACTGTTCAATTATTAATAAACAGAAGTCTGTAGAGGGTCATAATGGCCCTTTTCCAAGTGGTCCGCTGCTCCAGCAGCTCACCACGTTGTCTCTGCCTCCACCGCCATCTTTGATCTCTCTTTTATTGTTAAGTACCAGGTCACCTTTCTTTGTAATGGAAACAAATAACGATCTCTTCCAGTCAGTTGGCCAGCTGGCTGTCCTCCAGATGTCCTGGCACAACTTAGTGAGCACATCCAGGGCAGCATCTGTTTGTTGAAATAAATCAATTGGCATGCTGTCAACTCCTGGAGCCTTATTTTTTGCCAATTCCTTCATAGCAACTTGAA
The DNA here is from genome assembly GCF_000299155.1 of Elephantulus edwardii. Taxonomy (NCBI): domain Eukaryota; kingdom Metazoa; phylum Chordata; class Mammalia; order Macroscelidea; family Macroscelididae; genus Elephantulus; species Elephantulus edwardii. Next base: position 3,204,310 of record NW_006399960.1, on the reverse strand, counting down.
CTTCCTCCTTCATCACCATAGGTTCGTTCTCATATATTATTTCATTAAATTCCTCTGTGTCAGCCAATTCCTTCTGATACAGTGACTCTGTGTACTCTTTCCATCTTCTTTTTATACTTCCTGGATCATTCAACATTCTACCCAAACTATCTTTAAGTATTGCCACCCGTAGCTTGAATTTGTTTTTCAACTCCTTCAGCTTAAGAAATGCTGAGTGAGTCCGGCCCTTTTGATTTTCTGACTCCAGCTCTCT
>NW_006399960.1:3197755-3203127 GCF_000299155.1 Elephantulus edwardii | reverse complement strand
GGGGAAGGAGGGACAATCTCCTCCTGTACCAGTCAGATCTGATTTGACGGTACACGCACACAAAAATAAAATAATAATAAATAAAAAAGAAAAATAAAAAAAAAAGAAAACAAAGATTCTCACCACTGGGCCAATTGGCAGCATCAGTATGGAAGGTGAAGAGATTGAGATAGTTAACAGTTTTTGTTTACTTGATTCCACTGTTAGCACTCCTGGTAACAGCAGCCAGGAAATCAGGAGATGAATTGCATTGGGAAAGTCAGCTGTGAGGGACCTCTCAAGAGTACTACTGAAGTGCAACGACGTCAGGCTGGAGACTAAGATGCACCTGATCCATGCTATAGTCTTTGCAATTACGTGCTAGGCATCGGAGAGTTGGACAATGAGTAGGGATGATAGAAAGAGAATTGATGCCTTTGAGTTGTGGTTCTGGAGAAGAGTGTTGAATATACCATGGACTTCTAGGAGAACAAACAGGTTTGTTCTGGAGAGGGTGAAACCAGAATGTTCCCTGGAGTCAAGGATTCTGGAGCTTCATCTGACATTCTTTGGGCATGTTGCAAGGAGGGACTGGTCCTTGGAGAGGGACATCATGTTTGGGAGAGTGGAGGGATGGCGCAGGAGAGAAAGACCCTCGATGAGATGGATCAATTCTGTGAGTGGAGTGGTGGGAATGAATGTGTTTGAGACAGCGAGGTTGGCACAGGATAGAACGGCATTTAGGGCTCGATGGCACATAACAACAACAGCAACATATTGTCAGTGATTCTGAGCATTTCTTCATATGTCTGTAATCCAAATATCTTCCTCTGTGAAAAGTCTTTCAATGTCTTTTTCCCATCTTGCAAATGTGTTATCAGTATTTTTATTTTGGAAGCCCAGTACTGCATAAGAACATTACTGTAAAAATAGCATAACTAGTAAAACATGTATGTGGAACCAAGGGAGAAAGGGGTGGGTGCAAAGGTGTGCTGATGAATAGGGGAAAAATCACAGGTTTGCACCATTTGGTTGGTGGAGAGAAGAGGGTTAAAAATGGGAAACATCTAGTGGGGACCCGAAAAGACAAGATAATGATGGGCATAGTCCCATGGTGATTAATTTTTTAAAACATAATGCATGAGGATGATTGTATGAAACACAATGTGAATAAAGAGTAATGTGAAACACAATGTATACAAACTTTGTAAGCAAACCAATATAAAATAAAAATTTGTAACAGATGGGGTAATATAGGCATGGCTCAATACAATTAATTATGTAAATTACAACACGTAGGAATGACTTTATAAAACACAATATAAATGAAAGATTGCATAAAACACAATGTCTATCTAAGAAACAAATGTGTATCTATGAAACACAATATATATGTGAATGATTGCATGCAAACCAATAAAATCTGAGGAGGAAAAATTATTGATGTAATGCAGTGAATACTAATGAAAAAGAAAAGAGATACGTTGTGAGATGACATCAAGGGCATGAAGAAAGCAAAAGATTATTATAAAGACAGGGGAGAAAGAAAAGATCAAAATAGATGTCAGAAGAGACCAAATCTTACAATAGAATATGTTGCTGTTGTTATGTATCTTCGAGTTGGAACTGACTCATAGCTGGCCCTCCAGTGGTTTTTCAGAGACTATAAATTACATGAGAAATTGTCTATCTTTCTCTTGCAGAGCAGCTGGGGGATTAGAACTGCCTTTGAGATGGTAGTCCCACTCTTTTCATGAGAGGGCCCAAATAGAAAGAAGAAATATTGAAGTAAGAAAGATGAATGCAATATTTCAAGGTGCAGCTTGAGAAAACCAAGCTAAGTATTAGAATGAAATGTGAGAAGAGGAGAACAGCATTTCTCAAGTTGAAAGAACTAAAGAATAAATTCAAGCCTTGATTTGCAATATAGAAGAATTCTATGCTCAAAAATCTTGATTGATGCAGACAGCATTAAAAAAAAGGTGAAAGAATTCTACATAGTCCCTTCACCAAAAAGAATTGGCTGACACTGAATCATTTCATGAAGTTGCATATGCTCAAGAAGCAATGGTAATGAAGGAAGAAGGCAAAGCTACATTAAAGTTATGGCAAAAAAAAAATAAATAAGACCCCAGAAATTGATGAAATAAAAAATGAAGTGTTTTGACAAACAGCTGTATCCATGGACTTGCTCACTAGCCTAAGCTAAGAAACATGGAACAATCATATTTTACATGGATCCACAACCAATACCCATGGTGGTAGCAGTAAGAAATCAAAAACTATATTGCATTTGGGAAAATATGCTGTCAAGGACCTCTGCAAAGTTCTGAAGAGCAAGGATGTCAGTTTAAATACTAAGTCATAGTCTTCTCAATTGCTTCCTACGCATCTGAAAGTTGGGAAAACAAATAGGGATAACGGAATAATCTATGCCTCTAAATTATGGTGTTGGAGAAGTTGCATACCTTTGAGTTGGAACCAACCCATAGCTGGATTTTCAGAGCCAGTAAATTGCACAGGAGGAGAATGCCCATCTTCTTCCTGTGAAGCAGCTGGTGGATTAGAATCATGTACCTTTGTGTTGGTAGCATAATTCTTTCCCACTATGACCAAGGATGGCAAAAGAAGAATTAATGTCTTTGAGTTGTGGTGCTGGAGAAGAATATTGATCATACCATGGACTGCCAAGAGAACAAACCGGTCTGTCCTGGAGAGGGTTACATAGGGTGTTACTTGGAGGCAAGGATTTTGAAACTCGTTCTCCCATACTTTGGGCATGTAGCCAGGAGGGACCAGTCTTTGAAGAAAGATATCATGCTTGAAAGGGGCAAGGTACAGCGCAGATGAGGTAGACCCAGGATGAGATGAATTGATATAGTAACTGGGGTAATGAGAATAGGTGCATCAGAGACAGTGAGACTGGCTCACGATAGGGTGGCGCTATGAGTCATAGTCAATTTGATGGCACATAACAATAACAACAACAATGCATTAAAGTACTGACTATCTCATGGATGGCCAAAAGAACATGTCTGTCTTGGAGGGAGTATAATTCAGGGTGCTCCTTTAGAGGCGAGGAGGGTGAAACATTGTTTCACATACTTTGGGCATGTCCTCAGGAGATACCAGTCCTTAGACAAAGACAGCATGCTGGGAAAGGTGGAGGGTCAGAGCAAATGAGGAAGACCCTCAAGGAAATAGGGAGTGCACACAGAGACTGTAACAGGTCAAGCATCTGCGAGATAGTGAGGATGGCGCAGGACAGAGCAGCTTTCAGAGCTGTTGTTCATAGGTTCGTTCTGAATCGTAATCGACTTGATGAGGCATATAACAACAACAACAGCTGTTAGGTGCCTCTGAGTCAGTTTTGACTCATGGTGATTCTAGGTATATATAACAGAACAAAATGTTTTCTGGTCTTGTGTCATCCTCTTATTAGGATATTTGCCTCAAATCTTTATACTTTGCTAAATGAAATAATTCCTCCCTTGGTCAATTTCTTATCTCTCTATGTGATAAAATAACAACTGCCCAGACTTGTGTTATTAGTGCAAAGCCTAGGGAGCCTCTGAGCAGAGGGGGAGGGATACTTAGGCAGACACCTGCCTGTGGGGTCTTTCTGTACAGACAGGTTATAGGCTAGAGAGACTTTTTTTCCTTCCTCCCTGATAACTTGCCTCAGTCAGTGATGGCCATATGGAATAATTTTTGCCTCTGGATTTCATGGTGACAGAAACCTGTGGACACTGAATTGTAGGAGAGGCACAGGAGGCTGGGTACCATGTGGGATTTATAATCTCTCAGAAACCCATCTTTCAATGATCTTTGGAGCAACCTAGTCTTCTCTTTTACCTGTAGGCTCCTCTGTGATCTAACACTAAAGAGCACATGAGTATGTGGTTGTTGATTGCTGTTGAGTCGAGCATGACTCATAGCAACTCTATAAATGACCTAATGCCTTTCTATAGCTATCGTCATTTCTCCAAGTTAATAGAGTTTCCATAGGCATGTGGTTTAGGAAGTGGATGCCTCTTCCCTTTCCAAACCTGTTTTTCAACTGGAAACTCCACTAAACACTGTCCACATTGGGAAACCATTATGGTATTTGACACCCCAATGGCACAAAGTTCAGCATCACAGCAAACCCAGATTACCTCAGTACTGCAAATTGACAAAGAATGATGTACAAAGTAGAAGAATGATTCTCCAAAACATAGAAACACTAGTCTCACTTAGCAGTGGTTTAGTATTGTCAAGTCGAATACTACTCATAGTGACCCTATGAACAAAAGATCTGAACTCTGTTCTATACTTGACATCATTTCATTATGTTTATAGAGTTTATAGAGTTTCCAGAGGCATCTGGTTTAGGAAGTAGTTGTCACTCCTGCTTTCAAATCTGAATCAATCTCCAAGCTCCTCCAAACACTTCCCATGATGAGCAACCAAATTCTGTAGTGATGGGTGAAGTCTGTGGCGGGCCTGGAGCCTCCTGTTCAGTGGTTCCACTCTAGAAGTTGGTTTCTCGCATCTTGATGAGTGTCATGTAAGGAAAGTTTGGGTTTATATTATTGATTTTTTTCCCCCTCCGCAAGCGGGTGTCAGGTGGCTGGCTGTACTTCCCCCCCTTTTAGCCTTTTAGACCCGAGGGCAAAGGGTCTATTGGGTTTATCATAATTAACAGAATTTGTTGGGTATGTCTTTAAAATTTGTATGACCCCAAATTTATGAATGTTAGTGTAACATTCTTTAAGTGTTACAAAAAAAAGTGTTACAGCAGCTGTTTGTCTATTTTCCATACTGAGTAACTTGGAGTTGCTGGGATGCTGAACACTGTGCCATAGTTGTGTCAAATACATGAGTATATACACACACATATGCCAGCACATTAACACATATACAAAAGTACACACACATGCACACACACAAATGTATATGAATATACATGCATGCACACAAATGTAGATAACTCCACATGCTCAAGCACACTCATACATGAGAGAATGCCCATTTGTACACACCAGACCACACATGCACAAACATCCCACTACATGACCATACCCACAGCCATGCATGTAAACATATACGTATATTCATACAAGGTGAGCTGCATTTTAAAAAATCATATCTATTGCTATCAAATTGATTCCAGTTCATGGATATGAAAGGGCAGGGGCAGAACTGCCCCTTAGTGTTTCGAAGGCTATGAAATCAGACTGCTACATCTTTCTTTCATGAGCAACTCATGGATTCCAACTGCCAAACTTTCAGTTAGCAATGGAGAACTTGCTAACTTTCACAGGAGCCGGAGAATCCGTTTCATTAGCTGCTAGTCACATCTCCTCCATGAGTCAACGTGGCATACTGAGCTTGTTGTTGTTGTTGTTGTT
>NW_006399960.1:3195232-3196555 GCF_000299155.1 Elephantulus edwardii | reverse complement strand
AATCAATGACACTGTTCTGTAGTTTCCACACTCAGTTGGGTCACCTTTCTTTGGAATGGGAACAAATATAGATCTCTTCCAGCCAGTTGGCCAAGGACAAATATTTTCCTTCCTGAGGTAGCTGAGTGGTTTCCCCCAAGGAAATTATTCAGAAAAAAATGTTTCCTTCAAAAACCAGACCTTACTTGAAAGAAAAATTCCTGCCTAAACATTTGTTTTTGTTGACATTGAGACAAGTAAAGCAGCTTTCTGGTTCCCCCTTGACCCCCTCCTTCCATGCCTGATTGGTACAACTGCATAGCTCCTGGCCCTGTGAGAAAGGGTGCCCTTCCTTTCAGACTTCACTGTGGACTGCACTGTGGACCAAAGGGCACGGCTGCCACAGAGACTTGAACCATCAGATATTCCGAAGCATAATTCCCATGAAAATGTAAACCCACAATGAGTTGAAGATCTTTCTCACTCTCCTTTGAACCTATTAGCACTTGGATGTTCTGAGGTGCCCTTCCTCAGATAAATTCATGAGGGATATTCTAAAGACTTTATCTGCTCTGAATACCAACTGCCACTGAGAGTCTGCTCTGATGCCTGGAGACCCCAAGTGTGTCAGAGTAGAACTGTGTGCCAATAACTTTTCAGTGGCTGATTTTTCAGAAGTAGATATGTTGTTGTTGTTGTTGTTGTTATGTGCCATCGAGTCGCTTGTGACTCACAGCGACCCTATGTACAAGAGCCCTAAATGTCGTTCTATCCTATGCCAACCTAGCCATCCCAAACGGGCTTATTCCCACCACTCCAGTCGCAGAATCGATCCATCTCATCAAAGGTCTTCAGCTCCTTCGCCACCCCTCTATTCTACCAAACATGATGTCCCTCTCCAAGAACCAGTCACTCCTTGCAACATGCCCAAAGTATGTCAGACGAAGCTTTGGAATCCTTGACTCCAAGGAGTATTCCAGCTTCGCCTTCTCCAGGACAAACCTGTTTGTTCTCCTAACAGTACATGGTATATTCAACACTCTTCTCCAGCACCACAGCGGAATGGCATCAATTTTCTTTCTATCATCCCTATTCACTATTCAACCTCTGATGCATAGCATGTAATTGTGAAGACTATAGCCCAGATCAGGTGCATCTTAGTCTCCAGCTTGACACCGTTGCTCTTCAGTACTCTTGAGAGGTCCCTCACAGCTGACTTTCCCAATGCAATTCGCCTCTTGGTTTCCTGGGTGCTGTTACCAAGATTGTTGATTGTGGAGCCAAGTAAACGAAAACTGTTAACTATCTCAATCTCTTCACCACCCATACTGATGCTGCCAATTG
>NW_006399960.1:3171868-3193343 GCF_000299155.1 Elephantulus edwardii | reverse complement strand
ATTATGAAACCAACCCCATTTTTCCTCACCTTTTCATCCCTGGCATAGTAAATCATATGATCATCTGATTCAAAATGTCCCATGCCAAGCCATCTCATTTTGCCAATACCTAGTATGTCAATATTTATGCGTTCCATTTCTTTCTTAACAATGTCCAATTTTCCTACATTCATGCTTCTCACATTCCGTGTTCAAATCACTAGTGTCTGCTTACAGCTGTTCCTTCTTCTCTGTATTCCCGTTTCTAAGATCTCAGTCTCAATTGCCATGTCTGCTAGTCCAAGCGATAGTTTAAGTGTGCTCTATTGTACATAGGGTTTTTGAAGGCCTGTCATTTCAGAAGTACATGGCCAATCCTTCTTCCTAGTCTGTCTCAATCTTTAAATATATATAATAGTATCTGACAGATAAGAATTCCACAGAAAAGAGCATATGCAAGACTTTATTCCAAAGTATTTCTGGATGGAACTGAACATCCAATGTTACAGTTAGCAGGTGAACTCTTTAACACCTGGGGACTTTGCCGCTACTTGCAAATGATCATGTGCAGCAGACGGGTAAAGGAAAGGAGAAAGATCCGGTGTGAAAAACAATGTATGTGAGCTTTGTAAGTAAACCAGTATAAAATAAAAATTAAAAACAAAAATAAAAAAAACCCACAAAAAACAAACCTAGTGACTGCCTAAGAGGGCTATGAACAAAGGGTAAATGGGGTGTTACTTGAAATTCTTGGGAAGAGGGCAAGAGAGAAATGGGGGGGGGATGCCTTAGGACATCAGGCAGAGAGCTGAAAACTGTGGATGTCACAGAAGAATCCCAAGCCAAGCATGGGCAGCAACAGGCCTCGCTCAGACCAAGGGGGCCAGGCTATGTAGCAAGGGTTGGACACCAAACATGGACATAATAGAGTCATCAGTTGAAAGAAACTGCTTGCTCATTGTCTAGTATAGGTATGTGTCCTTTAACATCCACAATGCAGTCTGTGAAATAAGATTTTATTTGATTTGGATATTGTGTGAACTATCATGCTAAATCCTTCTGGTAGTCCTATTCACAAGTGCTGCTGCTGCCACTGCTGGAGCTGTTGGTAGAGGTTGGAGGAAGGGACTATGGCAGTGGAAGCGGCCCTGAAGCAGCAAGGGGAATCCAGTTGGGAGGGAGTGGAGTGCTCTGTTCCCACCAGCTGTTGTACCCGCCTGCCCAGCTGGAGCAGTCAGCTAGCTTTAGCCGCTTTCAATAAAGCCAGACAGTCAATGCCCAGAGCCATGTCCTCTAAACTATGCGTATCCTACCTATGGTCCAGTTTTGCAAGAGTATGGGTTTGAGGACTTTAAAACCATTCCTACCCATTCATTCATTGACATCTGATTGGAACTGACTCGTAGCTGACCCTCTAGTGGGTTTTCAGAGGCTGTAAATCGTAAGGAAGGAGATAGATTGTTCCTCTTTCTGCTATTTCTCTTTCTAGTCCGGAGGGAATTGTGCTGTTAATTCAAAGGCAGTTCAATCCAAGTCCTCTCTGGCAGTTCGAATCTACCCTCCATGAGCAACTCCTTGGGAGAAAGATGGATAATCTTCCTCCCTCTCCCCACTATGCCCTCGTGAGATCTGTTGTTGTTATGTGCCATCAAATCACCTTCAACTCGTAACGATCCTAAGTATAATAGCTCTGAACCCTGCCCTATCCTGAGCCAATCTCCTCATCTCCAAAAGACCTAATCCTATTTCTCCAATCATGGAGTCAATCATCTCATCCAGGGTACTCCTGCTCTGTGCTGTCACTCCATCCTCCCAAAAATGATTTCCCTCTCCAAGGACTGATCCCTTCTGGGCATGTACCCATAGTATGTGAGATGGAGCGTCAAAATTCTGGCCTCCAGGGAACAGCTTGGCTTCACCCTTTCCAGGACAAACGTGTTTGTTCTGTCAGTCCATGGTACATTCAACACTCTTCTCCAGAAACGCAACTCTAAGGCATCAAGTCTTCTTTTGTCATCCTTAGTCACTGTCCAGCTCTCTAAAGCATAACAAGTAATTGCAAATACCATGGCCTGTATTAGGCACACCTTAGTCTCTAGACTGACATATTTGCTTCTCTAGAGAGGTCCCTGACTGCAGACTTTCCCAATGCAATTCGTGTTGACTGTGGACTCAAGCAAGCTGAAGTTGCTAACAATCTCAACCTCTTCTCTATCATCAACTTACTAATTGGTTCAGTGGTGAGAATCTGTTTTCTTAATGTTGAGAGCTTCAATCCATATTGAAGGCTACATTCCTTGACCTTCTGCAGCAAACGTCTCATGTTCTCCTCAGTTTCAGCAAGCAAGATTGTGTCATTGCATAAAGCAGGTTGTTGACGCATCTTCATCCAATCCTGATGCCACATTCCTCCGTATGTTAAATTCCAGCCTCCTGAGCGATCTGTTCTGTAAATAGATTGAAAAGGTATGGAGATAAGGATGCTTTTCTGGCAAACACCTTTCCTGATCCTGAACCATGCACTGTTTCCTTGCTCTGTTCTGACGACTGCTTCCTGGTCCAAGTATAGGTTTTGCATGAGCACAATCAAGTGTTCTGGGCTCTCTATTCTTCTCAAGGTTAGCCACAGTTTGCTATGATCCATATAGTCAAATGCCTTTGCATAGTCAGAAAACACAGTTAGACATTCCTCTGTAACTTTCTGCTTTTGGCCAAGAACCATCTGATGTTGGCTATGATGTCTTTAATGCCATGGCCTCTCTTAAACCCAGATAGCACATCTGGCAGTTTTCTGCTGATGGGCTCTTCCAGTCATTTTTAGATAATCTTCAGCAGGATCCTGCTTGCATGTGATGTTAGTGATACTGTTCGATAATTTCCATACTCTGTTTGATCACCTCTTTTTTTTAGAATGGGAATATAGATCTCTTCCAGTCAATTGACCAGGTAGTTGTCCTCCAAATTTCTTAGCATAACCTGTTGAGTGTGTCCAGGACAGCAGCTGTTTGCTGAAGTACACCAATTGGTATGCCATTAATTCCTGAGGCCTTGTTTTTTGCCAATTCCTTCAGAGCAGCTTGAACTTTCTTTTTGATCACCATTGCCTTTTGATTACATGTTGTTTCATGAAATTCTTCTGTGTCAGCCAATTCTTTTTGGTACACTTACTCTGTATACTCCTTCCATCTTCTTTTGATGCTTCCTGGGCCATTCAACATTCTGCTTCAGCAGCCTTAAGTATTGCGATTCGAGGCTTAAACTTATTTTTTCAGTTCCTTCAGCTAAAGGAATGCTGCACGAGTTCGGCCCTTTTGATATTCCAACTATAGATCTTTGCACATTCAATTATGATACTTTGCTTTGTCTTTCCAAACTTCCCTTGCAATCTTCCGTCCAGCTCCTTAACCTCTTCTTTATTTCTTCCCTTTGCTTTGGCTTCTTGGCGCTCTAGTACAATATTCAGAGCTTCTTCTGTCGTCCATTTTCATCTTTTCTTCGTCCTCTGTGTTTGTAATGACTTTCTGGATTCTTAATGAGTAATATTCTTGATACTCTCCCAAAGCTCATCTGGTCTTCGCTCATTAGTGTTCAAGGCCTCAAACCTGTTCCTAAGATGGATGGTCTTTAAATTCTGGTGAGATAGACTCAAGGTCAAACTTTGGTTCTTGTGGATTTCATTTTATTTTCTTTAACTTGAGTTTGAATTTACGTATGAGTAGTTGGTGGTCTGTTCTACAGTCAGCACTTTACCTAGTTTTCAAAGCTGATAGTGAGCTTCTCCATCAATATTTTTCACAGATGTAGTCAATCTGATTCCTGCATACACCATCAAATGAAGTCTGTGTGTATAGTCACCATTTGTGTTTCTTATAAAAGGTATTTACAATGAATCGGTCATTTTTATTGTATAGATTTCTATGATTCTGTGTTCAACCTCATTCTGATTTGATGGCAATGAGTTAAAAACCATTAGGGTAAATAATTTAAAAAAAGAGCTGCTTTCTCTTAAAGCACATTATGTGATCATAGGCTTAAATGTAGATGGACATTGTCTGAACAGATGTTAAATGACACTTAATTGTGGTTTGTTGTATTTGGACATCCAGTCTGAATGGGGCTTTCCTGCCTCTTCTGGCCTGTCATGGGCTATGGCTGTGCTGGGAAGCAATCTGGACTCCCTGGGGAGCGCTGATCACTCAAGTTGTTTAGGAGACAACTTTAAGCTTGTGGGAGAAGCCTTTAGAGGTGTTCATTAGCATTTGTGGGTTCACTAAAGATTCTTTTGTTGGAAGCTGCATAGTATGAATTCACCAGTAGCGTCACGAGAGAAAGATGGACAATCTCCTCTCAAGCCTCCCAAAAATCCATTGATGGGTCAGCTGAATTGATTCCAATTCTATGGCATGAGTGAATGTGAGAGTGAATAGTTACACCAAAGATGACATGTTTTGGTCCCAAATAGTCCTTCATTGTGTTGGTTATACTGTCAAAGACCAATAGCAGGAGAAGGAAAATCTTTTTAATCCAAGACATACCATAAGACTAAAAGAAGCTCAATTTAATATTTTTTACAAAAAATTGCTTTTACTCCCCACTATTTTGATAGACATTGAAAAGGAAAGAAAGAATGAAAGGGAAGCAGAGAGGGAGTGAAAGAAGAAAAGAAAGAGAAGGAAAAGCAGGTGAGTTGAAGGAAGCATGGAAAAGCAGAAAGGATTGTGAGAACAAGCAATATAGATCTTCTTTGATGTGTATTAAAAACAATTCAGAAAGCTTTCATACACACCCCAAAATAATGTTATTCTTCCACTTATACAGACATCATACCAAAACACATATGCCTATGTGTTGCCTATAGGATGGGGGCGGGGGGCAAAGAAACCGTTTAAAACCTCCAATCAAACAAATGAACTAGTGTAATCATGTAGATAAATGGTTACTGGTATCCAGTCTCAGTGTTGCTGGCAATAGGGATGGGTGAAGTCTGTGGGTAACTGCTGCATATCAGATCCATCTAAAGGACAAACTGTTTCCAACTCCAGACTGTTGTCACCTTGTTGTTGATAAGTGCCGTCAAGTCGAGTACGACTCAAAGTGACCCTATGAAAAAAAGATCTAAATCCTGTCCTGTTCTACACCATCCTCACACTTCCTAACACACAAGAGCCCATTGCAACAGTCACCTTGTCCATCCAGCTGGTTGAGGGTCTTCCTCTCCTTCACCTACCTTCCACCCTTCTCAGCATCAAGTCCCTCTCCAGGAATAGCACCTCCTAGCAACATGCCTAAAGCATTTGAGGTAAGACCTCATCATTCTTACCTCTATAAGGCACTCCGGTTGCACCCTCTCCAAGACATATCTGTTTGTTCTCTTGGCCATCCATAGAATGTTCAGGGCTCTTCTCTAACACCACAGCTCAAAGGCGTCAATTCTTTTTCTGTCATCCTTATTCATTGTCCAGCTCTTGGATGTTTAGCTAGTAACTGGAAAGACTATGGCTTGAATCAGATGCACCTTAGTCCTCAAACTGACATCACTACCCCTCAATAATTTGGAAAGGTCCCTAACTGCAGATTTTCCCAGTGCAATGTGCCTCCTTATTTCCTGATTGCTGGTGCCAAGGGTGGATCCAAGCAAGATGAAGCTGGTCACCATTTCAGTCTCCTCTCCATCTATCATGACACTGCCTATTGGTCCCGTGGTAAATATCTTTGTTTTCTTGATATTGAGATGAAATCCATTCTGAAGGCTGCATTCCTTGATCTTCTGTAACAAGTACTTCAAGTCCTTCTCACTTTCAGCAAATAAGGTTGTTGTTACCTTGAGGGAATGCAAAATTTTCTGTTTTTAAAAGAGATGCTAAAGGGTGGACACAAGGGTTATAGAAGGATTAACAGAAATCTGAATTTCAGAGAGGAGGTGGGAAAAGTGTGATTTCATTGTAAGTGTCGAAATGAATGTTATATAACAATGTGTGTGAATGGTTGAATGAACACTTAAATTTATTTGAAGCTTTCACACAAGCTACAATGCAAAATAAACATTCAAAAATAAAGAAACGAGATGCTGAAAATTCAGAATTTGATGTGACATTTCTAAGTTTTTAAGATCTGGATCTAATTATTTTAAAAAAACACATTTCAGGTTAAATAGAACACATTGAAGACCTCTAGTTTGTCACCTGTACCCCAAAAGACAATTGAGTGGTAAGAAATGAAATATGACATTCACTCTTTTCCTCACATCTTGACCCTTTCCCCTCCAAGTGCTGGTATTATTAGAAAAAAGAGCTTAGCGTTTTAGACATCATAATCAAGACCTTTAAAGAAAATGAAACACACACACACATACATATTAAGGAGCTCTGGTTAGGAAGTTGTACTGCCAAAGGCAGATGGTTTGAATCCACCAGCCGATGTGTGGGAGAAAGATGGACAGTCTTCTCCCATGCAGTTTACAGCCACAGAAAAGCTGCTGGAGGGTCAGCTATGAGTCATTTCCAACTCCATGACAATGAGCTGTTTGTTGTTGTGTATAGACTACTTAACATCAACAAATACACATACTAGCAGTTTTAATATTTAAACAGCCCTTCAAAACAGTTGTTGTGGTGCTGACTTTGAGTCGTTTTCAAGGCTGTGACTTTGCAGAAGCAGATCACCAGGACTTCCTTCTGAAGCACACATTCAAACCCCTCATTTAGCAGTCAATTGCATAACTGTGCTACTCAAGGACTCCTAGTTTTAATATGTTGCTTTCAAAATTCTTTGACACTTCACATCTTGAGAGGTAGTCTGTACTTCTCCTTGAATCTGGGTGAGACTAGGACTGCTTTGACCATGGCTGCCTTGACCAATAGATTATGGGGGAAATGGCACTTATTTCTGGACTGGGTGAAAAAGAGGTCCTGTAGCTTGTTCTAATTTCCTTTGAATAACTCTTTTTGAATGCTTGTTCTTAGACTCTTCCTCTCTGAATTTCTCTCAGGACCCCACCACTGTGCTGGGAGAAGCCTGGGCCTCATGGAAAGGCCATGTGTAGGTGCTACAGAATAGTCAGCATCAGCTGCCAGTCCTGTGAATGCACTCCCCAGAGGCCTACCGCCCCAGCCACACATAACTACAACCTCACAGAACACTCTGTGCATGAAACCATCAGCTGAGTTCAGTCAACTCCCAGAGCTCAAGACAAAATAATCATTGTTTTAAGTCACAAGCTTGACGTGGTGTGTTACACAGCAACATCTCAGTACAAGCTTGACAGGTGAGAAGTAGATGTCTCCAGCACTGCAGACTCACTTATTGTTCAACTTTTGGGTAGTTTTGTTGTTGTTGCCCCAATTCTCGTGCAGCTGGAGGAGGGGAGGGAGACATTCCTCAGACCTGAGCCTCAGCTGGAAGGGCTGCCAAGCCGACTGTGGGAACCTCCGCTCAGAGCAGCCTCCGTGTAAGGCAATTAAAATGTGAAATTTAACCTTTAAGAAAGGAGCCTGACTTTACCTTTGCATCTTGGAGATTTGGGATACAGAAAACCCATCCAATCCCTTCGTCTGCTCAGCTCCGATCGCATTTCTGTCTTATGTTTGGACACAGGACTCAGACTTGTGTACACACAGAGGACGGGGTCTGGCGCCAAGAACACAAAGCAGCTCAGAACTGGTGTTTCTCCTCAGAGGGGAAAAAATGACAGGGAGAAAGAAATACAAATAGACTGGAAGGGAGCATAAAAGGAAGACAAATGGAAGGAAGGAGGGGAGCGAGCGAGGGAGAAAAAAGGAAGGTTGGATGAAAGCAAGAAGGAAAAGGAAGAATAGACATGGAGAAAAGGAGAGAAAAAGATGAAAGGGAAGAAGAGGGGCTTGGGGAAGGGAAAGAAAGGGGAGGGAGGAAAAGAGGGACGGAGGGAAGGAAGAGAAAACATATGGTGAGGTGGCTTTCTGTGTTTTTATTTTCTGCTTTACTGAAATATTGCCTTCATCAGAAGCAGATGTACCAAATCACGTCAAAGTCTTACCTAGGCAGGAAACATTGGTTTAATTTACCCACATCACGACAAATATATTGTCATTCAGCAAGTGAAAATGTTTGAACTTACAAGGATTAACCCAGCAAGAGCAATTACCCCACGTGTCTGTTGTGCTCTGATGATACAAACGCAACTGAAATGGAGGCTCATAATTTCACAAGGTGACAAAAAATTGGATTCTAATGTCTCACCTCAACCTGAGGGAGGTGTGTGGGGAGGCTACTAGAATATGCAAATTCAGTGGGCCAGTGGGCTCTGAGGGGATGCCCCTTTCTGCTCTGGTGAAGAGGCCCCCTTGGCCTGTCCTCAACCTGAGGCCTGCAGTCAGCGAGGGGCTTGCCCGCCAGCCCTTGCATGGTCTTTTGTCTGACAAGAGCACACACCTTGCATTTCTTATCAGATTTACTGTGACAAGGGCCAGGAAAAAAGCAAGATGCTGTAAAGAGCTCATCAATTCAGATCCCACTCTTTAGAAATTTGGATTTCTATTTTGTCACAGCAAACCAGAACTGATGTTAATCTCTGCACTATTCTTGAAAAAAAATGCATAATCATATAACAATAATCTATAACATTTGCTGAGTTCTATGAACCAGGTACTGTCGGCAGTGCTTTATACAGATGTCTCATTTAATCTTCAAAGCAACCTTGTGTGGAAGGTCTTTTTATTCCTTCCCTTTTGTAAATAATGGTATTTGAGGCCTAGAGAGGTCAAAGTTTGCCCACGTCACCTAGTAGCAAGCTGGAGAACCTGGATTTGAATCTAGGCAGTTTGATGACAGAGACACTTTTTCTATCTTGCGTGTAAAACAAACTCCCAGACCAGTCATGAACTCAAATTGACCTGAGGATCCAAAAATCATTTTAACAGCACCTACTTCTGTCCTGGGTGAGGGGAAAAGTGACCCAATCAATGGTTCTTCTTTGGAGGTATTCCTTGGCCATGCCCCTAGCTTATAGCCCCTAGCTTATAGATAAGAAATGCATAAAGCTGCTCTTTTTCCAAAATGTCTTCCAATTCACACTTTCTACCTTTTTTAAACTGGCTTTCCCGTTAGTATTCAAAGTCACTGAGGTGGTGTTTTTTTCTTTCTTTTTTTTTTCCCCCCTCAAAGCCAGGCCACAGAGACTAGACTAATCACAGCTGTGGTGGAAGGAAAGGAGGGAATCTTTTAAAGCACCGTGTAGATTGGCAATCAGGGGCCAGCCTGTGTCATCAGCTGCTGACTACCAGGCCTGCTCCGCTAAGGTCTGAGAGCCCTTGACTCCCACTTCTGTTGATGGGCACAGCTGGTGGCCTCTGGGGGTTGACTGAAGCCCAACAGCCAGCCCTGAGGAGATTCTTGGAGATAGAGGTTAGCTGATTCATCTTTGCCTGGGCCAGGCCAGCAAGGTACTGAAAAAGATGGGGGAAATACCAGAGTAATTGGCTGTTCCAAGTTTGGCCAAGACAAGAACTGTTCTGGAGTTGTAAAATAGCTCTGGGCCTGAGTTTGGGGCAGGTGTGATGATATGGAGGTGGCTCCTTTCCTGTTTGTGAGAACAGATGGTGGGGCCTGTCCTGTGCACTACAGGCTCTGTGAAGGAAAAAAAAAAATTCCCTGGCTCTAAATCCCTGGCAGGACAGACTGACGCTACCTAGATTCCCGTCTGCCCCCAACCCAATGACTTCTCCCCTAACCCCAATAATTGAAAGGGCAGAAAGTTGTATTCTTCCCTACAAGAAAACTTTTTTTAAAAGAGGAAGAGAGAGAATTTGCTCACAAACTGTGACAGGTTCCCCTTAAACCGTTTTGCTTTTGACAGAAAGGAGGAAAGTCTAGATTCCAGGAGCCATATAGTACTGGGGATGATCTAGTTTGGGGTCTTGTGATGCCAAATACGATTTTTGGTGTTTGTTGGGGTTTTAAAATTTTTTCTATTTATTTTAGAAAAAAACATTCCTGTTTTCACACAAACTTTTCTGATTTTTAAGAGTTCATTCAATGATAGCACTTTATGGAAGCCAGGCAGGCCACACTAAACACACCTTTTGACCTACATGTCTCTAGTTTGTGATTCTTGGGAGAAACAGATCCAAAGAGAAAAAGAGCAAAATGCTTTCCCAGCACTAGGCTTGTAGCAGGTTTTTCAAGTGTCTCTTCTTTCCAACTCTCACTTTCCGAATTCAATGTACTCGCCTTGCCCACTGAAGGCCAGCTCAAGGCCAGCTCTATGCCAGGGGGCTACTTACCAAATGTTGTTGTTGTGGACAATCAAGTCAGGACCAACCCACAAGGACATAGCTGACCTTCCAGCAGTTTTTCTGAGGCAGTGCACATAAGAGGAGATTGCCCATCTTTCTCCTACAGAGAAACTAGTGGATTCAAACCACACACGTTTGGCTTGACAGTGCAATTCCCTTTGAATCTTGAGTCCAAATTAGCTTCATGGAGAATCCAAACCAAGTCCAAGTTTGCAAAATTGTGATGTGTCTCACGAAGAAAGCCCTATCTCTCAGTGTCTCTCAACATAAGTACCTCAGTTATAGGATGGAATAGTTTTCTGTCCTGAGATCAGCCCCAGTCAGAATTAGTTTGGGAGGGTGGGGGCTTAGCCTAATTGAGGGGGTTCATGGTTTCAGGGAAGCAAGGGGAAGAGGATAGCACACTGTCTACATATTTCCGAGACCCAGGGAAATGCTGGGTTTGGAAGGGAATGCTGGCACAACCATATTCAGAAAACAGGGAACACTAGTTTTGTCCAACTCAAGAAAATGACTGGGACCATGACTCTGAATATCAGCTAAATGCAAAATAATGAGCACTCCATTTCCACATCAAAATACTTTTATTTAAAATGAAGTTCAATTTGGTGATGTGAAAAAGCCAGGAAAATGATCTTTCCATTTCTTTCTTTTGCCTTTCCCCTCCCTTCTGCCTCTTTCCCTGGGCCCTTGTCCCCACAGGACACTTGAGAGGAAGACACTGCAGTGGTGGGGCCACCATCTCACTAGTTATTAGTTGACTAGTTGTGATGATGCAACAGAAAGTCTTAATTGTACATTTTTCTCGCAAGATAATCATAACACCTTAGTATTATCGTTAGGCCCTATTGACTCGATTCTGGCTATAGTGACCCTATGTAACAGAATAGAACTGTCTCATACGTTTTTCTAGATTTTAATCTTTATGAGAGCAATTTGCCAGATCTTTCTCCCATGGAACTGCTTATAAGTTCTAACTGTCACCTTTGAACACTTAACCATTGTGCCACCAGGGTCTTTGATAAACCCTATTGAAGGGTTTTTAAAGAGCTCTGAGGCCTTGTAGTTGTTGTTAGGTGCTATCAAGTATGACTAATAGTGACTTTATGAACAACACACCTGAACCCTGTTCTTTCCTGTGCCATCCTCTACATATTTGACACACTTGAGCCCATTACTGCAGTCACTGTGTCAGTCCACCTTATTGGAGATCTCCCTCTTCTTCACTGACCCTCTATCTTTCCAAGAATGATGTCTATTTCCAGGGGAATACCATTTCCTAGCAACATGTCCAAAGTATGAGAGATGAAGCCTTGTCATCTTTGCTTCCAAGGAGCACTCTGGCTGCACTTTCTCCATAACACACATTCATTCCTTTGGTAGTACACTGGATACTCAGTACTCTTCTTCAGCACCACAACTCAAAGGCATCAATTTGTCTCCAGACATTCTTTTTAACTGTTCAGCTCTCTGTTGCATGATTGAGAAGACTATGGCCTGAATTTAGTGCATGCATACTAGTCTTCAAATTAACATCATTGTTCCAAAGTATTTTGGAGAACTCCTGGATGCCATAATTGTGCAGTGCAATTCATCATCTGATTTCTGTACTACTGATACCAAGAGTGTTGATTGTTGATCCAAGCAAGATGAAATAATTAACAGCTTCCATTTTTTCCTCCATCTGTCATAATGATGAGATACCAATTGATGTCTCTCAATTAACAGCTGCAGCATTGGATGCGCTCACCAGTCTATGCCAGGAAATTTGAAGGACAGCTGTCTGTCAATGGATTAAAAGAGGTCCATATTTGTTCCCAATAAAGGTGATACAACTAAATGGGGAAGCTATAGAACAATATTATTAATATGACATGCAAGTAAAATACTGCTGAAGATCTTTCAAAAATAGCTAAAACAATACATAGAGAACTGCCAGAAGTTCAAGCAGGATTTAGAAAAAGCTGTGGTTCCAGAAACATCATTGCTGATGTCAGAAATTGCTGGCTGAAAGTAGAAAATACCAAAGGAATGTCTATTTGAGTTTTATTGACTATGCAAAGGCACTAGACTGTGTGGATCATAACAAGTTGTGGCTGATAATTGAGAAAAATGGGAATCCCAGAGCACTTAATTGTGCTCATGCAAAAACTATACCTGGACCAGGAAGCTGTTATGTGAACAGAGAAGGGGAACAGTGCATGGTTTAAAATTAAGAAGGAAGTGCATCAGGGTTGTGTCTCTTTCCTTACCTATCCAGTCTGTATGCTGAGCAAATTTTTCGAGAAGCTGAACTCTGTGAAGAGGAATGTGGCATCAGGAGTAGAGGGAGACTCATCAATAATCTGCGTTATGCGGATAACATAACCTTGCTTGCTGAAAGTTGAGGTACTTGTTGCAGAGGATCAAGTAACATAGCCTTACATTTGGATTGCATCTCAGTGTCAAGAAAACAAAGATTCTTAGCAGTGGACTGATAGGCAACATCATGGTGAATTTCGAAGAGTTTGGAACTATCAACAACTTCACCTTATTTGGATCAATATCCTTTGTACCAGGAGTCAGGAAATCAGGAGACTTTGCATTGGGAAAGTCTGCAGCGAGAGACCACTCAAAATTATTGAGGATGATTTGAGGACTAAGGTGCATCTGATTCAGGCCATGGTCTTTCTCATCACAGGCTATGCATCTAAGAGCTGGACAATGACTAGAGATGACAGAAGAATAATTGATGCCTTTGAGTTGTGATGTTGGAGAAGAGC
Source organism: Elephantulus edwardii (assembly GCF_000299155.1). NCBI lineage: Eukaryota > Metazoa > Chordata > Mammalia > Macroscelidea > Macroscelididae > Elephantulus > Elephantulus edwardii. Next base: position 3,180,331 of record NW_006399960.1, on the reverse strand, counting down.
ACTGAACATCCCTTGGAGCGCCAAGAGAACAAATAAATATGTCTTGGACAGGGTGCAGCCAGAATGCTCTTTGGAGGTGAGGATGATGAGGCTTTGCCTCACATAATTTAGGCATGTTGCTAGGAGCAACACTCCTTGGAGAGATACATGATGCTAGGAAGGGAGGAAGGTCAATGAAGAAGAGGAAGACCCTCAACTAGATGGATTGACACAGTGACTGCTGCAATGGGCTCTAGTGTGTCAGGAACTGTGAAGATGGCACTGGATAAGACGAGGCTCAGATCCGCTGTTCATGGGGTCGCTTTGAGTCCTATTAGATTTGAAAGTACCTAACAACAATAGTCATAATGTTGACTGCTGGCCCCATTGTGAGGATTTTTTTTTTTAGCCTCCGTATCATATAAAAGTATTTTGGGGAAACACAAATCCATGACAGGCAATTTCTTAACATTAACTACACTCATCAAATTTTGGTTCCTGGCATCATGCTCTCGTTAAATGTCCCAGGTAATTATTACATTATTACATTCCATCTCTCTTTGATAGGATTTATAATATTATTATTATTATCATTATTCTAGTTAATTTAAAAAATTAAAATACAGTGTTTTCCAGTAGATTCTTCCAATTTCTCTCATACCCTCCATCCATCAAAATGTACAACCCCATGGTTAATCCCCCTCCCCCTGCACATCCCAATCCCTCTGCTTCCACCCCTACCCCTGCTTGGAGCCTTATACTCATTCTACAATAATGTTGGTTCTTTAAATTTATTTTTTATTTTTTTATATTACTCTGATTTAATTGCAAAGTTTGAATATACTGTTTTTCACAGAAGATCCTTCCCATTTCCTTTACTCCACCCACTCATCGAATTGTGCAACCCTATGATTAACACCCTACTTCCCCATCCTCACCTCTCTATTTCCACCCTCCCCTCCAACTTGGATCCTCATACTCATTCTACAATAATGGTTTTATACAGTATTTGTCCTTGTGGGACTGAGTTAGTTCACTCAGCATAATGTTATGTAATCCCTCCCAAGTTAGGTAGTAATTTACAAAATTATTGCTCCTGTGTGCTGTGTAGTATTCTATCATATAAATGTACCACAGCTTCTCCATCTATTCATTTGTGATTGGATATCTGGGCTTTTTCTATGTTCTTGTGATGGCGAATAATGCTGCAATGAACACTGGTGTACCCATTTCCATTTGAGCCTCCGTTCTCATTTTCTTGGGATATATTGCAAGTAGTGCAATAGCTGGGTCATATGGTTTTCTATGTTCAGTTCTTGAAGAAGCACCAAACTGCCTTAAAGAGTGGTTGTACCATTGTAAAAGCCCACCAGCAATGTAAAAGAGCCTTATACTATCTCACTACATCTTCTCCAACATGTATTACTTACGATCCTATTAAACTTTGCCACTGCTACTGGAGTGAGATGGTATCTCATTGTGGTTTGGATTTGCATCTCTCTCATTGCTGGTGGTTTGGAGCATTTCCTCATATGTCTGTTCACCATTTTAATATCTTCCTTTGTGAAAATTCTTTCTATGCCTTTTGCCTATTTTATAATTTGACTTTTCTTGTGGAGGCCCAGGAGTAACCTGTAAACTTTTTTTATGAGACTCTTGTCTAAGATGGTATTGCCAAATGTTTATTCCCAGTCAGTAGGTTTTCTTTGCACCCTGTTGGAAAAAGTTTTTGGTGAACACAAGGATTTAATCTTCTTCAATTTTATCCTCAATTTTTCTTCTTAATATCGTGCATTTCTGTCTGTCTTTGGCAGTCTTTTTATACACAATAATGGTTTTATAACAATATTTGTCCTTATGGGACTGAGTTCACTCAACATAATGCTCTCCAGTCTCTCCCAAGTTAAGTAATAATTTCCAAAATCATTGCTCCTAGTTCTTTTAAAAAAATTTTTATACTACAATGGTTTGCATACAAAATTCATATACATTGTGTCACACTATCGTTTAGGAGGCTCACTGTCACTACTCCTATTTAATATTTTATTGGAAGTACTTGCTAAGGCAACATAGCAAGAGAAAGAAATAAGAGGTATCTCAGTTGACAAAGAGGTGGTGAAACTGTTGTTATATGTAGATGACATGACAGTGTACAGAAAAAACCCCAAGTACTCAACAACAACAACAATGAATCTGTTAGAACAAGTAGACCAGTTTAGCAGAGTGGCAGGACACAAGATCAATCTATGAAAATCAGTAGGATTCCTCTACAATAACAAAGAAAGCACAGAAAAGGAAACCAAAAAAGCAATAACAATTTACAATAACCAACCACAATTGAGATACTTAGTAATAAACCTAACTAGAGACACTTAAGACCTTTACAAAGAATACTACACTACACTTCTATCAGAAACAGTGAAGTACCTAAATAAATGGGAACATGTCCTCTCTTCATGGATAGGAAGACTCACGTTCTGTAGCATTTCAAATCTTCTTCACTTTCTGGAAACAAGGCTGTGTCATCCTCATAACGAAGGTTGTTGATTAGTCTCTGATCCTGATTCCTCTTCACAGAGTTCAGCTTCACATATTATTTGCTCAGCATACAGACGGAATAGGTATGAAGAAAGGATACATCCCTGACAAACATCTTTTCTGATTTTAAACCATGCACTATCCCCTTGCAGTATCCGTTTGAACAACATTTTTTTTTTACCTAGGTATAGATTTCTCATGAGCACAATTAAGTGTTTTGGAATTCCCATTCTTCTTAATGTTGGCCATAATTTGTTATGGTCAACACAGTCAAATGTCTTTGCATAGTCAACAAAACACAAATAGAGATTTCTTCTGGTATTCTCTGCTTTCAGTTAGAATCCACCTGTCATCAGAAATGAAAACTCTGGTGCCATGGCTTCTCCTAAACTTCAGAAAGTGTAGACTTGGTGACAGAAATGAGGCTGGAGATAGAATGGTTGAATTTTGTATGCTTAATGCATAGCATTTACCTTTTTAATAAAACACAAAAGATTACACATGGACCTCATCTGATGGACTACACGGGAATTAGATTGACTATGTTTGTGCAAAGAATCATTGGAGAAACATAATACAAGCAGTCAAAACTAGACCAAGGGCTGATTGTGGAAAAGACTATCAATTACTAACGTGCAGGTTCAAATTGAAGCAGAAGAAAATGCAAACCAGTACACAGAAACCAAAACATGACCTTGAGTCTATCATAGCTGAATTAAAGGATCATCTCAAGAACAGATCAAAGACCAGAGGAAGTGTGGGAGTACATTGATATCATCCATGAAAAGAGCAAAAGATCATTACAAAGACAGAACAGGAGGGGGGAAAACAAAATAGATGTCAGAAGAAGCTCTAAAAATTGCACTAGAGTGTTGAGAAGCCAGAATGAAAAGAACAGTTGCTGAAGTAAAAGAACCGAACAGAAAATTCTAAAGGGTGGCTCAAGAGGATAAAGCCAAATATATAAAGAAATGCACAAAAGCTGGAGTCAGATAATTAAAAGAGTAAAACTTGCTTGGAATTTTTCAAACTAAAAGAACTGAAAAACAAATTCAAGCCTTGAATTAAGACTCTGGGAGAAGTTACAGACAAAATCTTGAATGATCCAGGAAGCATCAGAAGATGGAAGGAATGCGCACAGTCACTGTACAAAAAAATTAAAAAAATTAAATGGAAATGAAAGATTTCAGGAAGTATCATATGAACAAGAGTGAATGGTAATGAAGGAAGAAGTTCAAGTTGCACTAAAGGTATTGGCAAAAAAAAATAAGCCGCACCAGGAATCAATGAAATACCAATTGACATGCTTCAACTAACAGATGTGGCCTTGGATGTGTTCACCATTCTGTGCCAGAAAATTTAGAGGACAGTTGTCTGCAAATGACTGGAAGCGATCCATATTTGTTCTGATTACCAGGAAAAAGGAACCAACAGAATGTGGAAATTATAGAATAGTATCATTAATATGCAAGCAAAATATTGTTGAAGATCGTCCAAAAATGTCTAGAACAGTACGTTGACAGCGAACTGCCAGAAGGTCAAGCAGAATTTCAGAAGAGGCTGTGGCACCAGGGATATTACTGTTGGTGGCCCAGTGGTAAGGAATCGTGCTGTCAACCCAAAGGCGTGCAGTTTGAATCCACCAGCTGCTCTGTGAGAGAAAGATCATCAATCAACTCCTGTGCAATTTACTGCTGCTGAAAACCCACTGGAGAGTCAGCTATGAGTTGGTTCCAACTTGACAGTACACAGCAAGAACATTGAAGGGTTTTACCATGAATCCCTTTGACATCTGGTGAAACCTGTGAACTCCTTCTCAAAATAATTATTTGAAATATTTAAAATAAAATGTAGAATGTCCGAGAAGAAACCAGTTATAAAGAGAAAAGAAACTGGGTACTTGGTAAATGTACATTTTTATTAATGTGTAAAATACAATCTAGTGGCCAGTCTAATAATTGTCATAATTCCCAAGTAGTGATGAGCATAAACTAGTTTAAGATACTTGCAACGATTAGAGCATGATGTGAAAACACTTTGGCCTTCTCGATGATAATCTTATAGATATACATTGTAGTAAGAGGTTAGCATTACTTTTTTATCCTCACTTAAATTGACTCCTCCTGATAACATTTCATTTCATACAGCATCATTAAAGGTCATTGCTATTGCTGCATATAAATTTCTTATATTGCTTCTCACTGCAACCTTTAGACTGCTCCATTCTCCTAAAGATAGACACCTGTGTTAGTTCCAACTCTGCTCTACTACAGACAACAGCTTGGTAGACATGAGTGGATGGATATCTATAAGCAGGTGTGAAAGGAGCAATTTCTCTGGTGGCCTAGTGGCAGGAAGCTTTGTTGCAATTGCAAAGATACATGGTTCGAGGCCACCAGCTGCTCCATGGGAGAAGGATGGACAATCTCCTTTTGTGCAATTACTGCCTCTGAAAACCCTCCAGAGGGTCAGCTGTGGGTTTGTTCTGGCTCTACAGTACACAACATATACCAAATTAGAATCCTTGACAATGATTAAATTGCCAATTAATTGACAAGGTTAATTGAAAGGTCAGTGTTTCAAAACCACCAGTCATTCTGCTGAGAGAAAGATATAGCATTAGAACTCTGTGAGGTGATTCTACTTTGCTTTATAGGATTCACTCAACACCAGTGGGGTTAGTTTCTGGTTTCCTTTGTTTGATTTCTTTGTTGGTTTTACAACCAGGAGGGTGGTCACTAGGTCACAAGACAGGTGCTAAGCTCTGCTAAGTCACTCCTTAAAAAGACTGCATCGCAAGCAGTGCCTGAGAGTTCCCCTGTCCCCATATCTGCACTGACACTTGGTATATCTACCATTTTAATTTTTTGTCATCTTAGTGATTAAAAAGGGTTAATACATTAGAATGATTGCATGAAACACAATGTGAATGAAGGATAGTGTGAAACACCATGTGTACAAATTTTGTAAACAAATCAATAAAATAAAAGAAGGCTAGGCATTTCATCGTAGCAGATGCTCTAGGTATCCCCTGTTACATACCCTTGGGCCACCTCTCATAGTTACTTCATTGGTGATAGGTGGTTCTGTGTGAATTTGGACTTACACTGAAATTGTATCTTAACTGTGCTGCACATTACTTTCTATTTTTTTTTTTTTCTGTCTCAAAACCTTCTCAAAGTCATGGGAATCTGCTGAAGTGAAGTTAGAAATATGGGGATGATCACTCCTCTATGTCAACCCAAATAATAAAAGCCACAGCCTCTGGTTTCTGGAAGATAATACTAAAATAGATTTTGTGTTTTCCAGAGGTCTAGCATATTTTACATTAAAAACCAGTATCCCCAGTATCCTACATTAAGAGCCTCAGTACTCCATTCTTGTTATGATTTCTTCCCTGTTCCATTCATGCTTCCTCACACTTGCTCTCAAAAAACCTCCCTGCATCCAAATCCTTGGAGCAGACTCAGCTTTCAAGGACACTTAATCTTAGATGAATATGTTATTTCTAATCTCGCCAACAACCCTGTGGGGTAGGTGTAACTCCTGTTTTAAAGTAAAGGGGCTAAGTCCAAAAATGAAAAAAGTTCACTCACCAACTTAGTGAATGACTGAGCAAGGATTCAAGTTCATATCTGTCAATTTTTCTTTCTTGAAGTATGCCAAATAATACTGGATCTTTACATTTTGAGAATAATCTTGGAGGAGTAAGACAATCTACATAAAACAGAAATAAGTACCAATTTATGTTCATTCAAAAAGAACCTATTGAGTAGGGACTTTGCCTTATAGGGAGCTGTTCTGCTAATCTAAGTGCAGCGTCTCTCTGGTGGTTAGAATCCACCACCAGCTCTTTGGATGAGATATGGAAAATCTCCTTGCATGTGGTTTACAGCCTCTGAAAACCTAGAGGATCAGCTATGAGTTGGTTCTGACTAAACAACAAGGAGTAGCTTTATAGTTTAGTCTCCTTCCTCAAAGAGTTATAGACTTAGAAACCAGATAGAGGACCGATACGAGTTGGACTCAACAGAATGACAGTGGGTCTGGTCTGGGCATTGTACTCATTATTGGAGATGGTCAACAAAGATGTTACTACTCTCACGAAGCTTATATCCTAGCAGGAAAAAGAGATAAGCCATTATACTCATTATTGTGATTGATTAATAGTATTCTTTTGACTACTTTCCTATCAGTCTAAATTAAGCTTGGTTACATTGAACAAAAAACTTACTCTAGTCACTTAATCACAAAACTTTCTTTTGTGTGTCACACACCCACACCCACACTCACACACCCGTGTATGTCTGATTAAACTATACCCTATATAGATTTTTCTTTCTTTACAATTTTTATTTTATTTTATACTGCTTTATTTATAAAGTTCAGATACATTGTTTTTCACACTGTATCTTTCCCATTTCCTTCACACACATCCATCAGATTGTGCAATTCATCCTATGTGCAACCCTCCCTGCCAATCTTTACCCCTCTGCCTCCATCATCCCACTTCGATCCTCATACTCATTCTACAATAATGGCCTTATACAGTGTTTGTCCTTGTAGGAATGAGAGAATATGTAATAGAAGAGTCAAAATAGGGATCTCGGTGGCCTGATGAGTAAGGTGTTGCATTGCCAAGCCAAAAAGCAGGCAGTTCTAATCTACCAACTGCTCCTGAGAAAAATGGACTATCTCTTCCTGTGTCATTTACAGCCTTGGGAAGGAAACCCACTGGAAGGTAAGCTGTGAGTTAGTTCTGACTCAACAGCATGTAATGACAACGATCTTGGGTTACATTTGTTTTTAAATTTAGGTTGTTTATTTTTCATTTCAATGAACATCTACAGAGATTAAGACATTCAAAGAAATTCACTGTTTGAGACAAGGCAATACCTACATATCCAGGAACTTCAACTACTCATTTTTGTCTTCCCATGCTCCCCGGGATAGTTCTTGTCAATGGATCTATTAAACAGTAGGATGGAACATTTTGAATGCAGAGCAAAATACTGTCAATGGAATAATCATTCTCTAATTACCCTGTAAAGTCACAAAGAACATCTCCTTCCAGGGCTATAATAATCTGTGAATCCACAGACTTCAATGTCATGGATTGTTGTTGATATTGTTGTTATGTGCCATAGAGTTGGAACTGGCTCCTAACTGACCCTACTGCTGGTTCCTAGAAGCAGTAAATCACATGGGAGGAGACTGGCCATCTTTCTCCCATGGGGTAGTTGGTGACTTCAAACTGCCTATCTTTGGGTTGACAGCACTCCTCTTTATCCAGTAGACCACCAGAAATCCCTATGCCATAAATACACCATCCACATTCCCTTGATGCTGTAAGGTGCCACCAAATCAATTCCAACTTTTAGTGAGCCATGTAAAACAGGGTTAAAAAAAAAACCCCACTCAAATGAATTACTGCCTTGTCCAGTGCCATCCTTACAATCTTCATTATATTTGAGCTCATTGTTCTAACTTTTTGAGGACTTGCTACTTTACCAAGTACGATGTCCTTCTTCAGGGACTGGGGTCTCCTGATTACATGCCCAAATTATGCGAGATCCAGTCATTCCATCTTTGTTTCTAAGGAGCATTCTGGCTGTACAGAATTTGTTTGGCTGTACAGACAGATTTGTTTGTTCTTCTGGCAGTCCTTGGTATATTCAATATTATTTGACAATTCTATACTTTTTAAAAAAATCAATTCCTAAAGGAATGTATGATGAGGCAATGTATATATGACAATTAACAATCTGGAACAAGAAATGTATTCGGAGAGGGAGGAACTCATGCAACCCAACCTTTCTGCATGTAAACTTTCATGAAAAATATCACACACGAAATATCTCAGTCGCAAAAGGACAAATATTGTATGGTGCCACTGCTGTAAAATGGGACTGATATCAGGGTGGGGGTAAGACTGAGAAAAACTGG
>NW_006399960.1:3156673-3169923 GCF_000299155.1 Elephantulus edwardii | reverse complement strand
CTTATTGATTGTGCTTGGCCGTACATGTTCATATCCTTGAAGATGTATCATGGGGGTGTTGCAACCTAGAAGACACAAATTTGACTAACAAGTACTTTTTGAGGAAATGCCAAACTGCCTTCCAGAATGGTTTTACCATTTTACAATCCCACCAGCAGTGTATAAGAGTTCCTATCTCACCACACCCTCTCAAATATTTATTACTTGCTGTCCTGTTAAACTTTGCCACTGCTACTGGGGTGAGATGGTATCTCATTGTGGTTTTGGAAAATCACGTTTTGGTGAGTCTTCCCCAAAACCTGATGCTGAATTCTGGAATTCTTTATCAGAGTACAGATTGAACAGGTATGATTAAAGATGATAACCTTGACATACATCTTTCCTGAATTTGAACCATATGTTAGGTTGTTAGGTGCTGTCGAGTTGACCACGACTCACAGAAGCCCTATGAATGACAAATCTGAATGCTGCCCTGTTATGTGCCATCCTCATCATCTCTGCCACACTTGAACCTATTGTTACGGTCATTGAGTCATCCATCTTGTTGAGGGTTTTCCCCTCTTTCACTGACCCTGTACTTTTACAAGAATGATGTTCTTTTCCAACTTAATATATATCCCCTTTGAATCACAGTCTTAGTCTATTAAAACAACTTAGTCTTTGTAAAAGTTCCATTCTTCACATTGTTATCTATGATTTATTATAATCCAAACAGTTCAATTACTTTGCATAGTCAATAAAACAGGTAATCTTTCTGGTATTCTCTGCTGTCAGCCAAGATTCATCGGTCACCAAGAATTCTGTTCTTCCTGCTGGATATTCTCTTCTGAGTCCAGTCTGAATTTCTGGAACTCTTTTTTAAAATTATTTTATATTGGTTTGGTTACAAAGTTTATATACATTGTGTTTCAAACTATCCTTCATTTACATTGTTTAAAACTATTCTTCATTCACATTGTGTTTCATACAATCATTCCCATTATGTTACATAAAATGAATCACTATTGAATGATGCCCACCATTACCCTGTCTTTCCAGATCCTTGCCAAATTGTTCCCAATTCCTTTACCCTCTCTCTCCACCCGTCAAATGTGTGACTCTATGATGTTCCCCCTGTCCATCCTCCACTTCTGCTCCCCACATCCCTCCTTGGATTCTCATACACATTTTATTAGTTATATTTATCTTTCTATAATAACGGTCTTATACAATATTTGTCCTCATGAAGACTGAGTTAGTTCACTCGGCATAATGCTTTCCAGTCTCTCCCAAGTTATATAGTAATTTTCCAAATCATTGTTTCTGAATGCTGCATTCACACATTCTCTTGCTTGAATGTACTGTAATTTCTTTATCCATTCAATTGTGGTTGGACATTTGAGCTATTTCTATTTCTTGTGGTTCTGAATAACACTGCTATGAACAATGGTATACAAATCTCTACTTGTGCCTCAGTTATATTTCTTGGCATATATTCCTAACAGAGGAATAGCTGATTCATATGGAATTTCTATGTTCAGGTTTTTTTGTGTTTTGTTTTGTTTTGTTTTGTTTTTAAGAAAGAATGGCAGTCTTCTGTCAAAGAACTTTTGTAACTGTTTCTGCACTGTCTCTAGCAATTTTTTTCTTGGATGTGATATTAATGATATTTTTTAATAATTTCCATAGTCGATTGAATCACTTTTCTTTGGAATAGGCATAATATGAATCTTTTCCAGTCAATTGACCAAGTAACCATCTTTCAAATTTCTTGCAACTGACCGCTCTGTGGTACCAGTGTTATTACAGCAACAATCGAGATGTTTTTCACAAATGTCTTCAGTGCATCTTGGATTTCTTCCTTTAATATTTTTGGTTCTTGATCATCTATTAACTTCCAAAATGGACTAATATCAACCAATATGACTCTGTATATTCCTTGTGTCTTCTTTTGATGCTACATTTGTTCAATATTTTGCACTTAGAATTCTTCAATGTTGTATCTTGAGATTTAACTTTTTTTCTTCAGTTCTTTCAGTCATGAGAAAGGCCAAGTATGTTCTTCCCCTTTGGTTTTCTGACTCCAGGTCTTTGAATATTTCTTTATAATTCTTTATTTTGTCTTCTCCTGTCATTCTTTGAAATCTTCTGTTCAGTTCTTTTACTTCATTTCTTTAATTTGCCTAACTCCTCTACATTCAAGGACAAGGTTCAGAATCTGTTCTGACATTCATTTTTTTTTCTTCCTTATCTGTCTCTTTAATGACTTTTTGCTTTCTTAATGTATGATGCCCTTGATGTCATCCCACAACTCTTCAAACTTCCATGTTTTTCAATGCAACAGATCTGTTTTTAAAGATGGTCTCTAAGTTCAGGTGGGATTCCTTCATGGTGATACTTTGGCTCTCATGGACACGAATTTTCAAGCTTCAACTTGAAGTTACCTTGTGAACAATTACTGATCAGTTTTGTAGGTGACCCTAGACCTTGTTCTAACTTATGTTGAGTGTCTCTGTCATCTCCATAGACTTAGTTAATTTGATTCTCATATATTCCTTTTTCTGTATGGTATGTATGCGTATCATTGCCATTTATGTCCTTGAGAAAAGGTATTTCCAGGGAATAAATAATTTGTCTTGTACAAATTATGCAGCCTCTTGCATAATTTCTATCAAATACATGTTTTTAATTTCCAAGTTTTGCATCCCAATATCAAGTTGTTATTAATGCACGTTGATTGCATATTTTATCAAATTCAGACTGGAGGAATCTGTATAAATCTTCAATTTATTCATCATTGACAGCATTGAATACATGTGTGTATTCAACTAATAGTCACATTACTAGGTCTTCCTTGTATGTGTACAGTTATTTTCCTATCACTGACAGCATTGTACGTCAGGACAGACCTGAAATATTCTTTTGAACAATGAATGAGACACAATTTCTCTTCATTTTGTCATTTTTTACATAGTAGACCACATGACTGTTCATTCTAGAATAATCTATGCCAGCACAGTTCAACTTATCAATGGGTAGGACTACCATCTTCAAACGTTTAATTTCATTTCCCCCCCTCTTATATTTGTCCTAGGTTCCTACTTTGTACATTCCATGGTCTGATTATTGTTGGATGTTTGCAGTTGTTTCTTCTCATTTTTGAGTAGTGCCAGAGAGCAAATAAAGGTATCAAGAACTTACCCCATTACATCATTTAGATAAAATCTAATTCAAGGAGACAGCCTTTCCCAGTTGAATTTTGAAGGCCTTTAAACTTGAGAGGCTCATCTTTTGTTACTCTCTCAAGCACTATACCACTGCTATTCACGAGGTTTTCATTAGCCAATTGTTTTTAATAAATAAGCTGTAACGATCTTCTTTCTAGTCTTTCTTGATCTGTAGGCTCCACTGAATCATTTCCACCATGGGTAAAACTGCAGGTATTTGAAATCATGGTGACACAACTTCCAGCATCATAGCAACACAAAATCCACTGAATTATGACAATCTGACATGTATGATAATTGTGCCTGCTGCCAACACCCATCTATTGCTGCTTTCTTTGGATGCTGTAGCTCACTCTGCCTGAACATTCAATGGGCTGACTGAATTCATTCATTGATTCATTCACTGATGCTCACCTTTTGGGGAAAACCTCAACTAATGATCATTATTGTTCTGTTCTTAGTTACCATCAAGTAGACTATGACTTATAGTGATATCACTTATAGTGATCCTATGAACAACAGAAGAAACTTTGCCGTATACATGCATGCCATATACCTTCTTCCACTCTCCAATATGCTTGAGCCCATTGTTAGTCACTATGTCAATCCATCTTATTGAGGTTCTTCCTCTATTCTCTGACTCTCTCTCTTTCCCAGCATGATGTTTTTCTCCAAGAAATGGCATTTCCTGACAACATGCCCAAAATATGTGAAACAGTTTCATCATCCTTGCCCCAGGAGTATCCTAGTTACGCCTCCTCCAGGACAGATTTGTTTATGTTTCTGGCAGTCCACTGTATATTCAGTACCATGGCATATTCACTAGTTTCTGCCAAGAAATTTCGAAGACAGCTCCTTGCCTAACTGATTGGAAGAGATCCATATTTATTCCCATTCAAAAAATGTTTCATCCAATAGAATGCAGAAATTGTCGAACCATATCATTAATATCACATTAAAAGCAAAATCTTGCTGAAGATTATTTTAAAATAACTGGGACAGTGCATTGCAGGGAATTGTCAGAAATTTAAGCTGAATTCAGAAGAGACCATGACATCAGGGATATCATTGCTAATGTCAGATGGATCCTCGCTGAAAGCAGGAAGTGCCAGAAGGATGTTTACGTGTGAGTGTGTGTGTGTGTGTGTGTGTGTGTGTTTTGTTGGGTTGGATTGGGCTTTTTTGGTGATTTTTGTTTGTTTTTACTATATGAAGGCATTTGACTATGTGCATCATAACAAATTAGGGCTAGCATTGAGAAGAATGGGAATCCCAGAACCCTTAATCATGTTCATGCAAAACCTATACCTAGACCAAGAAGTTGTTGTCTGAACAGAACAAAGAAACACTGTGAGGTTTAAAATGAAGAAAGGTGCTTTAAATGTGGTTTAAAATATATCAGGATTGTATTATTTCTCCACATCTATTCAATACGTATGCTGAACAAATAATTCTAAAAACTGGATTATATGAAGAAGAATGTGGTGCCAAGATTGGAGAAAGACTCATCAACAATGTATGTAATGGAGATGACAAAACCTTGATTACAAAAGAATGGCTATTAGGAGTGGGATTAACTTCCTGTTGCCTAGAATTTTAACTTGCTTGAAAATATATCCTTTATTGGCTCCCTCTTTTTCCTTGTCTCTTTTCCACTCCCATTTCCTTATTGATATTTCCCTAGCAAATTAAATTTTAATTAATTTTTTTTGTCTCAGCATCTTCTTCCAGGAAGAACAAACTGAGTCAGACAGGTAATTTGTCAAGTGTTGGACTACCTATCTAAGTGGGAATCGTGACACAGAAGAATCAACATCAACACTTTGGGTAATTTTAAAGAGTCTCAAATTGGTTTCACTGCACAGATGCTAGACATCAAAGTTCACTGTCTCCTACACCATAAAAGTTCCCATTGGAACTCTGCCATTCATACAATTCAACAAGTAGCTTCCTGTTTCTTGGTGTTGCCTTTCAAATTTTGAAAAGAGCAAACACCTGGCTCAGTTTTAGTGATGTGTTTTACCCTGGAAAGCCTTATATGGCCAGGTATGTGAAGCCATATGGGGAAACAAAATAAAATTTTTAAAGAGTCCATAGCTGCTGTGTGTGTTGGAAGCAAACCCTGTGGATAAATTAGGCAATTTTTAGAGAACGGGACAAGGAAGAAACATCGACAAATGTTTACTATGATGGAATCAAACTACATACTGTTTTGGATAATCTACTGTGAAGGACTTCTTTAAAGTGTTAAAGAGCAAAGACATCACTTTAAGGAGTAAGGTGAACCTCTTCTAAGTCAATTACCTCATATGTATATAAGAAAGCCCTGGTAGCCTAGTGAGTAAGGAGATGCATTGCCAACTCAAAGGCAGGTGGTTTGAATTCACCAGTGGCTCCACAGGGGAAAGATGGCCACTCTCTTCCCATGCAATTTACAAGCTCTGAAAACCCATTCAAGGGTCAACTTTCAGTTGGTCCCAACTCGACAGTATATTACAACAACCACAGAAACAGCAGTTGATATCTTTTAATGATGATATTTATGAAGAATGATGAATATATTATAGTATAGCAGAAGAACAGACAAATCTGCCTTGGAAGAAATGCAGCTAGAAGGTTCCTTAAGGGAAAGGAGGGGGAGACTTTGTCTCCTATCCTTTGGGCATGCTCTCCATATCATGTTTAGTAAAGCAGATGTTCCATGATAAAGAGAAATATCCTCAAGGCTGATACAGAGAATGCAGTAGTGGACTCAAACATAACAGTGATTGTGAGCATGGTGCAGGGCCTAGCAGTGTTTCTCCATGTTGTACAAAACATCACTATGAGTTGGAGCTAATCAGGGACACTGAATGACAATGTACTGATTGGAGCACTGGTGGTACAGTGATTCAATCGGCTTCTAACTGATGGATTAGCAATTTAAGCTGATCACTCACTCTACAGAGGAAAAAAAAAAACACCGGGGTAATCTGCTTCTATAAAAATTTACAGCCTTAGAAACTGCAGGAGACAGTTCTGCTCTGTCCTACTGGGTCACTATGAGTTGGAATTAACTCAGTGACAAAAGAATACTAATTCTGAAGCTTTCTGCCAATTCTAAAACATAGCATGATTAGAAATTACAAGGGCAAAGAACACAAATGAGACTATGGTTATGGAAAGGGTTTTGGGAAAATCCATTTTCTTCTAAATGTGAAAGGATTATGGGGATGGACTTGCAGGAAAGAGAACATTATTGCAGATTTTGTTTAAGGTAGGAACCTGTACATATCTTGGCTTCCTGCAGGTGACAAAATTAAGCACATGGAAATGGAATGCAAGGTGAAGAAAGTATTCCCTCTGCATGTGAAGACAATATTGTAAACAGATCGTAGGCAGGCATTTTGTGGGTCTAGACTTCTATGCATGTAATCTGTCTGTTCTGTGGAAACATATCAGTAACATCTAGAATCCCTCTCATATAAAGCTAACCTCATGTGGTCTTTCTTGTCTGACCCCCATGACATACTTACTCTGCTTTCACAGAGCTGACCACATCATGACTCCATAATAAGGTTGATAACTTATTTGCATTCTTATGTGGCAGGTTAAACATTTTTGTACCTTCTTTTATGTATAAACCATTTTCTCTCCCAGCATCCCATCTGCCATTATAGCCCTGAGGAAGGGGAAAAGGATGTTTGTGCCTTCTTGTGACTATCCTTTGATATGGGGAAAGTTCTTTCCACACAGGAAGATAAATTCCCTCCCCTTCCAGCTTGGTTGGAGGATATGAAAGGGGAGAGTGACATAGGAAGAGAAGAGTATAGTTAGACTCATGCTCCCCTACTGACATAGTTATCTAATGCAGCCCTAACAACATACCACAAGTCAATGGCTTTAGCAAAAATAAAATTTTTCTCTTACCATTTATGAGGCTAGAAGTTTGAATTTATGGTGCCAGTTCTATGGAAGGGCAATTTCTTACTGTCAGTTCTGGAGAAAAGTCCTGTTTCCTTCAGCATCTGTAAGACCAGTGTTCTGTGGAGACCACCATGTCAAAGAGCTTCCTTGTGCAGGGACCTGGATTTTATTTTTTTATAGATTTTTTAATTATTATTATTTTGTGTGTGTGTGTGTACTGTCAAATCGAATCTGACAGGTACAGGAGGAGATTGTCCCTCCTTTCCCAGCAGAGCATGTGGTGGATTTGAACCGTGCGCCTCTGGGATTGCAGTGCAGCTTCTTGCCACTAGGCCACCAGAGCTCCCCTGGGTCCTGGATTTTAAATGACATACTCCATTCCAGGCAATTTTAAAGGTAACGCTGTAGGGGAACTCCTCTTACATCCAATTAGGGCTGTGAGGGCGTCAGGGTAGTGTTACAGTCCATCCTAAATGATCCTATAATTATTTGGGTTATCAGACTAAGGGGATGGGGGTAGTTGCATTTTCTACCTTATACCATTATGAAAGAGGGAAACAAAAGTCAACCCATGACATTCCCTTAGACTAAAATGCTGGGAACTGAAAGGGATATCAGTTATTAGAAGTCTTTTGTGTCCCCCATTTAGAACTCTGAGGAGTGGAGAATACCAGGTAGAGAATGCCAGATAGAGTGACCCTATGCTGTCAAGTCAACTACAACTCATAGAGACCCTATAAAGAACAGATCTGAACCCTACCCTATCCTGTGCCATCCTCATGATCTCTGTTCTACTTGACAATGTATTTTCCCAGTGCAATTCATCTTTTGATTTCCTGATTGTTGGTGTGGATCTGAGGAAGATTAAATAAATAATAACCTTTTCTCCATCAGTCATGATGCTATAGGCCTGGTGCTGAAGATCTTTGTTTTCTTAGTGTTGACATGCAATTCGTATTGAAGGCTGCAGTCCTTAACTTTCGGCAGCAAATGTTTCAAGTCCTCCTTGGGTTTTGTGAGCAAGTTTGTGTCTCTGCATAATTCAGGCTGTTGATGAGTTTTCCTTCAATCCTGATGTTACATTCCTCTTCATAAAACCCAGCCTTCTGAATGACCTGTTCTGCATATAGATATTTTCCCCCTGTCGTGTGATTCACGGTTGAAAGGGTCACTTGCAAAGGCTGGGGCCCCAGTTATGCATGAACTCATGCTCTTGCGCTACAGCTTAACCCCCAGCACCACAGGCAGGCATGCTGGGAGCTCCTGTATATAGATTAAAAAGATATGGAGAAAGGATACATCCTTGATTAACTCCTTTCTTAATTTTAAACCATGTTCCTTTGCTCTGTTTGGATGACAACGTTCTCTTCTAGGTTTTGCATGAACACAATCAAGTGTTCCGGGATTCCCATTATTCTTCAGTGTTAGCCACAATATGTTGCAATCTACACAGTCAAATGTCTTTATATCATCGACAAAACACATACTTCTGGTACTTTCTAATTTCAGCCAAGATCCATCTGATATCAGCAATGATATCCCTACTTGCCATTGAGTTGTAACCAACCAATAGCTGAACTTCCAATGGGTGTTCAGAGGCAGTAATGTCACAGGAGGAAACTGTTCATCCTTCCTTTGTCGAGTAGCTGGTGGATCCAAACCACATGCCTTTGGGATTGTAAGGCAGCTTTTTACCACTCTTCTTGTTGTTGTGTATTGTTGAGTCAGAACTGACCTACAGCTGACCCTCCAGTGTTTTTCAGAGGCTGTAAATCACATAGGAGGAGACTGCCCATCTTTCTGCAAAGGTCTACAGTTCTAAGGCAACTGGTTGTTTAGAACTGCATAACTTTGTGTTGGCAGCACAATTCCTTACCACTAAGCAACCAGAGCTCCCTACTTCTTACCACTAGGTCACCTCTTATATGTGTGTGATGTGTGTGCACGCGCTTGTGCATACACCCCCCCCATTGTCCTTGTTATTATGAGCTTTCATCGAATCAAATCTGCCACATCTGCCTCAAGGTGACCACAGTAACATTAGAATGCAATATTGTCTTGTCCTGCATCATCTCCACAATTGCCAGCATATTCTAATCCATTGTAGCAATTATTGTACTAAGCCATCTCTCTGAGAGTTTTCCACATCCTCATTTGCTTTCTTTTTTACTTAACAAGATGGCCTCCTCTACAAACTGATCTCTTTTGGTAATGTGCCTAAAGCAAGCGAGTCGGACAATGTTGTCTTGCGACCCATAAGGTTTTCATTGGTGAATTGTTGAAAGTAGGTCACCATGTCTTTCTTTCTAACCTATCTTAGTCTGGAAGCTCCACTGGAAAATACTCAACATTGAAGGCCTTGTTGATATTTGAAATACTGATGGCATAGCTTACAGTATTATAGTAATGTAGGTATGTTGTTATATGCCACTGAGTTGCCTGAAACTCATAATGACTTTATGTACAATATAACTCTGAAGGCTTCCCTGTCCTGAGCCAGTCTCACTGACTCAGACACACATACCCCCATTTCCCCAGTTACTGTGTCAATATATCTCATCTGGAGTCTTCCTCTCCTGCCCTGCCCCGCCCCTCCACCCTTCCAAGCATGGTGTCCTTCCCCAAGGACTGGTCCTTCCTGGACACATACCAAAAGTATGTGACACAGAGGTTTAAAATCCTTGCCTCCAAGGAGCAACTTGATTTCACTCTCTCCAAGACAGACCTATTTGTTTTCTCGGCAGCAGATGCTTTAGGCCCTCCTCCATTTTGGCAAGCAAGGTTGTGTCATCTGCATAACACAAGTTCTTGATGAGTCTTCCTCCAATTCTGATGCCACATTCCTCTTCATAAAGTCCAGCCTCCTGAATTATCTGTTCCACATATAGATTGAAAAGGTAAGAAGACAGGATGCATCCCTGATACACTCCTTTCCTGATTTTGAACTATGCAGTATTTCCCTGCTCCATTCTGATGACTGCTTCCCAGTCCAAGTCTAGATATAGGTATAGAATGTGGAGGTCACCTTAATATGACAAACTGACAGAACAGTTGTAGATAGATAGACAAAAAGTAAAAATGGCAGTGCAGTCTACTTAAGCAATATTCTGATGATCTACTACTGTGTAACAGAAGGTATCTCCACACTTAGTGCCTAAAAATAATGACTGTCAGTTTTGCTCACAAATCTGCAATCTAGGCAGTTTGTCTCTGCTTTACCAAGCATCAGCCAGGGTGGTTCAAAGGATAGAGGCTGGAATCACCTGAAGGCTCATTCACTCACATGACTGGCACTTGATGCTAGCTGTCAGCTGTCATCATAATGATAGGGCTATCAGCAAGAGCACCTACATGAGATCTTTGCATGTGACTTGAATGCTTTTATAACATGGTGACTGGATCCCAAGAGTGAGCCACTCAACATGACCAGGTGGAAGTTGTAGTGAATCACATCTCCCATAGTCACAGGCCTACCAAGATTCCAGGAGAAGAGAGCACAGATCTTATTGAATGAAGAATGAGCACAAAGTTCATATTATAAGATATTTGAAATGTGATATATCGGTGCAGTCATCTTTGAAACATACAGTCTGTCACAGGAAGAGATAGATAGCATGAGGGCAAGGACAGGATAAAGCTATAGACTGAAGAAGACCAGAGGAGTAGAGAGAATGTTAAGTTAAAGCCCTGTGGTGAGAATATGTACTTAAAGGCTGGAGCACCAGGACAGGGCTATCTTAAAGGCAAGCAGCAACATATACAAGGCAAACTTCTTGAAGTTGTAAGAGCCTTGAAAACCAAGTCAAAATGCCTTGAGATTGGAAAAGGCTAAAACTATTTTAGATAATGAAATCAGGAAGTCCAGGAGAAGCCGGATGCATGCACTTACTTGATGCCTTCAGATTTCTGTCATTTTCCTTTCAGCTTTGTTTACCTCAAAGATTCAGACAGGCTCGATAGTTTCCTGATGGCAGCTGTAATCTTGTGACCTAGGAGTTTAGACACTCTGTTTCTGAGACATCACCATTTCTAATTTATTCCTAGAGATATTTCCAGCATTATATCCCATTGATTCAGCCTCAGCCACATCCAGTCCTTTTGAAAGAGGTGAAGGATGTGAGAGAGGAGGAAGAAAGATGACTAGATTGGCCAGGTATGGAGCTAGGGGATGGGGTCTATCTCCATGGAATTCTGAGGATGGTGAGTGGCTAAAGGTGAGCCCTTGGGTGAAATCTATTTGCTGCTATTGGGGCATATGGGTTCTATCTTGCTCAGTCATTGTGAAATAATGCTGCATGACAAACTAAAACACAGCAGTAAAAACAAAACAATTATATAGACTCAGGCTGATGGAGGAGGTCATAACTGCCATAACTGGGTACTTCTTGGTCTGAGTGTTGGAAGAGAGAATAGAGTATGCAAAGGCCTTTCAGTGGGAGAGATTCTGTATGACTGAGAAGCCAGAAGAAGACCAATGTGGGGAGATGGTATGGTAGGATGGGATGGGATTTGCAGTGAACATTTTACCAAGAAACTTTAAGCAAAACTGATCTTTCCATATTTATGCTTTAGAAGTACATCTTTAGTTTCTGGGTGAAGAATTGGGTAATAGATTGAAAAGGAGTGTAAATGTCATGGGCTGAATTATATTGCCCCCCAAAAAGATACATTGGATTCCTAACCTCTGCTACCTGTGAACTGAACATGATATTGTTGGAATCAGGATCTTTGAAGATATCTGTTAATAAGAGATCATACTGGAGTAGGGTAGGTCCTAATCTCATATAACTTGATGTCCTTATGAAAGAGGAGAATCGCAGATGGAAGTAGAATGGAAAGATGGAGATGTGAAGATGAAGACAGAGATTGGAATGGCACGTCCTCATTCCAAGGAATATTGAGGGTTATTGACAACCAACCGCCAGAAGCTGGGAGAGAGGCAGGAATTGGGAAAGTCTCCCACAGAACCCTCAGAAAGAATCAGCACAGCTGAGACTTTGATTTTTGCATCCAGAACTAAATTTCTGTTGTTTTGTTAGCTCTGCCTCGTGGCAACCTTACATAGAACGCAATGCCCATTGCACAGACCATTGATACGCTTCAGTTCATTGTTACAGCTATTGTATAGTGTCTTATAGCCTAGAAGGCTCATCCTCCAGCACCATATTAGAAAATATTCGTTAATTTTTGGAAGTTAATGACTAGATCTTTCTTTTTAGTCTGCCTTAAAGCACCACTGAGATTCATCTGCTATAGATGACCCTTCTCAAATTTGTCATATTGGTGGCATAGCTTCCAGCATCACAGCAACAAGTAAACTAATGTGACAAACTGAAAGACCAGGTAGCGGCCAATCCTAATAAACTACCTGGCTTGTGATACTTTAGGAGACTAATACAGGGTCTTAGTTCTGTAGCGAACATATTTGAAATGTATTTTGAGGGAAGCAGAGGTGAAAGTTGCTGCCTGGAGGTAGTGAAAAAGGAAGGGAAGCAGGAACACCTTTGAAACTGAGCTCTTCAGTTAAGACACGAAGTTCCAGGAAAGCTGGTGGTCCATGAGAGAATTTCACACTCCCAGGGGACAGTGGAAGCATTCCTTAGTCCATATTTGTCTGAATATTGTCACTTAAAAGAGGCTTTGTCATCATCAAATGAAGCATGAAATTTTGAGCTGAGAGAGGCTATGTAGTGCAAATGAAGATGGGGATTATTGCAATGGATGGTGGGCCAGCTCGTTAGTCAATTATGAGGAGCTTCAATGTATCTGGTCAGCGTCTCTAGAAGAGTGGTCATGTCTGGTAGCCGCAGAGGGACTTTTAATGCTTAACCTTGCACTCTAGTGGAGATGGGTTCTTTTATTTCATCCTTAAAAGAAAAGCTCTTTCTGTGAAAACAGGACCCGACTTCAGGTTAATTTCTTCAAAAAAGGAAGGAAAAACAAAAAGCGAAGACTACAGATTGAAGGGGATATCAGACTCATTAAAACCAGGTCTAAACCTGAGGCATCTTCCACATTATTCAGAGAGGTTCCCCCAGCAGAATGTGTGTGTGTGTGTGTGTGTGTGTGTGTTGGGGTGCAGGTGGGGAGCAAGAAGGCCTGGGGCAAGGTGGGGGGAGCATAAAATCTTCCTGAGAA
>NW_006399960.1:3155222-3156573 GCF_000299155.1 Elephantulus edwardii | reverse complement strand
GAAATCAAAATTCTCTGTAAATGTTCATTAAAATTTTTTAAAAAAATAAAAAATTAAAAAGATATCTCACACACACACAGAGAGAGAGAGAGAGAGAGAGAGTTAGTTCTTTAACATTTCTTACTCATTGTCCAGCTTTAAAATGCATTTGAGGTAAACAAAACCGGTATGACTTGGTTCAGGCACATCTTAGTCTTCAAGGTGACATCTTTGCTTTTTAATACTTTAAAGATGTCTTTTGCAACTGATTTATCCAATTAAATATTCAATATGTCCTTTGTTTTCTGGACTGCTCCTTCCATAGCTATTTATTGTGGATTCAAGCAAAAAGATATTATTGGCAACTTCAATCTTTTCTCTCTTTATCAAAATGTTGTTCACTGGACCAGTTGTAACTGATTTTGTTTTGTTTATGTTGAAATACAATCCATGTTGGAGGCTACAGTCTTTGACCTACATCAGTAATTGTTTCAAGTCTTCTTTACTTTACAAGGTCTGCTGTCTGAAAACCACAAGGCATTTTTCTTTTTCTTTGGTGGTGGGGGGGGGTATCCTTTATATTTTCTTTTTTTAAAAAAAAAGAAAATTTTTTATTTTATACTGGTTTGCTTACAAAATTTGTATACATTGTTTTTCACACCAGATTGTTCCCATTTCCTTTATCCACCCCTGCCTTTACCCATCAAATTGTACAACCCTATGATTACCACCCAGCTCATCCTCACCCCTCTTCTCCTACCCTCCCTCCTTGTATCCTCATGCATGTTTTACTAGTTATCTTTCTATTTCTACAATAATGGTCTTATACAATATTTGTCCTTATGGAACTGAGTTTGTTCACTCAGCATAATGCTCTCCAGTCCCTCCCAACTTAGGTAATAATTTACAAAATCATTGCTCCTGCATGCTGCATAGTATTCCGTTGTGTGAGTGTACCATTAATTTCACAGTCCTTTGGATTGTGGTTGGATATCTTGGCTATCTCCATGTTCTTGCGATGATAAATAACACTGTTTTGAACATTGATGTACAAATCTCCATTTGCATCTCAGTTCTCATTTTCTTGGGGTATATTCCAAGCAGTGGAATAGTTGAGTCATATGGAATTTCTTTTTTTTTTTCATAGTATTTTTTTTTTATTTTTATAAGAGTTTACAGAGACTTTGGATTTCCATTCATTCACTGTTGCACACTTTCCTCCCTGTTCACTTTTTGCTTTGAAAAGTAAAAAAAAAAAATTCTTTCATTGCTATACAGTCTTCCCCCCACCACATCCCCGCAGTTTACTCTACTATACAGCTTTCTTTTTTTTATAGCACATTTTATTTTATTTTTTTCTATAATTATATTT
>NW_006399960.1:3142814-3149814 GCF_000299155.1 Elephantulus edwardii | reverse complement strand
CAAGAAGGCCTGGGGCAAGGTGGGGGGAGCATAAAATCTTCCTGAGAAGCAATTCAAGTGATGGTAGGTTAGCTGGGAGTTTTGTCCTCTGGACACAACCCAATGTCCACTTCTTGCCACTTAATAAGGATGTGTGTGTGTGTGTGTGTGTGTGTGTGTGTGTGTGTGTGTGTTGGGGTGCAGGTGGGGAGCAAGAAGGCCTGGGGCAAGGTGGGGGGAGCATAAAATCTTCCTGAGAAGCAATTCAAGTGATGGTAGGTTAGCTGGGAGTTTTGTCCTCTGGACATTTCATGTTTGTCCCCTTCTTTTATCTGAACGTTCTTTCCAGGTTGCTCAGATGAAGCGTCAAAAATTATATTAAAATGCTAGTTAGGAAACATCACCCCCAACCAACCCCGTTCATCAAAATGTTAGTGCTCTCTCCAGGGGCCCTGCGTTCAGTTTGTCAACAAGCTGGAGCCGTTGAG
This sequence comes from Elephantulus edwardii, assembly GCF_000299155.1. Classification (NCBI taxonomy): domain Eukaryota; kingdom Metazoa; phylum Chordata; class Mammalia; order Macroscelidea; family Macroscelididae; genus Elephantulus; species Elephantulus edwardii. The sequence continues at coordinate 3,149,347 of NW_006399960.1, read as the reverse complement.
CTGGGGCTCCGTGAGGCCCAGGAGCATGATTTAATTAATATCCTACCCATAATACCTTGCTGGGTTTATGCAAACAAAGCCCTGTCACTCCTCACCTTAGGATTTACCCTCTCCTTGAAGCAAGCATTTATTTACACACAGTTTGACCTCATGATGGTGTTCAGCAGATGTGGATCTAACTTATTTGCATTGTTTTGTGACAGTTGCAAAATTCATTAGTGGCTCAGGGATAAATCCTCGGTGGACTGCCCCAAGATAGGTGAAGTGAGAGGGTTCTCGCTAATTAATCCTCCCTCTTCAACAATTGTGGCTAGTCAGGATAACACAGTGCCCACATAAGAAGCTGTCTGTGTCAGGTGAAAATATTAGGAGTCATAAGTGACGGAAGCTGAGGCTTGGCTAACTTGGGCAAAAGGAGATATTGTGGGAGGACCTTAGGAGATAAACGATGGCAAGACAGGAAAATAGGACAGAAGCCTGGCCTGTTGCAAGGCTAGGAAGCAGAAAAGGCTAGATCAGAAAAGAGTACCACTCCTAGGGAAAATGAATGCCCTCTATAATGGTTTGAATGGTGTTCACCCTACCCCACCCTACAAATTCATGTTCCCCTGGAACCTGAAACTATAGCCTTATTTGGAAATGGGTCCCTTGCAGATAATTAATTAAGAGTCTCTAGATAAAATGATTCTGGATTTAAGATGGAGCTAAATCCAATGATTAGTGTCCTTATAAGAAGAGAAATGAACACAGTATCACAAAGAACACTACGCAAGACAGAAGCAAAGAAGGAGGCTATGTGTTTATAAAGCAAGAAACATTAAGGTTTTCTGGCAGCCCCCAGAAGCTAGGAGAGAGGCTGCTCCAATTTCCTTTCAGAGTCCTCAGAAGGATTCACTCTGGTCAATGTCTTGATGTTGAACTTCTACCTTCCAGAAGTGATGACTGGACACACACAGGCAGCGAGACACACACAGGTGATGAGATGCACACAGCTGGTGAGAGACGCAAGTTGTGTTTGTGTGTGTGTTTGGCTGTTGTTGTTTAAAAAAAAAACCCTACATAGCAATTCACAAAGAGCGAGCAAGACAAATGGAAATTGAGTGAGAACTATTATTAAAGTAGTTTGGGAGCCATGGAAGCAGTGAGCCTCGGCAAGGTATAGCATGCCTCAGCAGGGAGGAGAGGGCAGGACCCATTCAGCAGGAACAAGCAGGACAGTGAGAATTTGAGTGAGGTGCTTTGGGGAAAAATCTTTTGTCTGGCTTGACCACATGGGACCCTTTAACCCAGGCAACAGGGAGGTCATGGGCACCTCAAGAGGTGAGAAGCCACGTCCAGAAGGGAAAAGCAGGTTTCCTCCTTGATCATGTAGGTACTTTCGGAAAAAAAATTGCTGTCTGGCCTCACCACATGGGACCCCATAACTTACACTACAGGGAGGTTCTGGGTACCTCCACAGAGGTGGGAAGCTACTTACAGAAGGCTTCCTCCTTGATCATTCAAGTACTTTGGGGACTTGCAGACCTCGGGCCAAAAAGGAAGCACAAATATATAGTGCATCTCAAGTACTTTGAGGACTTGCAGACCTCGGGCCAAAAAGGAAGCACAAATATATAGTGCATCTCAAGTACTTTGAGGACTTGCGGACCTCGGGCCAAAAAGGAAGCACAAATATATAGTGCTTCTCAAACATTGCTGTGAACCAACACAGATATTTGAGAGCCATGAGACCAGCAAGTATTGGCAGGGTACAGTGAGCCTTAGTGGGATGCAATGAGCCCGGGTGGGGTGCAGCATACCTCGGTAGGGATCAGTGAACCACAGTGGGGAGCAGTGACCCACAGCAGGACCCAAGCACCAGGAGCAAGCAGGACAGCAGGAATTTGAGTGAGTGATGTCAGATCAAGAACCAGCTATTGCCTCAGGCATGAAAAACTCTACCACAGCAATGTCCTGAAAGAAGCAGGCCACCTCACTCCCCACAAAAGCCCAAGATATCACACCCAAAAAGTGACACAGTAGTAATGGATTTCTTGAAGCCATAAAGTCTGATGGAACTTCCTGACACAGAATTTAAAAAAACAACGATTGAATATTTTAAATGGGTGAAAAACAAACTTGAAGAATTACAGGACACTGCAAGCAAAAATCAGGAGGAGCTTTAAAAAAACAGTAAAAAACAATGCAGATAAAATAAATGAGGCATTAGAGGCACTAAAAAAATAAGAACCCATGAGCCAAAATATAAAGTCAAAGGTTTCTGATGCTGTTGATATGATGGAGGAACACATGAACAGAGTTGGAGAGATGAAACACAGAACCAGTGAAATGGAAGATATAATTGTCACCACTGATCTGCTAGAGCAAAAAGCAGAACCAAAAAAGGAAGAAAACCTAAGAATAATGTGGGACACCACCAAGAGAAATAACATGCACATCACTGAAATCCTAGAACAGGAAGAAACAAGTAAAGGTACCAAAAAAGTTGAGGGAAAATTACTAGAAAAAACTTCCCAAGCATAATGAAGAATGAGAGAATATATAGTAAAGAAGCTGAGCGAACACCATATAGAACATACCCTAAAAGAAAAACACCAAGGCATATCATAGTCAAATTTGCCAGAACCAAAGATAAAGAGAAAGTTCTGAAAGCAGCAAGAGAGAAACAAAGAGTAACCTATAGGGGAAAGCAGATAAAATTAAATGCCGATTTCTCAGCAGAAAGAATGTGAGCAAGAAGACAGTGGAATGAATATATCAAACATACGAAGAACAGAATTGTCAACCAAGAAAACTGTACCCAGCAAAATTGTCCATCAAACATGAAAGAGACATTAAAATATTCCCAGAAAAACAGAACCTAAGGGAGTTTGTAAAAAAAGACCAGTGTTGCAGAAAGCACTGAGGGATGTCCTTCTTACAGAGGTGCCACAGAAAGCAGGATGGACCAAAGTATCTAGCAACAACACCAAAAAGAACTCAACAAAATGATAGCAATAAAAACTTGCCTATCAATAATCACACTGAATGTGAGTGGTTTAAATGCACCACTGAAGAGAAAAAGATGAGCAGATTGGATAAAACAAAGAAACAAACAAACAAACAAACAAACAAACCCTTTAATATGTTGTCTATAAGAGACATAGGAGCAGAGTTTAGAGCTGTTGTACATAGGGTCACTATGAGTCGCAAGCCACTCGACAACACATAACAACAACAATAACATAAGAGACACACTTGAAAGATGAAGATAAAGACTAAAACTAAAAGGGTGCAAAATAATATACCAAGCAAATGGCAACTAGAAAAAAAGGTAGGAGTAGTGGTATTACTATCTCATAAAACAAATTTATTATTTTTCAAAGAGAAGAGTGAATTGGTGAGGAGGGGTGGTCAGGGAGAAAAATGCAATAATGAATGAATGGAAAGCCAAAGTCTCTATAAATGTTCACTAAAATTAATTTAAAAAATTCTAATAAAAAAGAAAAAATAAATTTCAATGCAAAAACTTCCATAAATTACATGGAAAGTCACTACATAATGCTTAAAACATCAATACAACAAGAGGACATAACAATATCTATGCCCTAAATGAAAGACCTGCAAAATATATAAAACAAGCATTAACAAAACTGAAAAAAAGAAATAGACAACACTGATATAGTAGTTGGAGACTTCACAAAACAACTCTCAAGATAGAACCACCAGAAAGAAATTCAACAAAGATATGGAAGAATAAAACCACACAGTAAACCAACTCCATCTCATAGATATTTATAGGCTAATGTTCCCCCAAAAAGCACAGTATACCTTCTTCTCCAATGTGCATTAAACGTTTTACAGAATAGATCCAATTTTAGGTCACAAGACAAGCATCAATAAATTAAAAAACATAGAAGTAATACAAAGCATCTTCTCAGACCACAATGCTACAAAATTAGAAATTAATAACAAGAGGATAAAGGAGAAGAAAAATACACAACCTACCTAAACTGACACAAACTGAGAAATTGAATAGCTAAACAGACTCATTACAAAAGAAGAAATTAAAAAAGGTAATAAAACAACTTCCAGTGAAAAAAGGCTTGAACCAGATGGTTTTTTAATTATTTTATTATTTTTTTTCTATAATTATATTTTATTAATTTTCATAAACATTTACAGAGATTTTGGGCTTCCACTCATTCATTGTTGCACTATTCTCTCTACCCTCCTCCCAGTTTGTTCTTGTCCAAATGCCACAGTGATTGTCAAAGCCAGTTCTGATTAATCTTCTTTGTCAGTGTATCCTTTGCCATTCCCTATCACTCCTCCCTGAGAGAGACTTCACCCTGAGTCATAAGGAAAAGGGGACGGCGTATTCTCTTAGCTACTTCCTGCTGAAAAGGGACGCTGTGGGTTTCAGGGTGAAGATCTTCTCTCACTACTCTAAAGGGCCCCTTTGGCTGTAGGAAACACATAGACTATTATGGAGATTGATTTTGGAATTCAGATGCACTCTTATTGATTGTGCTTGGCTGTACATGTACATATCCTTCAAGATGTATCATGGGGGTGTTGCAACCTAGAAGACACAAATTTGACTAACAAGTTATAAGTACATGAGTCCAAAAATTATGGAAAAGTAAAAGAAAATGTGAGTGTATCGTCAAATCAGATCTGACTGGTACAGGAGGTGACTGCCCCTCCTTCCCCGGCAGAGCATCTGGTGGATTTGAACCGTGCTCCTCTGGGATTGTAGTTGCAGCTCCTTGCCACTAGGACACCAGAGCTCCCCTGACCAGATGGTTTTACAAGTGAATTTTATCAAACATTCTGAGAAAAACTGTTGCCAATTCTACGTAAAGTATTTCAGAATATAAAAAAGATGGAATTCTCCCAGACTCATTCTATGAATCAAACATATCCTTGATACCAAAACCAGGAAAGGAAATCACCAAAATAGAAAACTATAGGCCAATATCTCTTATGAACAAAGATGCAAAAATCCTGAATAAAATCCTGGCCAATAGAATCAAATGACTGATCAAAAAAATAATTCACCATGACCAAGTGGGATTCATAACAGGTATGCAAGGATGGTTCAACATAAGAAAAACAATTAATGTAATTCATCATATAAAAAAAGCAAAGAACAAGAATCACATGATCCTATCAATTGATGCAGAAAAGACCTTTGACAAAATCCAACACTCTTTCATGATTAAAACACTCAATATAATAGGATTATAGGGGAAGTTCTTCAACACAGTAAAAAGTATATATGCAAACAAGAGAGCCAATATTGTTCTCAATAGAGAGAAATTAAAGGAATTCCTTTAAGAACAGTAACTAGAGAAGGATGTCCACTATCACCTCTCTTAATCAATATTGTATTGGAAGTCTTAGCGATAGCAAGACTAGAGAAGGAAATAAGATGTATCCAAATTAGCAAAGAGGAGGTAAAATTATCACTCTGTGCAGATGATATGATAGTAAACTTGGAAAATCCTAAAGACTCAGCAAGAAAACTATTGGACATAGTTGACCAATTCAGCAAAGTGGCAGGATACAAGATCAACATACAAAAATCAGTCGGATTTCTCTGCAGTGAGAAAAAGAATGCAGAGCTGGAGCTAAGAAAAACCAATATCCTTCCCAATAGCTAATCACAAGATTAAATACTTGGGAGTAACTCTAACAAGAATCAAACAGGATCTGTTCAAAGAAAATTACAAAGCATTACTACAGGAAACAAAAAGAGACCTGGAGAAATGGAAGAATATTCCTTTCTCTTGGATGTGAAGACACAATATTGTGAAAATGGCAATCCTACCAAAGGCAATTTACATGTTCAAAGCAATCCCAATACAAATACCAATCTCATTCTTCAATAAGATGGAAAAGGCAATCTCTAGTTTCATTTGGAATGGAAAGAGGTCCTGAGTAAGCAAAGCACTCCTTAAAAAGAGAAACAAGGTAGGAGGCATCCTATTCCCTGATTTCCTACTACACTGTCGTGTTGGTCAAGACAGCATGGTACTGTTACAATGACAGACACAAAGATCAATGGAATAAAACTGAGAATCCAGAAATCAGCCCATCTAACAATGGTCAACTGATTTTTGACAAGGAGATGAAATCAGTTAAGTGGGGAAACAACAGCCTTTTTAACAAATGGTACTGGTGAAATTGGAAAACTATCTGTAGACTACTCAAGCAAGATCCACACCTCACTCCATACAAAAAAAAACAACTCAAAATGGATGAAAGACTTAGGACTAAAACGAAGGACTATAAACTTCATTAAAGAGAAGCTTGGAAGAACTCTAGAAGCCCTATTTCACAACATAAACAGTCTTCCCAGCATCCTGAAAAACCTACAACCAAGAGTGAATAAATTAGATGAATGGGACCTAATTCAAACCTCGAGTTGCTATAATCAAGGATGCTTTAGACAGAATATTAAATGATCCAGGAAGTATTAAAAGAAGATGGAAGGAATATACTGAGTCATTGTATTGAAAGGAATTGGCAGATACAGAAGAGTTTAA